>NW_024871379.1:200000-512500 GCF_019054845.1 Dipodomys spectabilis
CGGGGTCCTGGCTGTGCTTCATTCTGACAGCTCTGTGCCTGTTCTGGGGAGCCCAGCTCTAAGATCAGACGCTTCCCTCTAGCCAGTCTCCTGGTGTGTTCACTTCGGTTCTTTCTATGAAGAGAGGTCCCTGGAAGGAGGGCATGCTGGGTTTGACCCATGACTGTTCTGTCATCGGGGGTGGGGTGGGGCAGGGAGGGCAGGCACAGCCCACGTGGAGCTTTGTAAATGATGACCACCAGCGGTGCCTGCGTTTCCGGCAGTGAGTTTCCCAGTGAGCCAGGCTTCTCACGCTCGTTGGGGGTCTGCACACCTGTCCAGGCCGCTGCCTCTGTCTCTCAGCACTTCCTAATAACGCTACGCTATTATGCAACCGTTTGCGTCTTCATTTGTGAGTTGACTTGAAAGTGAGACCACTCTGCTTTTCCTGTTTGTTTTCTCTCCTGGGGCCATGCGGCTCTTGGCGGCTCTCTGCGGAGCTGGGATTCAGGTACCTTATAAATAAGAGACTTGCATAAGCCTCTTGATGAACTTCCAACAGAACCCCCATGCACCGAGCATGCCAAGTGTGACTATGTGCTTGCGACCCGTGGAATGTGTGTGGGGTACGGGGGGATGGGGCTAGGGTGCCCTGTCCTCGGGCGGGCGGGCACCAGAGGGCAGGCTCCGCAGCACCCTTCCCAGCATCCTCTGCTGTCCCCTGCTGTGCTGACCGGTGGTGTGCAGAGGCTGCGCGGGCTCGGGGTGCACATTTTTGTTTCAAGTGATGCAATTCCCAGTCAGAGACAGCGGTGTGTTTGCTTCTGCCTCTCTCCAGCGTTCACACTGTCGGATGGCAGTGTTTGCACACATTGGCTGGAAGGGTGGATGCGCAGACAAGCCACTTGCCAACTGTGCCCACGTGGTCTGGGAGTGTGCCGCCAGGGCCGGGGGAAGGCGGGGGGGGGGGGGTGGGCAGAGCCCCCAGGGCGCACAGAGGGGCCAGGCAGCTCCGGAAACCGCGATGTACAGGAAGAGGCCTGGGGACGGTGCTGTCCCTGTGGCCACCCCCACCTGGGCAGCGTGGCTCTGTGGTTCTGTGTCTCGGTGGCTCTGGGTCTTCCCTGGCTCACTGTGTCCCCTGGGGCCTTCTTCACCCCAGCAGGCCACAGACAGGGCTGGGGGCCGGTGGGGGAGCCGACTTGCTCCCCCAGAGACTCGGCCTGTGTGGTCTGTGGGTCAGTAGTGAGCCTCCCGTCTCCGTGGACGGCCCTGGGGGGGGAGCTGGACGGGAGGAGGCACAGGGCAGGCTCCCCTCAGCAGGAGCTCCCAGGTGCTGTGGGAGGGGCCCACGGCTCTCCAGCCGTCACAGGCCCCGCGCCCTGAGCTGCATGGAGACTGGAGTGCGGTCCTGTCCCTCCAGCCTCCCGAGCCATCCCGCACTGTGCTGAGCAGGGAATGGCCCCACATGGAGGAGGGGCAGGGCGGCCCGAGCCGTGGGTGCCTGCAGGGTCCCAGGGCAGCTCAGTGGAGGGTGGGCTCTAGGCCCGATACCGTGACGCAGCTCCCTGCTGTCTTGGGTTTTTTGACACCTGGGCCAAATTGTTGTCCACCCAAAGATGCAGGGAGAGGGGAAAGGGCTGTGGGGGAGATGGGGTATGGGGGAGAGGGGGTATGGGGGAGAAGGGGTGCGGGGGAGAGGGGCTGTGGGGGAGAGGGGAAAGGGCTGTGGGGGGAGACGGGGTGCGGGGGAGACGGGGTGCAGGGGAGAGGGGGTGCAGGGGAGAGGGGGTATGGGGCAGAGGGGGCGCGGGGGAGAGGGGGCACTGGGGAGAGGGGAAAGGGCTGTGGGGGGAGATGGGGTGCGGGGGAGACGGGGTGCAGGGGAGAGGGGGTGTGGGGGAGAAGGGGTACGGGGCAGAGGGGGCGCGGGGGAGAGGGGGCACTGGGGAGAGGGGAAAGGGCTGTGGGGGAGACGGGGTGCGGGGAGAGAGGGGGTGTGGGGGAGAGGGGGTACGGGGCAGAGGGGGCGCGGGGGAGAGGGGGCACTGGGGAGAGGAGGAGGGGGCGCGGGGGAGAGGGGGCGCGGGGGAGAGGGGGCGCGGGGGAGAGGGGGCACTGCAGAGAGGAGGAGGGGGCACTGGGAGAGGGGGCGTGGGGAGAGGGGGAGAGGGGAGAGGCAGCGTGTGCCAAGCCCGGAAGGGAAACCCAGACTCCAGTGCTCCCCCACCCCCAGGCCAAGGCTTGCTGCCATGTCTGGACCGAATGCACGCAGCCCGCAGGGGCTGCTCTGCACGCCAGAGGCTCAGGCATGGGGAGAGCCAAGTCCTTGTCCTCCAGAACCTTCCTTCTGGGCAGGAAGGCATATGACGGTCTCTGAGGACAGACGCAGACTGACTGACACAGCTCCCTGCCTTGGCTCCTGCATCCCGGAGCCCGAGCGGCTCCAGACACAAGGGTCACACGCTCTGCCGGCACGTGAGAGCCTCTGAGACAGGGCTGGGCCAGGGAGAGCCAGCCATTGAGCTCAGCAAGGCAGCCAGGGGCAGAGTCCCATTGGGGGGGCTCTCTGAGGCCCCCAGGAGGGCCGTGGGTCATGGCACAGAATGACGAGGGGGTGGACAGAGCAGGATGCGGTCCCTGTGGACACAGCACAGGATGACCAGGGAGTGGACAGAGCAGGATGCGGTCCCTGTGGACACAGCACAGGATGACCAGGGAGTGGACAGAGCAGGACGTGGTCCCTGTGGACACAGCACAGGATGACCAGGGAGTGGACAGAACAGGACGTGGTCCCTGTGGACACAGCACAGGATGACCAGGGAGTGGACAGAACAGGACGTGGTCCCTGTGGACACAGCATAGGATGACGAGCGGTGGACAGAGCAGGACGTGGTCCCTGTGGACACAGCACAGGATGACCAGGGAGTGGACAGAGCAGGATGCGGTCCCTGTGGACACAGCACAGGATGACCAGGGAGTGGACAAAACAGGACGTGGTCCCTGTGGACACAGCACAGGATGACGAGCGGTGGACAGAGCAGGACGTGGTCCCTGTGGACACAGCACAGGATGACCAGGGAGTGGACAGGACATGGTCCCTGTGGACACAGCACAGGATGACCAGGGAGTGGACAGGACATGGTCCCTGTGGACACAGCACAGGATGACCAGGGAGTGGACAGGACATGGTCCCTGTGGACAGCTTCTCAGCACATTCCTTCAATTCCGTCTCCATTGTGTTGATGTCCAAAAAGTGGTTGAGATGTTTCTTCTTGGGTGACTTTTTTGTTTTGTCAGTCGTGGGGCCTGAACGCTGGGCCTGGGCGCTGTCCCTCAGCTCTTCAGCTCAATTTGAGCACTCTACCACTTGAGTCACAGCACCACCTCTGGCTTTTTTCTGCTTCTGTGGTGCTGAGGAATTGAACCCAGGCCCTTATGCATGCAAGGCAAGCACTCTACCTCGGAGCCACCTTCCCAGCCCCTTGGGTGACTTTTGATTCTCCTTTAAACAATGTCTGTGAAGACAAGCAGGAGGAGGGGTTTCTGGCACCAGGTCCCTAGGACTGGCCCATGACAGGGGCCTGGGGCCTGGGTGAACTGGGCTTCATCCCATCTGGTCTGCGCCCTCCAGTGGGAGTGTTAGTTCCTTCCTGGGCTGAGGCAGATGGGGAATTCCATGTTTGATACCGGCCTCCCGGTTGGCTAACGACATGAATCTGCCTCTTGCTTGCGGGCTCTGGCTGAGGAGGGTGAGGGTGAATTTGAGATCATCCAGGCAGCATGGGGTGAGATCTCCACTCACGGTCTAGGGGTAAGGTCTGGCCACGCCCTCCGCAGGGAGGTGCCAGTGTCCCAGGGCTGTCTGTGGGTCCACAGGGAACGCTTTGGAGGAGGTATTAGAGTCCCAGAATGGGGCGCAGGCCAGTGGCCTCCACGTGCCCCCTCCCTCTGCCAGGAAGATGTTCCATGCCCTGGGGCGCACTCAGCGCCTTTTATTGATATTGACATGCAAGTAGAGAACAGATCCCTAATGAGCTGGCACGGCAAAGCCTGTCCAGAGGTGCTCAATTAATTACTGGGTGACTCCTGGGGCGGTGGGAGGTGCAGGCCCCTGTCTCCCCGTCTCCCGGCCCGGCCTGGGGTTCCCTCACATCACATTTAGGACAAGACAAATTTCCAAGTCAGATCGTACAAGGAATACGATTCTCTAATTTTGTTCTGCGCAAAACAATGAATCGGGTGGCAAATGGCTGGTTTTCCTTTACTGTCTACAAGTTTCTTAGTATTTCGTCTTTTCTTCTTTAAAAAAAGTATTTTTTCCCACAATTTCTTGCTAAAATCTAGGCGTCACTAGAATTTAATGTATGAAAGAATAACTATAAAAATTCTCAGGTAAGCTGCGAGGAGCTACTTGCTGCTGCTTGTTGACAGTATTATGTAGGGTTTGTTTTCCATGATCAGGATTCATGGACTGTGGTGACATTCTACAACTGCGCCATGGCTCCGTGAGCTCCTGTGTGGCCTGGGGTCTGGTTCTATGGCACCTGGGATCTCTGTGTTTCCTTGGACCCTCCACCCTGCACCCAGCTGCTCGGCCTGGGTGAGCCTGTGGGCTCTGGTGCGAACACTTGAACCCAGAGCAGGGGCCTGAGGGGCCCCGGAGGGAGATGCCTGGGCTGCTGGGAGTGGAGGCTCCCCCGCCCCCCGCGCTGGGCCCGGCGGGAGAAGCTTGCAGAGCGGATGAGGCAGTGGTGAACGGTGCGGTCCTAGAAAATGAAGGACTGTTCAGAAAGGCCAGGTGGCAACAGAAATGGTAGTCTGGAGTTTGGGGACTCCCTGGGACCCCCTAGCTGCAGGGGGGGTAGTGGCAGGGAGAGCGGCCGGGCCCGGGGCCTCAGAAATGCCATGACCACTCAGATGCCCCGGAGAAGTGTGCCGGGGTCCCCAGGGCTGCCCGCTCAGCTGTAGGGTGACGGGGGGGGGGGAGGGGGCTGCCCTCCATTTCCACAGGGGTGGGGGAGACATCAGAAATGCTCCATGGCAGGAGGAAGAGGAGAGAGCTGGAAGAGCCCCAGCCGTTCACGCCTGGGCCAGACGCGCCTGCCGACAGTTCCCAGCTCCTACACACCCGGATCTGAAAACCAATGCCATGCTTTCCTCTTTGGGGAAGACAGGCCTTCCCTGCCCTGCCCTTCCTGTCCCCAGCTGCGGGCTGATTCTGGCACACACCCTCCCCCCCAGTGCCCTGCCCCGAGGTCTGACCCCAATCCCATTCTCTCACAGAATCTGCAGACCAGTTTCCATGGACAGGCAGGCCGCCCGGGACATCTGGTCTACTAACAAAGTGGCCTCAGTCCCCCAAAGTGGCTGGCACCCTGATAGACCCTTCTCTTGCCTTCTCTTGTTCCTTCTCTTGTTCCTCGCTGGTGTCAGGAACAAAAACCAGACCCAATGCTGCCCTCAGTGCCCACCAGCCAGTGCTGAGGCATGATGGGGGGCCCGGGAGGGCAGGAGGGGGTGGGGGGGCCTAGGACCAGGACAGAGCGGGAATGCAGGCAGAACTGTGGGATGGAGGCAGCGGGGCCAGGGCTGGCACTGGGGTGCAATGAGACACCGCAGACCTCCTTGCGGGGCCTCTGGGATGGTCAGGAGGCACTCGCACAGCCTGAGGAAGAGATGGGGGGGGGGGCTCTTCCGCGTCTCCTCCCTGGTCCCGAGGCCCCGGGCTCCTCACGTGCAGGGGGAGGGCCGGCCCGGGCTCCTCACGCGCAGGGGGAGGGCGGCCCCGGCTCCTCACGCGCAGGGGAGGGCCGGCACTGGGTATGAGGGGCAGTCGGGTCCTCTGGCTCCCGTGGTCCCAGCCCCCATGGTTGTGAGTGAGGGGTCGGTGCTTGCTCAGAGGTGGTGTGTTATTAACTAGAACAGGGAGTTGTCTCTGTAGTAAAACTTTTCACTCTCTTTTTTTGGATTTGGATCAAAGCCAAACTCCGCCCTTCCCACGCCAGCTTAAATCTAGGGAGTGAGCCCTTCCGCCCCAGGAAGGCTCTGATGTGACTCTCGAGGGGCCTCGGCTGTGGAGGAGCCGCGGGCTGAGGGTCGGGCTGAGGGTCGGGGAGGCCGCGTGCCTCTCCCGTGGGGGGGGGGGGGTGGAGCCCTGGGGGAGCCTCTCGCCCTTGCGAAGCGCGTGGGGCAGGAGGGTAAGTCTCACCCCATTTCTGTCCGTTGTCAACCCCTGGCCGGGTTGTGTCCTACCCTGCAGAGGCTCTGGTGAGGGCAGGCTCTTCCCACACCCCTTCACCCAGAAGCCCTCTGCGAGTGCTGCTCAGGGGACCAGACACCTGGAAATTTGTTTTTAAGCTCCTAAGCCTGAAAACATGGCTTTCCTCTTGCCAGGAGCCCCACCCAACCCCCAAACTTCTTTAATTATAGGTGGCATGAAAAATACCAACAAGCGAATGCCTCTTTTTCTCTTAACAAGATAAGGCAGGAAGGCAGATTAGCACGTAAGATGTCTGAGGGAAGAAGAGTTGGAGCTGTCTGTCCACAGGTCCTTCCAGGCTACCTGGGGCCAGCCCAGAGTCCTGTCCACCTCCGTAGCTCTACTCTGGCTTTTTGGTGGTTAATTGGAGATAAGTGTCTCATGGACGTTTGCTGTCTATGCAGGCTTTGAGCCATAATCATTTTTATTTTTGTTTTTTTCTGGTCTAATTGCTGTGGGTAGCAATTCTAGCATGCTATTGATTAAGAGAGTGGAGAGTGGATTTCTTTGTCTTGTTCCTAAATTAGGGGAAATGACTTCAGTTTTTTCCATTAGTTTGATGTTGGCTGTAACTCTGCCATATGCAGGTGTTATTAAGTTTAAGTGTCCTTTCTATTCCTACTTTCTTCAGCATTCTTCTCATAAAAGAATGCTCAATTTTGTCAATGGCTTTTTTCTGCATTGACCGTGATCATCATAGGAGGTCTGTTTGTGTTCCTGGTTATGGGATGCATTTATTGATTCTTGTTCCTGGTTATGGGATGTAATGCATTTATTGATTTGCATGTGTTGAGCCATCCTTGCATTTCTGGGATGAATCAAACCTGATCATGGTGTATGATATTTTTGGAGACATTACAGTTATTCACACTTCCTTTCTTCTTTCCCATTTCCCCTTTCCACCTAAGTAGTTCTTTCATTTTATTTGTATTCCATGTTTGTCCATATAAGTAATTATGTAATTATGTATATATGGTGTATATGTGCAAGAATTTTACTAAGAACTTTTATTCAACGCACATCAGCAAAATTGGTCTGTAATTCCCTTTTTTGTTGTAACTCTGATTTTTGGATCGAGTATAACACGTGAGTCATGGAATGAGTTTGATAGTGTCCCTTCTTTTTCTCTATCATGGAAAAGTTGAGGCGTGCTATTAGCTCTTTTTCTGAAGGTCTAGTAGATTTGGTTATGAATTCATCTGGCCTTTGAGTTATGTTTGTTGTGAGCCTTGATTATTTCTTCAGTTGCACTGCTTGTTATAGCTCTGTTTACATTGCTTATATATTCTGTTGGTTCAGTTTGGGTTTTTTGTTGACAGTCAGGGGCTTGAACTCTGGGCCTGGATGCTGTGCCTGAGCTCTTCAGCTCAAGGCAAGTGCTCTACCACTTGAGCCACAGCACCACTTCTGGTTTTCTGGTGGTTTATTGGAGATAAGAGTTGCATGGACTTTACTGCCCGGGCTGGCTTTGAACCACGATCCTCATATCTCAGCCTCCTGAGTAGCTAGGATGACAGGCGTGAGCCGCCGGCACCTGGCTGTTGGTTCAGTTTTGTTGGGTTAGGTTCAGTTTTGTTGGGTTAATTATATCAAAAAGTTAGCCTATTTCTTCTAGATTCCCCAGCTTATTTGAGTATAGGTTTTTAAAAGTCCCTCATGATCCTTTGGATTTCTTTGGTATTTGTTGTAATATTTCCTTTGCCATCTGTAATTTTGTTGATTTGAGTCACCTCTCCTTTAGGTAATTAGCTAACTGCTTATTCATGTTATATATACTGTAAAAGAAACACCTTTTTAGCTGGGTGCTGGTGGCTCATGCCTGTAATCCACATGCACACCCATGTGTGGAGGCTTTCAGGGGAGGCTGCATCAGCGAAGGCTGTGTCTCGGAGGCTGGGCCAGGTTTGCACACAGCTGTCTTACACTGGATCACCCCAGGGTGGAGCTGGAAGGAGCTCTGGTCTCTCCCTCTTCTGGTGAGCACATGGATCCCAGCACAGGGACCTGCCCCTGTGAACTCATCCAACTCTGGCCACCTCCCAGCAACCTCGCCTCCACCCATCCTACTGGGGAGAAGGAAGGAAAATTTTGGACAGATAACAAGCATTCAGTCATAGCAGATGCATGCTGTTGCTTTAAGTCTAAACATTGGGTGGCGATTGAGAATGGACACGCACCTAGGCAGCCTGCCTAGGCACGGCAGCCAACTGGTCTCAGGTTTAAATCCCATCTCATCAATGTCCTCCAAACCTTCCGGTAGCTTCCGGGCAGGCGCATGGTCAGCGTGATTTCCCCGAGTGTGAGAGCCGTGCTGACCATTTGCTGTAAGTGTGCTTTCCTGCGTGTTCACACCAGGTGAATGGAGGAGAATCCCACTCACGTTTGAAGAAGGTTTTGTATGTATAATTGCCCCATCTGCGTGTGACTGCTGTTTGATGGACGCATCTAAGATGCAGATCCTGGTCTGACGTGACCAGGAGCACAGACAGGCACGGCCCTCCTTGGTCATGGCTGCTGCACTGCTGGCGTCTGCACAGCCACCCCAAGAGTCGACTCCATTCTTTCATTTCAGTGAAGCTGAAAAGGACTAAGGTGAGATACCGTGTTATTTTTGAGTTTGGGTTGTCTGTTTCTCAGATACAGTGACTTCCCTCTTCTGGATGGGAAGCTTGGATGGCCGCCTCCCTCCCTCTTAGTGTCAGGGGTAGAGGGAAACACCCCAGAGGCCCCCAGCTCAGAGGCTCAGCTCCCAGCATGTGGGATTTGGAGGCTGGACCATAGCTCCTGGCCTGCCAGTGCAGTGTCCGTTGATGGCTCAGTTAGTGAGTGCTCTGAGCACATGATGTTCTCATGCCAGGACCAAAGCAACGGGCCCTGCCAGCCACGTGAGCCACGAACATCCTCTCTCCTTTGTTTTTCTCTGGTGGGGTTGAAGCTATGGGAAGATGACCAGCACACCCAGTATCTGCTTTCACATACATAGAACATGCACACCCATGCAGGTGCACGGACATGTATAGC
Source organism: Dipodomys spectabilis (assembly GCF_019054845.1). NCBI lineage: Eukaryota > Metazoa > Chordata > Mammalia > Rodentia > Heteromyidae > Dipodomys > Dipodomys spectabilis. The sequence goes on from NW_024871379.1 coordinate 209,263, forward strand.
ACACACGGAATGAATGTAACGTGAACACATGAGATAGAGGAACATGTGTGCATGTGGGTACACGTGCAGACTCACATGCAGATACATGTGTGCATACATGTACATGGCAGAGAGGTCTAGGGCTAAGTTCTGGAGTCAGAAGTTCTCTGTGCATTTCTTGCTTTCTTCTTGCCTCTTGTGTGATCTTTGGCATGAGGTGGGATCTTCCTGCGCTTCCAGTTTGTTACGGGTGGCGTCTGAGGTGTGCGTGGAGCTGCTGTGGGCCCCGCGTGAGCTCCTTATCCCAGTGGTGGACACAGGCCTGCTGTCGGCCGGCCGGCCGGCTCAGCCGCCCAGGAGAGTGGCGAGGGTTCGTCTCAGTTCCATCTCCTCTCCCCAGTTCTTCCCTCGAATCCAAAGCTTGGACGGTGCCGAGCTGGCCTGCAGTGAGGACCGGCGGTCACACAGCAAACCACAGGGCAGCAGACAGACACGCGGGGGAGGGGGCGGGCAGCCTGCTGTGGCGCAGTGGAGAAAGCGACTCATTTTCTGTTCCCACTCAGACCAAGGTAGAAACCAACAGGACTAGCTGAAGTAGCTTCCTATTGAAGACACAAAAAGCAAAGCAAGGCAGGGATTCAGTTTCCAGGGCAATCAACTTCTTGGGTTAATAATTCAGGAGCCGTGGCCCTGGCCTGGGGAGGCCCCACAGGTGCCCATCCTCGGCTGGTGACACGCCACAGAGGGCATCCCAAAGCACGCGGGGGCCCGCCCACCTGGAGACCCAGGACAGCTGGAGGCCCCGGAGGAGTGGGGGCCTGCCCCGGGAAGGGGAGCTGGACCCAAGGGGCTGGGCAATGGCCAGTGAGCATCCTGGTCCTAGACTGAAAGCACGTTAGCCAGCGGTTATTTCACAGGACTCGCTAGCGCCACCTGCAGGGTCTGGTGACCGCGCACAGCCCGGGCCCCGCCCAGGTCTCGGGAGAGGCCTCTGGGTGAGTGCTGTGAGCCGGAGACCTGGTGCCAGGCTGCCCAGCAGGCAGTGGGCGGGCGTGACCTGTGTCCAACCAGAGCCCAGGCCGGAGCTGCCCCGTGCGGCGCTGGCTGTAGCGTCTCAGCCTCCAAGGAGGACAGAGGGCACGGAGCTCCACGCTGTCACTGGTGCAGCCTCCGTGGCCGCAGCGGTGCCTCAGGCCCAGGCCCAGCTCAGTGGGGCTGTTTTCTAGACCTGAGCCTGGAGCGGGCTGGGATCTACCGAAGCCTGGGATCTGTGAGCCTGGGTCAGCGTGTCATCCGTGAGCCTGGGTCAGCGTGTCATCTGTGAGCCTGGGTCAGCGTGTCATCTGTGAGCCTGGGTCAGCATGTCATCTGTGAGCCTGGGTCAGCGTGTCATCTGTGAGGCTGGGTCAGCGTGTCATCTGTGAGCCTGGGTCAGCGTGTCATCTGTGAGGCTGGGTCAGCGTGTCATCTGTGAGGCTGGGTCAGCGTGTCATCTGTGAGCCTGGGTCAGCGTGTCATCTGTGAGCCTGGGTCAGCGTGTCATCTGTGAGCCTGGATCAGCGTGTCATCTGTGAGGCTGGGTCAGCGTGTCATCTGTGAGGCTGGGTCAGCGTGTCATCTGTGAGCCTGGGTCAGCGTGTCATCTGTGAGGCTGGGTCAGCGTGTCATCTGTGAGCCTGGGTCAGCGTGTCATCTGTGAGCCTGGGTCAGCGTGTCATCTGTGAGCCTGGGTCAGCGTGGGACCCGTGAGCCTGGGTCAGCGTGTCATCTGTGAGGCTGGGTCAGCGTGTCATCTGTGAGCCTGGGTCAGCGTGTCATCTGTGAGCCTGGGTCAGCGTGTCATCTGTGAGCCTGGGTCAGCATGTCATCTGTGAGCCTGGGTCAGCGTGTCATCTGTGAGCCTGGGTCAGCGTGTCATCTGTGAGCCTGGGTCAGCGTGTCATCTGTGAGCCTGGGTCAGCGTGTCATCTGTGAGGCTGGGTCAGCGTGTCATCTGTGAGGCTGGGTCAGCGTGTCATCTGTGAGCCTGGGTCAGCGTGTCATCTGTGAGCCTGGGTCAGCGTGTCATCTGTGAGCCTGGGTCAGCGTGTCATCTGTGAGGCTGGGTCAGCGTGTCATCTGTGAGCCTGGGTCAGCGTGTCATCTGTGAGCCTGGGTCAGCGTGTCATCTGTGAGCCTGGGTCAGCGTGGGACCCGTGAGCCTGGGTCAGCGTGTCATCTGTGAGGCTGGGTCAGCGTGTCATCTGTGAGGCTGGGTCAGCGTGTCATCTGTGAGCCTGGGTCAGCGTGTCATCTGTGAGCCTGGGTCAGCGTGTCATCTGTGAGGCTGGGTCAGCATGTCATCTGTGAGCCTGGGTCAGCGTGTTATCTTTGAGGCTGGGTCCAGCCTGGCCAGCTCACACCGTCACATGGCTCCAGCCAAGGAGCTCAGCTGGTGCCAACCTCAGGCCCCCCTCCTGTAGATTCTCATTTTTTCCTGACACAAATCCTTTAGTCTCGGATCACACCTTGGTGGCTCCACCCTTGCTTTGGCTTATTACCCCGTCAGGAATGATGGCAGGTTAGTCAGACCTTCCCTTCTCGCAAGCTTTGGTGGGTCGAGGTGCTCCATGGAGCAGGTCCTCTGCTCCCTGTGGGCCCAGGAGGCCCCAGCTATGGCAGATAAAAGTGCTGCCCCGTTCCAGCCACCATCGTATGGGTGGATGTAGGAATGCCTGATTGTCACATGATTTCATCTCTTCATTCAGTGCCAAGTGAACAAATCACTACAATGCCAGCTGTAGTAACTGGGTTTGACTGACTCCAAGATCCGCCACATCTTTTCTGAGGATCTGTGCCCTGTGCAGGGAGACCTGAGGGCTTCAGACAGGTGTGTGTGTGTGTGTGTGTGTGTGTGGTGTGCACATGCATGTACAAGGGGTGAAGCTGGAGCAAGACCATCAGGAAAGGGTGCCATGCCCCGGAGCAGTTGGTTGCACAAGCGCCGCATTGTGTCTAGATTGTCTCAGACAGGAAAACCTGCACAGACTGGATCCTGACAGCTGAACGGACTCACCCCGCCCACAATCACCCGAGAGGGCCCGGGCCACCCCGAGGCCACCCCGAGGCCTCGCAGGACCAGCACAGCAACGCGAGCGGGTCTCTACTTCTCCCTCTGCTGTAGTAAGAGCAGAGACATCTTAAAAAACCAAAATTACCGGCTTGCCAAAGACCAGCATCTATTTATGTGTGCTTCCCCTCTCCCCCCTCCCCCCGCCTCCTTCTCACCTTAGCCCGAGGTCAGACCGTCCGCAGGTCAGGATCCGTCCAGGTAGACAAAGAACTTTTGTCTAAGTAGCATTCACTTCAAAGCACATATCCCAAACCTCCATTCAGTCCAACTGTTGTTCCAGTCTAGAAACTCCTCACTGTTCCCCCGCAGGACGTGTGTCTTCAGAGGATGTCCTCCTGGCTGCTCAGCGTTGCTCACACACACGCTCGTCTACTTCATTCAGCATTATGCTGCAGGAGCCATCTGGCTCAGAGTCATGGCCGCCTCTTTCCTCCAGTGGTTGTGTTGGGCTCGGGACATCAGGAGATCATTGTTCATCTTCACCTTGCTTGGTGCATACGTACGGGCTGGTTCTGGTTAGGGCTTCATCCACAATGGCTCAGAGAGCTCTGAGTGCCCGTCCTTCAGCAACGTGTTTCTGTTGGGTTTGCATCTTGTGCTGGCACGAGCTGTAGCTCGTGTTGCTGCATGGCTTTTCAGAGCAGCTGGACACATTCACTGGCTGCTGGCTGCAGCAGTGATGAGTGTCCTCACCAGCATCTGACAGTCTGTCGTGAGTGTTGCCTAATGGGTGCGCAGCGGGATGCCACCACAGAGATGGTGCCATCATGCGGATGTGCTGAAGGCGTTCTCTCCAGCTGTGCCTCACTGTTGCAGACCTTGCGTGGTGGTGTGGCTGGCGGCAGGCCACACATGTGTGGGCAAAGCACGTGGCTTTGGTGTTGAATGGGATCAGAAAGGCCAGAGCAAGGCCACTGTAGATCTCAACCCCTGAGCCACCAGCACTGAGCACACGGCCCTTCCCTCCTCTTGTGGGTGGAGTCAAGTCTCTTCTGCAGTAATGCAGTGCTGAGGAATAGAGATGGAACTATCCATCCTTTCGCTGTGTGTTGCCGGGTGTGTGCAGTGCTGTCCTGTGGGCTTTGATTTGAATTTCCGTGTGTAGCCATTTGGCTGCCTTCTTTCACGTGGCATCTGTTCATTTGCTTTGCTCACTTCCCACCAAGTGTTCAAGCCGTCTGTTGGTACAGTCGTGGCATGTTCATGACAGGGTGTGGCTCTCACTGGCTGGTGCCTGGGGCAGTTTCGTAGCCTTCCCACCACAGGGCGTCCACCCACCCCAGCTGGGCAGGACTCCCTCATGGGCTGGCCTCTCCCAACGCCCTCACACACAGGAACTTCCGGGTCCTCACCAGAGGGCAGCTCCCCAGGGACCTGGGTTTATACAGCACTTCTTTCTAGGGACTTGGCTCTCTGGTGACATAGACAGGGGCACAGAAGGGAAAGAAAGCACATGGCGCTGGTGGGGTGTGTTAAGAACCTGGACTGAGTGAGGCACAACGAAGCAGTAAAGAGTCGGCTTGAGCCAACAGGGCAGCCAGAATCAGGCAAGGAACCAAGAAGTGGTTTGGGAGCTAGCTCACCATGGAGTGCAAGAGACAGATTTTTTTTAATAGTTAGGACAGAGAACACACGCAAAGGAGACATTGGATGGCTCGTCCACAGGCTGCGTCGTCGCTCATCACCAGGACCCTGGTTATGGTGAGTGGTTGCCGTCTTCTGATGCCAGCTGGACGTTACAACCAACGGCTCAAGTCTCCCTCGTGTCTGTCCATCAGTCCCAGCTGAGGGCACGGTACAGCCTGGGTCCCATGCCGGGCAGAGCCCCAGTGCCCCCAGCCTGCACCTCAGCTAACACATTCACACGTGTCAGCGCGATGTCAAGTGCAAGCAGATCCGCTCATTTAGCAGCCACCTGGACAGCTTTGTGTCTTTCATCATTTTATCTCAAAACGTTAGGCGTATGCAAAAGTAGATACAATACCACAGGCAGCGTGGCTGCTCAGCAAAGGGGAATGCCGCTGGAGGAGTCTGTCCTGCGCCGGGGGAGTCTGTCCTGCGCCGGAGGAGTCTGTCCTGCGCCGGGGGAGTCTGTCCTGCGCCGGGGGAGTCTGTCCTGCGCCGGGGGAGTCTGTCCTGCGCCGGGGGAGTCTGTCCTGCGCCGGGGGAGTCTGTCCTGCGCCGGGGGAGTCTGTCCTGCGCCGGGGTAGTCTGTCCTGCGCCGGGGGAGTCTGTCCTGCGCCGGGGGAGTCTGTCCTGCGCCGGGGGAGTCTGTCCTGAGCCGGGGGAGTCTGTCCTGCGCCGGGGGAGTCTGTCCTGCGCCGGGGGAGTCTGTCCTGCGCCGGGGGAGTCTGTCCTGCGCCGGGGGAGTCTGTCCTGCGCTGGGGGAGTCTGTCCTGCGCTGGGTCCCCGGATTTCCTCAGAGGTGCTGAGTAGGGGTGGCACCTGTGGTTTCACGCTCTTCTAACCAGGCTGCCACCTTACGCCCTTCCTGAAGAGATCTGCAGGAGCGGCCCCCCTCACGAAGAGATTCACACGCTTCAAACTCCAAGAACTTTAAAACCTGGGGGGAAACCTGGCCCTCTGAGCCCATAGATGCAAAGCGTCTTGCGGGTCTGTCTTCCTATCCTTGTCTTTTCCTGGGCAAACGATCCTCCTTCTCACCACTTCCTTGATTTTAAAGTCTTCAGGGGAGTTCTGTTTCATCTCAAGTTCCAATGCATGCATAATTCACAAAACTGCTCACCTAGACAGTGGTTTCAAGAAGCGTTCTTGTGGAAATGGCCCCATTTTCTTTTACTGTCAGCTGCGTGTATGGAACTGAGGCAGCAAAGGGGAGAAACATATCCCAAGAACTTCCCCAGCTTTCCTATGGTGGCTTCTGATGATTTACAGCCACATTTGAATGCACGGAAGCTGACTACAGGGATTGGCTGGTGGCAGGCGCTGTGCTGGGCGTGTGCTCCAGGGATTGGCTGATCACTGTGCTGGGCGTGCACTCTGGGGATTGGCTGATCACTGTGCTGGGCGTGTACTCTGGGGATTGGCTGATCACTGTGCTGGGCGTGCACTCTGGGGATTGGCTAGTTGCAGATGCTGTGCTGGGTGTGTGCACCAGAGATTGGCTGGTGGCAGATGCTGTGCTGGGCATGTGCGCCAGGGATTGGCTGATCACTGTGCTGGGCGTGCACTCTGGGGATTGGCTAGTGGCAGATGCTGTGCTGGGCGTGCACTCTGAGGATTGGCTAGTTGCAGATGCTGTGCTGGGTGTGTGCACCAGGGATTGGCTGGTGGCAGATGCTGTGCTGGGCGTGCACTCTGGGGATTGGCTAGTGGCAGATGCTGTGCTTGGAGTGTGCACACTCCAGGGATTGGCTGGTGGCAGGCACTCTGCTGGGTATGCACACCAGGGATTGGCCGGTTGCAGATGCTGTGCTAGCGTGTGCATCAGGGATTGGCTGGTCCCCAGGTCCCCAGGTCCTGGGTCCCCTCCATTCACCCAATGTTGCTGAGTGCTGACAGGGCAGAAGCCTGTTTCTGTGGTGATGGCATCAGCTTCCTGCCCGGGTGAGTACGAGCTGCCCGAGGCAGATTAGTAGAGGAAGGGAAGCTGTGCTAACAACAGTTTTCACTTGGTCTGCATTGTGTGTACATGGTGGCTCCTTGGGCACCTGGGCCTCGGAGTCCTTTCCAGAGTGCTCTCGAGCCTCGTCCTTCAGCAGCGTGCTGTTTCCCGCAGGGACCCGAGCTTCTCCAGCTCTCTCCTCCTTCCCTCTTCCTCCTCCCCCTCTCTCCTTTCCTCCTGCCCTCCTTCCATTTTTCCCTTTCTTCCCTGCTGCTCTTACAAGAGCTTTGCCCTGACTGGTCTATACAGAAAGGGCTGAAATTCAGTGTTGACCACCCAGAAAAGCAGTCCTCTGACCACCAACGCCAGATAAAAGCAAGAAAACCACAAGGGAGACCTGTGGCGACAACCTCCGACTGTGCAGGAGGAGCCGAGCCAGGCTTAGCCGGTGCCTGGAGCCCTCTGGGGACTCTGGCAGGAAGGGTACAGCGAAGAGAAGGTGGCACTAGAGTGCCATGTGTGCACAGGCATGCGGGTGCATGTGTGGGGGCATGTGTACATGCACGTGCACGCCATATGCAGGGCTGTACATGTGCATATCCATGTGCATGTGTGCACAGGCATGTGGGTGCATGCGTGGGGCATGTGTACATGCATGTGCATGCCATATGCAGGGCTGTACATGTGCATATCCATGTGCATGTGTGCACAGGCATGCGGGTGCATGTGTGGGGGCATGTGTACATGCATGTGCACGCCGTATGCAGGGCTGTACATGTGCATATCCATGTGCATGTGTGCACAGGCATGCGGGTGCATGTGTGGGGGCACGTGTACATGCACGTGCATGCCATATGCAGGGCTGTACATGTGCATATCCATGTGCATGTGTGCACAGGCATGTGGGTGCATGTGGGGGGCACATGTACATGCATGTGCACACCATATGCAGGGCTGTACATGTGCATATCCATGTGCATGTGTGCGCAGGCATGTGGGTGCATGTGTGGGGACACGTGTACATGCATGTGCATGCCATATGCAGGGCTGTACATGTGCATATCCATGTGCATGTGTGCGCAGGCATGTGGGTGCATGTGTGGGGGCACATGTACATGCACGTGCACACCATATGCAGGGCTGTACATGTGCATATCCATGTGCATGGTGCACAGGCATGTGGGTGCATGTGTGGGGGCACGTGTACATGCATGTGCACGCCATATGCAGGGCTGTACATGTGCATATCCATGTGCATGTGTGCGCAGGCATGTGGGTGCGTGTGTGGGGGCACGTGTACGTGCACGTGCACGCCATATGCAGGGCTGTACATGTGCATATCCATGTGCATGGTGTGCAGACATGTCTCAGATGGGGGCCACAGCTATGGGTTGGCCTCAGGCCTGTGTGTGGGCCTGGGTGCGTCTCCTTCTGAGGACAAGGGAATCACTAGAGGTGCCAGGAAGATCTGCTGTTGTGACATGACCTGTGGAGTGGGAGTTGAGGCTACAGACACATGGGGGCCACAGCAGTGGCCACTGCCAGCTGGGGGTGTGGTGAGCAGCTGGGAGCGTGGTGAGCAGCTGGGGGCGTGGTGAGCAGCTGGGGGCGTGGTGAGCAGCCGGGGACGTGGTGAGCAGCTGGGGGTGTGGTGAGCAGCTGGGGGTGTGGTGAGCAGCTGGGGGTGTGGTGAGCAGCTGGGGGTGTGGTGAGCAGCTGGGGGTGTGGTGAGCAGCTGGGGACACAGTGAGCAGCTGGGGGTGTGGTGAGCAGCTGGGGATGTGGTGAGCAGCTGGGGGTGTGGTGAGCAGCTGGGGGTGTGGTGAGCAGCTGGGGGTGTGGTGAGCAGCTGGGGACACAGTGAGCAGCTGGGGGTGTGGTGAGCAGCTGGGGGTGTGGTGAGCAGCTGGGGGTGTGGTGAGCAGCTGGGGGTGTGGTGAGCAGCTGGGGGCGTGGTGAGCAGCTGGGGGTGTGGTGAGCAGCTGGGGGCGTGGTGAGCAGCTGTGGGTGTGGTGAGCAGCTGGGGACACAGTGAGCAGCTGGGGATGTGGTGAGCAGCTGGGGGTGTGGTGAGCAGCTGGGGGTGTGGTGAGCAGCTGGGGACACAGTGAGCAGCTGGGGGTGTGGTGAGCAGCTGGGGGCGTGACGAGCAGCTGGGGGTGTGGTGAGCAGCCGGGGACGTGGTGAGCAGCTGGGGGTGTGGTGAGCAGCTGGGGGTGTGGTGAGCAGCTGGGGGCGTGGTGAGCAGCTGGGGGCGTGGTGAGCAGCTGGGGGCGTGGTGAGCAGCTGGGGGCGTGGTGAGCAGCTGGGGGTGTGGTGAGCAGCTGTGGGTGTGGTGAGCAGCTGTGGGCGTGGTGAGCAGCTGGGGACACAGTGAGCAGCTGGGGACGTGGTGAGCAGCTGGGGGTGTGGTGAGCATCTGTGGGCATGGCGAGCCTTCCTGTGTGTGGGAGGAGGCCCAGGCCAGTTCCTGACTTCCAGCCCAAACACCTGCTTTCCTGTGCAGTGTGTCTGGGGACGGCCCATTTCCTGGGAAGGCAGGGTACCTGTGCCCAAATCTGAGAAGAGGGCACCAGGCATAGGAGAGAGATGCACATGTTCAGGGTGGACACGGGGTCAGACTGGCCAGGGTGTCCTCCCTTCCTCTCTGTTCCTCAGGCTGGAAGCAGCCGCACAGTAAAAAGGGCCCAGACAAGCGAGCAGGTCGAGGACTGCAGAGCAAGGAGCCTCTGAGTGGGCGTGCACACACACACACTTGCACACGTGTGCACACACGTGCACACACAAGCTCCTGGGGCTGCAATCCCAGGTGCTTGCATTGTAGGAAGCGAGCTGGCCTATGAAACACTTATGCAATCCTTAAGTATAGGAAAATGTGGATGGAAAACTTACCTCAAGTGGAAAGTTAGTCCCACAGCCCAGGGTGCAGCCCTCTAAACTCCGTGCACCAAAGCCAAGCACAGAGTGGTGCAGACCCTCAGAGAAGAGCAAACAGGGAGGCTAAGATCTAGGGTGCAACGTGTGGGACAGAAAGCAGTCTGGAGTAGGAGCCAGGGTGACAGGTTGATCATGGCAGCCACAGCGAGGTGCCCTGAGGAGGTCGAGACACTCACACCATGGAGAGACAGAGGGCAGAGGGGAGCCACCTACAGACCCAAAGCCAGCGCCCTCGAAAGCTCATGCCATTCATACCAAAATTGAAAAAATAACCCTAAAATGGCAGCATCAGGGACCCCAAATAGCAAAAGTGATCTTGACCAAAAACAGCAGTGCTGGAGGTATCACAATACCAGACTTCAAGTTATACTACAGAGCCGTTGCATCAGAAAGACCGAACAGGCACGCTGACCAAGAGGACAGGACGGAAGACCCAGGGCTGCAGCCACACAACGGCAGCCATCTTGCGTGTGGCCAAGGAGAGGCCTGAGAGAGCAGATAGGCCCTCCGGCAAACAGTCCTGGGAAAACTGCTATTTGCAGTCACAGGCCTGGCCCAGACCTGGCATCTCACCCTGTTCAAAAGCCAATCCCAAGTGGATCAAAGGTGTTAGTGTAAGACCTGAGACTAAAACAACTGCATGAAATTAAAACATCCCCCCACACAAGAAACAGTTACCAGAGTACAGAGAGAACCTACTGTATGGGGCTCAACACGTGAGGGCTGACGCACATGCACCAATAGTTAAAAATTAAAACAGCATTAGACCATTCCAGAACTATCAATCCTCAGCGCAAGAAGAAATAGGATTCTTTTTGTTCTTACAAATGAAATGTCATCAAGATATAGGAACTGAGTGTAGGGCTGTAGGGAGGGAGTTTTTTGTGTGTTTGCATGAATATGCATGTGTGAGTGTGTACACGTTATATATGTACCTGGTTGAACAATGTGTGTGCATGCTTGTATGCACATCAGCAATGTATGTGTGCATACTTGTATACACATTAGCATGCACTCACAGGTGACCATGTACTGAAGCCTCTAAACCAAGCTAAATTCTGAATAATAATAATAATAATAATAGATATCTGGGGAGGATTCTCTGACATTACTCACAGCAGATCTTCTCCTTTGGGGGTAGAACCCAGCCCAAACCTGTGCATCACGTGTCATTTGGTGAGAAGGGAAGAAAGCATGCTTTGTCCTCTGTCTCTCTGAGGGCTACACAGGATGCCATTGTTACAGAACCTGGAAATTCCTGTGTTTGCATTTTGGGGTGTTTTCCAAGTACCCTGTTAGTGCAACCATGACCTGCCCTGGCCTGATCCCCCAGCTGCTCACCGACCCATGGCAGAGCTGTGGTGCCTGGTCCTGGACACCGTTTCTGGGGAAGCTTCAGTCTCTTGTCCACAGAAAAGCCAGTGGTCCATGTTCCCAGGGAAGGATGGTAGAGATAAGCACCTGTGTCTATGCAGGCAGATTCAGTTAACACCATGCTCAACCTGAGCCCCAGCATGGTGAGGCCTGGCCTGGAAGAGGCCCTGCCAGCCTCACCCAGCTCCCATTGGAGTCAGCACTTGGTCTTTGCTCTGAGAATCTCCCCAGTTCTCCCTGGAGATGAGGCGTGGTTAGGGGGGACAAACAGAAACTTGGAAGCAATTTAAGCATATTCATCTTGTGAAGTCCTCTGATGCAGTGCTTCAGAAATAAGGGAAAGCCAAGTTAATCAGCTCATCTGAGGTTTTGGGAACTCCCCAAGATATGGTCAAGGGTCCGGGGTGTCCTGCCTGGAGGAGGCTGCTGGACCCTCCAAGCCAGCCAGCCAGGGGACAGACAGGGGACCGGGGCCGAGAGCTGGCCTTCACAGACCACCTGTGCACTCGCGAGCGATGAGATCGTGGACAGGGACCGAGATGCTCAGGGCAGAGGACAGAGCCCCTCACCGCAGGCCTTTGGCGAGCTCCCTCCCTGCACCGCACCGCAGGGCATCCCGTGTGCACACCGAGGGCGGGGGGCACTGGCTGTGAGCCCGTGGGGGCCAGACCAGCCACGTGCACTCCAGAGCCAGCACCAGCGGCACTGTGCCCCGAAGAGCCCTCCATCCATCTACGAGACGCTCAGGATTCTCACACCGTCAGCCCCAGGGAGAGGAATGCCACACCTGGGCTGTGCCTGGCCCTCAGTGTCTTTGAGACCTCCATGGAGGCAAATGTAACCCTGGACAGAGACGGGACACCAATGCGTCAGCCATGGAAATGGGGCACGGCCACCTCAGCCACGAAGGTGGGACACCGCTGCGTCAGTCCCCCTCAAGGGCACAGCTCACCCCGCAGGAGCCCTGCGGGCCCCGGTGGCCCCCGCAGCCCCTGCACACGGGGCCCAGCGGCGGCCGTGGTGCTCTTCGTTCACGCCGTTTCCTGTGGGCATGAGCTCTGATCGATGGAGCAGCTGACCCAGAGCAGGGGAGGAAAGGTGGAACATTCCAGTCTCCAGGTGCTGGGTGTGAGGAGAGCACCCTGAGCTGTCTGGGGCTTCATGTGCTTCCTCCTCTGGACTCCAGAGGCCCTGTCCCAGAGGCCACCGTGGAGAGCAAGCTGCTGTGTGGTGCAGTTAGGCTGCGATGTCTGCATGTCATGATTCATGGCAGAAAAGAATTACGATGCAATGGCGTTGCTGGGCCACGGCGCTCACGCCGCCCTTCCCTTCTCCAGGGCATCTCGGCCTCAGCTCAGCCACCCCCTCCCACCACCATGGGAGTGTGACCGCGGACAGAAGCCAACCCACAGAATCAAGAGACACTCAGAGAGGGCTGTGGAGGGCCTGGGCAGCGAGGAGGGGAGGGAGGCACGCAGCTGAGTGAGCTGAGCTGTGTGCATGTGGCCTGTGGAAGGCCAGGCTTCAGAGGCTAGGATAAGACGCTACTTCTAAGCACACAAGGAATCCTTGGCAAGAAATTCAGTGTCTGGAGGTGCTCTGGAGAAGCTGAAAAGACCAAGTTTACACAGAGCCTTCGGGAAAGTTCCCTAAGACACAGAAGGGGTCTTGCAGGAAGCAGGGAGGGAGGGGGAGGCTGCGGCGGGGCTTCACCCTGCAGCGTCTCCGGCTGCACGCACAGGCTCACCTGACCAAAGGGGCTCTGCGTGTCTGTCTGTGTCTCAGCCTCTGTGGCAGACACCGCCCTGGCGGCCATGCTGCCCCGCGCAGCCCGGCCTGCAGAGGTGCTGCTGGCGGGGAGAACCGGGCTGGAGCTGTCAGCTCAGCTCTGTAGACACAGATGGGAAACGCAGTTTTAAACTTCCAGTGTTTGCTAAAAAGGAAGCCACAGGGCGAGAGGCTGGGGGAGGGGCGAGAGGGACAGAAATAGCCAAGGCTTGGTAGGGAATCTTCCAAATACGATCGAGCTCTTGGCTCAAACATGGTGTGAGGAGGAGGAGACCTTAAACCTTGGGAGAAATCACACCTGTGCATGAAGATTCTTCCTATGCGTACGACAGAAGCAAAACTTAGATTAGCTCAAGGGAGAGGAAAAAGAGGAGAATGTATCCTCTCATGTCACTGAGGATTCTGGGAAGAGCACTGACTTCCGGCATGGCGAGGTTTGGGTGTGTCTGGTCTTAGCTGGTCCCCTGCCCGGGCCTCGTCCACTGTCTCCTCTGCGCCGCTGCCCGACACCCGGTTATGTGACCTTCGTAACTGGTGATCTCAGAACCATCAGATCTGGGTCGATGCCACTGTTTGTGTCAGTTCCAGCAGAGGAAGCCACGTGCCTCACCTGGGGCGGGGGGGGGGGGGCGAGGGCTGGCACCCTGTGCCCAGCTTCATCGGGGCCCCGGGCAGTGAGCGGTGGCTACTGTGGGGTCACGCAGAGGGGACAGTACCCTCTGTAAGGCTCTGGTTCAGCAGGACAGATGGCACTCACATGGAGTGCCGAGTGCAGGGACCTGGCTTGGCCGAGGCTCTGCAGGAGGGGCTGCTGCCCAGGACCCTCCCATCCCATGACAGCTTCCCCTACCCCTGACCCCTCCGTGTCCTGCGCGCGAGCCCAGCGTGGCAACCTAGCGACCTCAAGGCTTTGCAACTGGGGCATTTGGAATTACCTTTCTAGAATTGTGTTTATTTTATGATATGTATGACACATAAAACATTTTCAGTTGATTCGCTAGATATGTTCATGAAGAATGTGACTTAAAGAGGGCAGGGGCCTGGTGCAGCGCGATCAGGGCTGGATGGTGACCTCATGGTCCCATCGAAGGCGGCCTTGCATGTAGAAAACGTGAGCCGTTTGATTACATGAAGCCACACTGCTTCTGTGTGATCTCTAGAGTTGGTACAGCAGAGAGCACAAAGGCTCCCTTGGTCCGAACTCACAGCCCAGAAGTGAGGAAAGCATGCATGTATGCATGTGTGCACACATGGGACCATGCATGCTCCTCGGTGTGTACATGTTTGTACATGCATTGTGCAAGTGTGATCCATTTGTACACATTTAGCATAGATATCTGTGCTGTACACATGTATTTGTGCATACACATCAGTCTGAGCACACATGAGCATGTGTGCACACAATGCACACATGTCCATCATTTCATGTGTGTGCATGTGAACATGCATGTCGGCATGTACAGTCACACACCACCATGTGTGTGCAAGTGAACATGCATGTCTGTGTGTGCACTCACACACCGGTGTCTCTATGCTCATGTGTGAACACATGCTTCACATGCATGTGTGTGTATGTGTGTGCATTGGTGCCTGAGTGCTTGAGTTCAGAGAAGATGAGGAATTGTAGAGTAGAATGTAAAATAGAAACATATTTACTCCTAATACATTTCATAAATCAAAAAGAAACATATACATGTTGATATTTTAAATAACTATTCCTCCTATCATTTTACTTCAGTTTAGCAAATGGCTCAAAAGTGACCAGCATCTATCCATCCCTTAGGTGAGGTTTGTAGCCGGGCCATGGCTCGCGCCTGTCATCCTAGCTACTCAGGAGGCTGAGATCTGAGGATTCGCATTTGAAACCAGCCCATTAGGAAAGCCTGTGAGACTCTTATCTCCAGAAGAAGAAGCCAGAAGTGGCACTGTGGCTCAAGTGGTGGAGCACCAGCCTGGAGCCCAGAGGTGGAGGGACCATGCCTGCTTCCAGAATCAGCCCCCAAACCTGCACCAGAGGAGTAAAGCTTCTACTTCACCAGAGTGAAGAAGGGGCTCCGGGCCATCACAGCAGCCGTTGTGGATGCGGACCGGCGGAAGAATCGGTGCTCTTTCAGTGCACAGAAGAGAACTGTCCCCGAGCCCTTCCTGTAACGAAACCAGAGCTGTGCGCCGGTGGTTGTAGGGCTTGTGGGGTTCAGTGAACGTCTCCCCGCAGCACGCAGGCAGCACGCAGGCTGGCACTGGGCAGCACTGGCCGCTCCGTGTGTCTGTGGTGCGGGGTGTGGGCTGTCCCTCACCATGCGAGGGTGTGAGGCGCCGCCGGCCGCTGCGCCCCTCATGGGCTCTCTGTGCGTGGGCTGCTGTGCCGGTAGAACACGCTGGAAAAGCAAATGCCTCAAGCACTCAGGTGGCACTGCCTGCCGCTGCCCACTGCGCTAGCCACCCCAGCTCTGCCCTGGGTGCAGCTGCGGGGTCTGCTCCACTCTGCGGCCCTCTCCTCCCATCCTCCCCTCCGCCGCTCCCCTCCTCCCCTCCCCGCTTCCCATCCTCCCCCCTTCCTCCCCTCCCCGCTTCCCGACCTCCCCCCTCCCCTTCCTCCCCTCCCCCGCTCCCCTCCTCCCCTCCCCGCTTCCCGACCTCCCCCCTCCCCTTCCTCCCCTCCCCCGCTCCCCCCCCTCCCCTCCCCGCTTCCCATCCTCCCCTCCCCCCCTTCCCGACCTCCCCCCTCCCCTTCCTCCCCTCCCCCGCCGTCTGTCTCTCCTCCTCTTCCCTTCTCAACCTCCTCCCTTCCTCCTCTTTTTCCTTCTTCTTCATTTTCCCTCTTCTTCCTTTTCCAAAATAGTTTTTAAACCCAATGCATTCTTTCCATATCATTTTGATATATATATATTTGAATTATAAATTCTAAACTTTCCAACTCTTTACAAACAAAATAAAAATAAATAAGTGCTATATGTTTCTGTTCAAGTATGTGGTTCAAAATCTCTCTCTCCCTCCCTCTCTCTCCCTCTCTCTGCCTCTCCCTCCCTCTCCCCCTCTCTCCCTCTTTTTCTTTCTCTTTCTCTCCCTCTTTCTCTTTCTCCTTCTGTCACCCCATCTCCCATATCTACCTGTGGGCCCCGGGCTGCAGACTGCTGCTTCAGTGTTTTCTCCCTCCCTCCCTGTCCCTCCCTCCCTCCCTTCCTTCTTACCTCCCTCCCTCCCTGACTCCCTCAATGCCTCCCTCCCTCCCTCTCTTTCTTTCTCCCTCCCTCCCTTCCTCTAATACACACACACACACACACACACACACACACACACACATGCACGCATGCACGCAGGCACGCACGCACGCCCCAGGCTGCCCAAATTTACTCTGGCTAGGATGGGAGAACACACAAGTACTGAGTGACGGCAATTGCTTTGGCAAGATAGGAAATTTCCAGACTCAGATCTGGAGGACAGTGATTTCAGAGCTCCCCCCCTCCCCCGCCCCCGCACACCTCCAGTGGAGCAGCCATCTATAGTCAAAGAGCAGAAGAGGCGTGGGGTTCCCAGAAAAGACTGTGGTGCCTGAGGGAGGGGGCGTGGGAGTGGCCGGGAAATGCGAGGGGGCGTGGGGAAACGCGAGGGGGCGGGCGTGGGAGTGGGCTGGGAAAGGCCAGGGAAGGCCTGGGCTGTGCCCTTGGGCAGACGATCCTGCCCATCCTGCCCATGAAGTGACACGGAGGAGAGGAGCCCCAGCACTGGAAGGGAGGGAGAAGACGCCTCGGGAATGTGGGGTTTCTCCTTGGACTCAGCTCAGCAAAGATGGCCCCTAGAAGTGTGGCTGGCTCTTTTCCTGTCTGGAGCAGACTCGGTGAGCTGGGAGGACCGGATGACACCCCTGCCGCTTCCCAAGCCCAGCCACCCTCTTCATACGCTTAAGTTTTTATTTTTACTTTTGTCCATCATGGGGCTTGAACTCTGGGCCTGGGCGCTGTCCCTGAGCTCTTCCGTTTAAGGCAAGTGCTCTACCACTTGAGCCACAGTGCCACTTCCCATTTTCTAGTGGTTCATTGGAATAAGAGCCCCACAGACTTTCTGCTCAGGCTGGCTTTGAACCGAGATACTCAGATCTCAGCCTCCTGACTAGTTAGGATGACAGGCATGAGCCACCGTGTCCGGCCTTTCATCCACTTTTACTTCCTCTGTGCACACGGCCTCTCTCCTGAGTTGTGCAGGTGAGATGTTGTAATCAAGTGGCTCCATTGGCAACTCAGGCCACAGCCTACACAGCGCACAGAAATGCAGCAGGAGCTCCGGGGAACCCATCAAGCCAGCACTGCGTGGAAGAGATTTCCTCCTTTCCGCCGGTCAGATGTGGCCTCCTCTTCCAAACCAGACACCAGGTTTTCCTTTTCATCTCTGTGCAACAATGTTACTGTTGAGTTTGGACCACTTTGGCTACATTGTAGCACTGGGCCCTTTCTGTTACCCTTTATAAATGAGACATTGGAGACTGGGAGATACAAAGGAACTTGGCCACCAGCCCCACGGTAGGCAGCAGGGTGGGGGTCAGAATTCAGCGCCATCTCCCCATTCACTGCCACCCCGGGGCCTGGCCCGCTCTGCTGGAGAGCAGAAGAGTTGTGATTCGTGGAGCCAGACCAGATGCTCTCCAGTGCTGTGAACTTGAAAAGGGCAGTGCTGTGTGTGCACAATCTCACTTCTATAAAAAGGAAGTGCATAAAAGGAAAAGACCGGAAGGAATGCACCTGTATAAAGCGGCCATCACTGGGTGTGTGGGGCTGGATTGCAGATGATCTTTTATCCGTGTCACTTTCTACTTTGGGGAGGACCAGCCGGCCAGTCCTCACCCCACGCGTGTGTCCCGTCCTATCCCGGCTTTGCATCTTTGCACTGGGGAAGCATCAGCCATTTAGAACCCCGGTGGGAGAGGGCCCACAGCACGCTGCGTGTCCGAGTCGCTCTCGGGCTGCCACGTGGCACTGGATGGTGAGCTGGGGCGATGGAGGAGCCTAAGCTATGATTTCTGCAGCCTTCATTGAAGCTGCAGTTAAGCGGGCCTCTGGGGCTGGCGGGACGTGGACAATACACTGGGCAGAGGAGCATTTCCCAACCATGTCCCTGCCAACTGCAGGTGAAGTCCGACGTGCCGAGGCTGGAGGCCCGTGGTGGGCGGTGGGAGGCCTGGGCGTGGCTCAGAGCAGCCACTGCGTGCGCGGAGCAGTGCAGGGACAACCTGGGGCTGGCCTCGGCGCGGGTCACTCGCACTCTCAGAAAAGGCGATGTGGAGCCTGCTCCGCACATCACCTCACTCCTCAACCCCAATTCAGGTCGTCTTTTTAGGCCCGCTGTGCTGCCCGAGGCCGGCCACCTGCGGGGAGCGGGCAGACTCCGTGGCCCGGCACCCCTGCCCCGCAGGGGGCACCACCGTCCGCGTGGCTAGATGGCTCTATGGCCGAGAAAACAACTGAGTTCTGGCCGTGAGCCGCTGGCACAACCCACCGAGAAGACTTCAGACGATGGGAGCTGAGGAAGAAGACGCATGCAAAACTGAGAGTTTTACAAATGGCACCTATGCAAATGACTTGATTTTCCAAATTCCTTTCTTTCCCTCAAGTCTGTGTTTGTTTCAAGAATCAGAGTAGCGGAGGGTACAGTACACTGAGTGTATGTGCACAGATGTCTGTGCAGGGACCCCGAAGCCCCATTTTCTCTTGATTTTCTTAGGTTTCTACCCAGGGTCAGGACTCTCTATTCATCAGCTTTACAGGCATAGTAATTTCATGGAAAGCAAACCTTTGAGCACACTGGAGCAAATCCACCAGAGTGAACCGAGCATACTCCCTGTGTCACCTGAAAAGTCTGTCATAGGAGCTTCCCGTCTGCCCTCTAAGGACCAGGCCATTCCTAGCAGAGAAGAAAAGCATGAGCAGAGGAAGCAGTCCCAGCCCTGGGCAGGGGCACGCCCCGGGGAGACCTGCTGCCTGTGCACATCGGCAGCTCTGCCAGCGCCCGTCTGTGGTGGAGAGGAGGCAGGGGTGGCACAGGGCCCGGTGGGGACCAGCGAGCTCCAACGCTGGCCCCGTATGGAGGCTGCGCTGATCTGAGTGGTGATGTGGTGGGCCGGCCATGCGCCCGGGAAGCGCTGGTGCAGCAGACCAGCCACAGCCATCCCCAGAAGCGGGGTTGCAGCAGACCAGCCACAGCCATCCCCAGAAGCGGGGGTGCAGCACACTGCCCACGGCCACGGGAAGTGGTGGCAGCGTGGGGCACCAGTAGGCCTTGCTGGCGGTTTCTGCAGAAGACATGTCGTGGAGGTCCGCCACCCCTCCCAGAGCCTCACCCAGCACACGCTGGCTGACGTCGTGGGACCCTCTGGGTGAAAATCCCTCTTATAAGAGGGTACAGCGGTGCTACCGAACCAGAGGTGTGCATCCGAGCCTGGGGATTGGAGGAGACACAACGGTACCAAGGAAAAGCAAGAGTCCTCACCGACTCGAGGGCAGAAAGTGTCTAACCATCCAGAAAACGATGCAGAATAATGATCCCGAGGACACAAATGAGCCAGGATGAGTTTGGCTGCGATGACAAAAGCCCGTGAGATTTCAAACCTCTCTCCCCATCGTCTCGGCCGGGACAGGCCAGTGACTCCATGGGCCTCCAACAGCCCTCAGACCAGCAGAGCCCGCCCTGAGTGCCATCTAGACGTGAGGGACACCCATCAGTACTGAGCCAGAGCTGGGTGCAGTCTTGTACTGTCTTGCACTGAGTCTTGCACCTTGGGGCCGACTGCCACAGGGCTGCATGTGTGCTTGGGTCTGGTTTTCTCTGAGGTCCGGCTGTTGCCAGTCTGTGCTGTGGTGCGGGGCATGCACTTGGGTCTGGTTTTCTCTGAGGTCCGGCTGTTGCCAGTCTGTGCTGTGGTGCGGGGCATGCACTTGGGTCTGGTTTTCTCTGAGGTCCGGCTGTTGCCAGTCTGTGCCCTGGTGCAGGGCATGCGCTTGGGTCTGGTTTTCTCTGAGGTCCGGCTGTTGCTGGTCTGTGCTGTGGTGCGGGGCATGCGCGTGGGTCTGGTTTTCTCTGAGGTCCGGCTGTTGCCAGTCTGTGCTGTGGTGTGGGGCATGCGCTTGGGTCTGGTTTTCTCTGAGGTCCGGCTGTTGCTGGTCTGTGCTGTGGTGCGGGGCATGCGCTTGGGTTTTCTCTGAGGTCCGGCTGTTGCTGGTCTCTGCGTGGTATGGGGCATGCGCTTGGGTTTTCTCTGAGGTCCGGCTGTGGCTGGTCTGTGCTGTGGTGCGGGGCATGCGCTTGGGTCTGGTTTTCTCTGAGGTCCGGCTGTTGCTGGTCTGTGCTGTGGTGCGGGGCATGCGCGTGGGTCTGGTTTTCTCTGAGGTCCGGCTGTTGCCAGTCTGTGCTGTGGTGTGGGGCACGCGCTTGGGTCTGGTTTTCTCTGAGGTCCGGCTGTTGCTGGTCTATGCTATGGTGTAAGACGTATGCGTGGGTCTGGTTTTCTCTGAAGTCTGGCTGTTGCTGGTCTGTGCTGTGGTGCGGGGCGTGTGCTTGGGTCTGGTTTTCTCTGAGTCCGGCTGTTGCTGGTCTGTGCTGTGGTGCGGGGCATGCGCTTGGGTTTTCTCTGAGGTCCGGCTGTTGCTGGTCTGTGCTGTGGTGTGGGGCATGCGCTTGGGTTTTCTCTGAGGTCCGGCTGTGGCCGGTCTGTGCTGTGGTGCGGGGCATGCGCTTGGGTTTTCTCTGAGGGCCGGCTGTGGCCGGTCTGTGCTGTGGTGCGGGGCATGCGCTTGGGTTTTCTCTGAGGTCCGGCTGTGGCCGGTCTGTGCTGTGGTGTGGGGCATGTGCTTGGGTTTTCTCTGAGGTCCGGCTGTTGCTGGTCTGTGCTGTGGTGTGGGGCATGCACTTGGGTTTTCTCTGAGGTCCGGCTGTGGCCGGTCTGTGCTGTGGTGCGGGGCATGCGCTTGGGTTTTCTCTGAGGGCCGGCTGTGGCCGGTCTGTGCTGTGGTGCGGGGCATGCGCTTGGGTTTTCTCTGAGGTCCGGCTGTGGCCGGTCTGTGCTGTGGTGTGGGGCATGTGCTTGGGTTTTCTCTGAGGTCCGGCTGTGGCCGGTCTGGGCTGTGGTGTGGGGCATGCGCTTGGGTTTTCTCTGAGGGCCGGCTGTGGCCGGTCTGTGCTGTGGTGCGGGGCATGCGCTTGGGTTTTCTCTGAGGTCCGGCTGTGGCCGGTCTGTGCTGTGGTGTGGGGCATGTGCTTGGGTTTTCTCTGAGGTCCGGCTGTTGCCGGTCTGGGCTGTGGTGTGGGGCATGTGCTTGGGTTTTCTCTGAGGTCCGGCTGTTGCCGGTCTGGGCTGTGGTGCGGGGCATGCGCTTGGGTTTTCTCTGAGGTCCGGCTGTGGCCGGTCTGGGCTGTGGTGTGGGGCATGCGCTTGGGTTTTCTCTGAGGGCCGGCTGTGGCCGGTCTGTGCCCTGAGCGACTCACCCTGTGTCCAGTACGTGTGGGAGGAGGCGTCTCCTGGGCACCTGTCCTGGTTCTCTGTTGGCTTTTGAGATGCGCTAATGGCATCGCACACCTCAGCCTGGGGGGTGCTCCATCCCCCCCCGTCTGGTGGTGGGTGCTTTTTGTTCCTCCTGTTAGGACAGACAGTATCTCTGGCACCATTCAGGGTCTGAAGACTGTGTGTCTAGCCTCTAGGTGGTGTGAATGCGCCTCTCACAAGAGCCTCTCCTGAGGACCTCTTCCCTGCTCAGCTCGGCTTTGGGCAAGTGCTGCATTCCCGGCTGGTTGGAAAGGAAGTGGGTGGTGGTTATAATGAGGTCACCGCATTCCGCATGGTGCTGGCTCTGTGGGTGTGCAGAGTGCAGGGAGGCTGGGCCTTGGGTAGGGACAGGCATGGCACACCTGAGTGACCACCTCGGGCAGCAGGGAAGTGGTGACCTGGTGCCCCTCCCGTCAGGTTCCCTTGCCAGCTTTCCACAGGCCCTTAGCACGTCTCCAAGCCCTGGCCTGCGGCAAACCCATGGCGATGCTCCTGTGACCCTAGGGGCTGTGGTGCAGGCCCTCTCCTCACCCGTGTGGGGTGCCCGCGCACGCCCCTGCGTCCAGGGAACACGGCCCCCCCCCATCCTCCTGAAGCTTTCTTAGCACCCAGGCTCAGCAGTCAGGGGGCCCGGCTGCTGCTGCTGCTCTGGGGCAGTAACAGCTCCTGGCAGAGCTGGCGGGTACTGCTGGAAAACTCTAGTCAGGCTTGAAAACAAAGCCTGAGCCCGGAGCTGCCCCCCTCCCCCCCCCACAGCTGGGGTGTGCCCCCCCCAGCCTGGGCGTGTATCCCCCCTCCCCCCGCAGCCGGGGCGTGCCCCTCCCCCGCCTCCGGGGACGCTGGCTCTGTGCAGCAGAGCAGAGCCCTCCAAAGCTTTGTGCTGAGACACATGCTCAGAAAGAAAACAGCAGATCCCAGTCACTCACTGCCGCTCGCTCTTCTGGCGTGGCTGTCAGATGGAGTTGCCTTCTTGGGGATGTTCATGTCAGCCTTCAGGACTCTTCCGTCATCAGACGTGGCACTCACTGGCAAGTTTATTACAAGTTCTTAAAATAATCCACCATTATGTCTACAATGATGCTTAGTTACAATAATTAAATACCATTTCAAGAAGCCACACTTGGAAGTGAATTTGATTTTCAATCCTCCTGAATGTAACCTCAGCCTAGTCTGCCACAGCCGCATTATTCGTCCACAAATTGGAAAGGCCGGAAGAGCAACACTTGGTGGAAGGGTGAGCCTAGCACTTGAGTGGCTGGCGGCGTCTCTGCCTCCATGTCCCCTGAGGAAGTCCCCCCCCCGGGGCAGTGCGGGGCCCCCGGGAAGGAAGGGGTTCACTGGGGTGGGGAAAGTGTGGCGTGTCTGCCCGCACATGCGCGGTGCGTGGTGCGCGCTGCTGCTGCCTCGGGCTGCGGTCGGTTGCCTTCACCGAGCGCACCCGCGCCAGCGGGGCCGTCAGTGTTCTGGCGGTTCTCTTAGCCATAAAAGCAAAGCTGACCCCTGCAGGACAACGCTGGGTTGTGTGCGCTGACCCGGGTTCCGTCTTCCCCCACAGACCTGGCCAGGCAGGGACATTTGCCAGAGCAGGTGGCTTAGGCTTACTGTCCTGGCTACAGGATAGGTGCAGATGGGGGTCGTCTGAGGCCAGCCCCGGCGTGAAAGCTCAGGAGACTCCATCTCAGTCAGTGCTAAAGCACAGCCGCACACGCCTGTCGCCCCAGGGGTGTGGGAAGCACGCCCCTTCAGAGGGGCTGAGGCTCCACCTGCGGCCGGCCGCACGCCATGTGTGTGTCTCCAAGGTTCTTGCTGAGGTTTAATTCGCTGTGTGTGTGTTTCTTTTTGTTGTTTTTTGTTTGATCTTTGCGGGTGCTGGGGCTTGATCTCTGGGCCTGGGAACTGTGCTCAAAGCTAGTGCTCTACTACTTGAGCCAAAGCTCCACTACCAGATTTTTCTGTAGTTTAGTGACGAGAAGAGTCTCGTGGACCTTCCTGCTGCCTGGGCTGGCTTCAAACCATGATCCTCAGATCTCAGCCTCCTGGGTAGCTAGGATGACAAGTGTGAGCCATTGGTGCCTGGCTCATCATGTATGTTTTCAAATTGTGAACTATGTCTAGGGCAATGACGATTCTCATGCAAGTGGTGTGTGTACATGCACATGCATGCACATGTGTGTACATATGTGTGCATGTGCATCTGTGTACACGTGAACCCAGGGCCTCACGCTCATTGGGCAGGCCCTCTGCCACTTTATGCCCCAGACAGTCTGGACTTTGATCTCCTCCTGTGCTTCCCACATCCCTGGGGCGACAGGCGTGTGCGGCTGTGCTTTAGCACTGACTGAGATGGAGTCTTCCAAGCTTTCACGCCTGGGCTGGCCTCAGACAACCCCCATCTCCACATGTCCTGTAGCCAGGACAATAAGCCTAAGCCACCTGCTCTGGCAAATGTCATCATTTTTAATACCACACCGACCCATTTGTGCAGTAAATCCATGTGGTCTGGTCACATGCTAGCCTACAAAAATTAATTCTGAGTAAAAGAATCTACAGTAAGATGGCCCGCGCAAAATGCCTGGCATTACAGGATGAGATTCTGCAATTCACTGGTACAAAAGAGATGGTGCCCAGAGCCCAGCATGCTTCTGAGTGAAACATTCCCTCAGTCCATTATTAACGTTCGGAAATCTGAGTAATCTGAGTAAATCTGAGAATCAAAGCTCCGATTCCATATTTCAAGCTGCATCGATTGTCTGAATCTTAATTTATCAAGAAAATAAAAATAATGGAAATAAGAACACCTTTTATCAGAGTGTCCAATCTTGCAACTGTGTTTGGACATGAAGGCCACTGTGACTGGAAATTGGGGCTCTATTTCTTTCCCGGCTAGCTGATCAAAACTCCCTTTGTGCTCCATTTTCCGAACGGGCTTTGCTGTGCGGCCTGCCCCATGCTGAGCACTCACAGGACTGTGGCGACTTTCATCCACGCATGCGCATCCGGTCTCCACGGGGCAGGTGGAGGTGTGGGAGAGGTGACGTGTTCCTGGCATGCTCAGGAAGTGAATGCCGGGGCTGGGGCCCTCCGTGGGCATGAGGAAACTGCCCGCCAGCTGGCATCACATTTCGAAGGGGTGGCATGGAGCGTGGACACAGGAGCGTGGGCTGTTCTGGCCATCGTGGCTGGCATCCCTGTGGAGGAACCCAAAGGTGATGCAAACAAGTGCAGCGTAAAGCTCCTCCCGTGTCCTGTGTATCGAAAGCGTCACGTTTGTGCCAGGCAGTGTGGCTCACGCCTGCTATTCTAGCTACTCCAGAGGCTGAGATTTGAGGATGGCAGTTTGAAGCCAGCCCAGGCGGGAAAGTCTGTGAGCCTTTTACTTCCAATGAACCACCAAAAAGCTGGAAAGGGAGTGTGGCTCAAGTGGTAGAACACTAGCCTTGAGCAGAGAAAGCCCAGGGATAGCACCCAGGACCATTTTGGAAAGCTAATAACCCTCAAAACACAAAGTGTGTCTGAGTAATTTGTCTTAAAATAGTAAGGTAAAGCAAAATCAATTTCCTTTAGGTTATGGGTCTTAAGACATCTTGAAGATGTCTTGGCGTAAAAGCGCAGAAGACCTTCCTCTTTAAAAATTCCCCCATCTTGGTGCTTCCTGGACGTTGGCCCCTGGGAAGGCTGCAGGTTGTGTATGGTACACAACCACCACAACCACCACCACAGCCTGCGATGCTGGCAGAATGCAGCCACTCAGAAGACAGAAAACTCCAACAGTGAGTAAACTACAGACGACCAAGACTGATTGGCTCCAAGATGAAGGCATATGGCTGGGGGAGGGGGGATGAAGGCCAGTGGGGAGGGCAGTGGGGAAGGTAGCGGGGAGGGCAGCAGGGGGGACAAAGGCCAGTGGGGAGGGCAGCAGGGGGGGTAGTGGGGGGGCAGCGGGGGGGATGAAGGCCAGTGGGGAGGGCAGCAGGGGGGGCAGCGGGGGGGGCAGCAGGGGGGACAAAGGCCAGTGGGGAGGGCAGCAGGGAGGGCAGCAGGGGGGACAAAGGCCAGTGGGGAGGGCAGCAGGGGGGGCAGCGGGGGGGGCAGCGGGGGGGATGAAGGCCAGTGGGGAGGGCCGCGGGGGGGGATGAAGGCCAGTGGGGAGGGCAGCGGGGGGGCAGCGGGGAGGGCAGCGGGGAGGGATGAAGGCCAGTGGGGAGGGCAGTGGGGAGGGCAGCGGGAGAGAGGGGGGACGAAGGCCAGTGGGGAGGGTAGCGGGGGGG
Source organism: Dipodomys spectabilis (assembly GCF_019054845.1). Taxonomy (NCBI): domain Eukaryota; kingdom Metazoa; phylum Chordata; class Mammalia; order Rodentia; family Heteromyidae; genus Dipodomys; species Dipodomys spectabilis. Next base: position 234,816 of record NW_024871379.1, read on the forward strand.
AGACGAAGGCCAGTGGGGAGGGCAGCAGGGGGGGCAGCGGGGGGGGCAGCGGGGGGGATGAAGGCCAGTGGGGAGGGCCGCGGGGGGGGGATGAAGGCCAGTGGGGAGGGCAGCGGGGGGGGCAGCGGGGAGGGCAGCGGGGAGGGATGAAGGCCAGTGGGGAGGGCAGTGGGGAGGGCAGCGGGAGAGAGGGGGGACGAAGGCCAGCGGGGAGGGCAGCAGGGGGGGACGAAGGCCAGTGGGGAGGGCAGTGGGGAGGGCAGCGGGAGAAAGGGGGGACGAAGGCCAGTGCGGAGGGCAGCGGGGGGGCAGCGGGGAGGGCAGCGGGGGGGATGAAGGCCAGTGGGGGGGACAGCGGGGAGGGCAGCAGGGGGGGATGAAGGCCAGTGGGGAGGGCAGTGAGGAGGGCAGTGGGGGGGACAAAGGCCAGTGGGGAGGCCAGTGGGGAGGGCAGCGGGGGGTGCGGCACAGTCTTTTCTCAGATTGGGTAGACCGAGGCAGCAGCTCAGTTGCTTTGGAGCCAGTCCACACTCCTGAGGCCAGTGCTGTGTTGAGTGGAGCCGGGCTGGGCTTCCGCTAGCACAGGAGAGCCGGCCCTCGCCCTGACTCAGGGAGGGACGGGTCCCAGAAAACCCTGGATTCCGAAGCGGGACCGGGAGCCGGGGGCGAGGGCAGCAGGGGAGGTAACGCATGGGGGTCGGTCACACCTCACCGCCGGGGAGAATGCAAGCGTGGACAGCACCCGGGCTCCTAGCATGCCAGCGGGCTCCCACACCAACCTGACTGCAGTGTCAGGCACAGGCTGGGGCACAGAGCTGGCCGTGGCCATCTTATCCCGGCCGGAGAAGCTGAGTCCATCTTCTAAGTCTGGATCCCTCTGCCCTTCCTTACTCCACGGGCCCAAGACCGGCTGCCGCGGCTGCCGCGCTCCGACCTGCGCCGGGCCTCACCTCGGGGGAAGAGCCGCTGCGCCTCGCGTGGGCTTTCCGCGCGGAAAGCGACCTTGCCGTGCTCACTTTGAGAGACCGTGGCCGCTCCCTTCCAGCAAAGTGAGCAGCGCTGTCTTCACGCCTTCGGTTTGAGGGCGTTGCCTTGTGTGTTCTGGCCAGGGGGGGTAGGATTTGGGGTCAGCTATGGTCATGTGATCGTGGTGGGATTTGGGGGTCAGGGGCATTGGCTGTGTTATCCTGGTGGGGTTTGGGGGTCAGGGGGGTCTGTGGAGTAGTCGTGATGGGTGGGTGGCAGGTGTGGGCTGCATTGTAGACATCTGGAACACTGGGAGGATTTCGTGTCACAGATGGGATAAGGCCTTGGGCCCCGCAGCATGGAATTGCTTGACTTTTCAGATGCGTTGTGATTTTCCTGCTTCTGCAGCATAAATAAATCTCCCCACCTGCGCCCAGTGCCAGCTCTGAGCTCTCCTTTTCACACACCCTCCTGAGTAACCTGGAGAGACTCGGGCCGAAGCTCCGCGTGCCGGCGCCTGGGTCTCCCGTGTGGCCTGGCACCACAGCAGGGCCGTGTGCACTGCCATCTGTGCCCAGGATCCCCGACAAAGGTCCGTTCTCAAAGGTGCCAATGATGCTCTGTTCCCTTTCAGAGCCTGGAAGCCTTTCACTGAAAGTCCAGCCAATTATCTCCTGCAATCCTAACCCATTTGTTGAAGAGAACGTTGCATCCTTGGCTGGGTTTAAACGCTGCAGAGCCCAGTGCATTCATCTCCACTCCACCCTGAGGACTCTGATAAGAGCTCCACTACAACGCGGCCGCACCAGCTGGAACCAGCCCCTCCCTCACAGGGCAGTTCACGCTCGGCTCCCTCAGAAGTGCCACAAAATGACGGCCGGAGTGGGCGAAGCACAACGAACCCTAGTTTCTTTTTAGATCCCATTTGCATTTTTAGAGAGAGAGGCTGTCTGTGGAAGCTTCCTGAGCATGGGGCACATGGGCCCCTCCCCCCCTTCACTGCAATTTATCTTAAAAGGATCCTGCTCAGAAGAGCGAGGTGTCATGCTACCTGCCAAAATGGAATATGGCCGTGGGAAACTTGGTGCCTGCAGGAGTGGTGTCCCAGGGGGAGGCTTCCAGCGTGGTCTGCACACAGCCTTCTGTGTGTTCTGTGAGGCTCCGGTTTACACGGGAATAGCAGGGGCCCTGCTGCCAAGACAGGGGTGGTCGTGGGCAGTGGCAGAGCTACTTCGCCTTCCCTAGTTCTCACTTTCCACCCGCACAGCCTCCCTCCCCTGGGTGTGACTGCCAAGTTGTGCTCACACGGATGGGGCTGGGACTGGCCCTGCGGAGGCCCCTGTGCCCCGGGCCTACCGCACAGCCCTGACCCTGCAGCTGCCGGGGCAGCACCTGGCCCTGGGGCCTCTGTTCTGGCTCGTTGATGCCCGGGGCAGAGGCTCTCGGGCCCTGCAGGTGAATTCTGGGTCTGGCTGCTGTTGCTCCAGCCATCCAAGCTCCTCCGAGCATTTCCTTTGCTGGTGCAGAGTCAGCGGGGCCAGTCCTGGGTTCTGGGCGGTGCTGCTGCTGAGGGCCCCAGACCAGGGTGATCACGCAGCCACCCACTGCTCTGGAAGACTCGCTCTGTGCTCTGCTTCTTGTTCTAAGGCCCTGGTCGCCCTGGAGTCTAAGCGGAGCTGGTTTGGAGCCCTGGCGATCTTTCTCTGTGGCAGTCCACACTGCTTGGTGGTGGGGGCCACTTGGACGCCTTTGTAGCCCCTCAACTCTGTCTCTGAGCTGCCCTGTTCTCCTCATGCAGTGATGGGAGGGACAGGCCAGTTTGGCTTCACCTTGTGGCCCTCTCCTATGTCCCATGTCCCCATGAGAAGGGAACACGGGACCCCCATGGGGAAGGCTCCCTGATCTTAGGGTCCCTGGAGCCTTGTCTTCTTAAGCTACCATGAAGAGCACGGTGGCCTGGCCCACCTTCCCAGCCTGGACAGGATGGCCTGCAGATGGCCAGCATCTCACCGGGAGGAGCCCCTGGGACAGGGCAGCGCAGGGCAGGTGTGCCAGGGCGGCTCCCTCCACAGTCAGGTGACTCACCACCATCCCATCCGAACTGATGTTTAACTGGAGAAGTGGTCCTCTCTGCAGGAGTCTCAAGCATTGGTAGAAAGCTGAGTCTGAGTCTCTGGTACAGGGCATCCTCTGCCCAGGTGCTCCAGATGGTCAGCAGGTGATGGTCTCTGACAGACTTGTGCCTGTGGCCAGCATGGACAGCACTTACAGGTTGGACACAGGAGCTTGGATAGCTCAAGTACACGGCTCTATCTGCTTCCTCACCCCCCTGTGCCCAGGAACAATGGAGAAGCAATGTGACTGGGCCAAAGACTCTCAAGGTGCTGATCCTTCAGAGGCCGCTGCCTGCTGGCCCGTGGAGAGACCGCGGGAGCCGCTTCCACCTGCAAGCTGGCTTTTATTTTTCCAGTCCAGTTGTGCTGGCCTCCAACGGCAATCCTCATACCTCAGCCTCCTGAGTTGCTGGGGTTACAGGTGTGAGGCATCGGCGCCCGACACTGCCTCCTATTTTAAAGTGTCTGAGCACTACAGGCTGGGGTGCTCTGGGCAGTCGGGGGCACGAGGGACAGGCTTGCCCCACGCCTCTCTGGGAGACACCAACGCCGAGCGCGGAGGCCTGTGGTCAGGGGCGGAGGCCAAGGTCGAGGGCGGAGGCCAAGCACGGAGGCCTGTGGGGGGGGGGGGAGGCCGAGTGCGGAGGCCTGCGGTCGGGGGCGGAGGCCTGCGGTCGGGGGCGGAGGCTGAGCACGGAGGCCTGTGGTGGGGGGGGGGAGGCCGAGTGCGGAGGCCTGCGGTCGGGGGCGGAAGCGGTCCCCGCCCGGGCCGTGGCTGGCTCTCATGGTGTGCCTGGTTTACTGGCGATGGCGCGTTGGCCGTGTGGTGTTCCACGCTGGCACCGTTCACCTTCGCTGTACCCCACACGCCTCTGTCCCTGCAGTGTGACTCCCGAGCCCCCAGCGGCCCCGCGGCTCCACTCCCCAGGTGCTCTTCTGTGTCTCTGCCTGCTTAACGCTGTCCACTGCATGCTCCTCTCACTTAGAACCAAAAGTTGCGCTTAGTCTCGGTAGAAGGGTGAAGTGTGGGGTCCAGTCTTGAGCACGGGGAACTGTGCCGGGCTTGGCACCGCCGCACGCGGGCCCACTGTGCTGCGGCGGACCTCCTGTGCTCACCAAGGGCTGTTGCGGGAAGTGGCGCTGTGGAGCAAGTGCTCGTGCGCTCGCCTTGCGCTGAAGAGCTGGGGACAGCGCCCAGGCCCAGAGTTCAGGCCCCAGACTGACCAAACAATAAAAAATAGGTCTAACAGAAAGGGCTGTTGCACGGAGAGCAGCGCTAGAGCTGGGGTCACTGGGCACTCATCGCACAACCGCCTGCCCGGGCCACGCACCAGGCAGGGCCTGCGCACGGACGCCTGCCCAGGCCACACACCAGGCAGGGCCTGCGCACCGACGCCTGCCCAGGCCACACACCAGGCAGGGCCTGCGCACCGACGCCTGCCCAGGCCACACACCAGGCAGGGCCTGCGCACCGACGCCTGCCCGGGCCACGCACCGGGGCCTGCGCACGGACGCCTGCCCGGGCCACGCACCGGGCAGGGCCTGCGGACTCACGGCAGCAACTGAGTCTCAGAGGTGCTTGCAGTGCGTGTGCTGTGTGCAGCCTCGGGGTGCCCAGCTCCCGCCACAGCCACGCTCAGCTCAGGCAGAGCTCAGTGCCCTCCAGGGCTCGGGCTGGGCCCGGAGAGTCCCCACACAACCCCCCTGCTGGACAGCCGAGGCTCTGGGATGCAGACTGTTGCCTTCCAGGGAAAAGGCAGGGCAGAAGCCCAGGAAGCTAGAATGGGGCTGGGAGGGGCTGGGGGGCCTTCCCTCCACCCTCCCAGGGGCTGGGGACCGCTGGCAGAGTGGGGGCCAGCCCCCCCCCCCAGCTAGCTCTGTCCTGCTCATGTCCCTCACGGCGGCAGCTAGGACCAATGAGGACCAGGGCCTGGGCACCCTACCGAGGCCTGGGTGTGGGTCCCAGGGCTGGGGCCAGGATTAAAGTCTAAGCTCCTTGGCCATCTGCGCCTCCCGGTGGCTTCGGGGATCCATCCACGCGGGGCCCATTCATGCAGCGGGATTTCTAGGCACTGTGTCTACCACATCTGTTCTGTAGCCAGCTCTAAAAATAACCAGGCCGAACAACACGGGCGGTTCAGATAAGCCTTTAGGGGTATTCTCTGTGGCTTCAAAGCTGCTCAGCGCCAATTGTTGAGGAGAAAAGGGCTCTGCCCTGGGGCTCTGGCTGCTGGCGGAGGTCTCGGGCAGCCAGCAGATGATGAATGCCACACTCGAGCGAAACCTAGGCTGGCGCTTCAGAAACACTGTATTGTATGTGATACTGTCAGCCAAGGCAGGGCCCTGAGAATCTTGTTAACATCTTTGACTCAGGGCTGGGAAGGAGGCTCAGTGGTAGAGCGCTTGCCTTGCATGCCTGAGGCCCTGGGTTCGATTCCTCAGCACTACATAAGCAAAAAGAAAAAAGCCGGAAATGGCGCTGTGGCTCAAGTGGTAGAGCACTAGCCTTGAGCTGAAGAGCTGAGGGACAGCGCCCAGGCCCAGAGTTCAGGCCCCACGACCGGACCAAAAAAACAAACAAAAAAAAACATCTTTGACTCAGAGATACACAGCACGTTTCTTATGGAGGGCAAAGCAAGTTGCAATCATTTTGTTGTACAACGGGGCATTAGGCAGGACATCTACCTGGGTTCAGGGTGTAGAGGGGAGCAGGTCCAGCAGTCAGGGGCGTCCTTCTCCGAGGGCCAGGTGCATAACTGCTCTGGATTCCTCTTTGGAGTTGCACAAATGTTTCCCTCATCCTCATTTGTTAGCAGGGAAAAGGAGCACCCGGGACAAGGGCCTCCGAGTCCCACGGCTCTGCGGGCAGCTCCAGCCGCTGGCCACGCTGGGACAGGGACTTAGATTTTGCTGAGAAGCATGGACTCCTTATGTGGGTACAAAACTCGAGGAGGAAGGCTTGGTGCCTGCTCTGCATTGTGCCGGCTCCTGGGCTCCCAGATGGACAGGACTCCCCGAAGCACCCCCAGAAAGGCAGACGGAGGAGCGGCCTCCTCAGACGTGGCGCAGGCCCTCGTGACGGCTTTGTGCAGCCCGGGAGCTCGGCTTCTGGCCGTGAAACCAGACAGCAAGCCTCAGCCCATACCACGGAGTCCGGCGGGACTGGCCCTGCATCCTGGCCTTTGGGAGCTAGACATCACTTTTCTCTCTCAACCAAGCCAGACTTTCAGTACTATTGTTTCACGAGTTCTATTAACCCTTTCTTAGAAGGAGGAGTAACGCCTTGGTCGCTAAAGTTTGAAGCTAGTGCTGAAGGAAGTTTGAAAGGCATGGTATTAAAGTATCTGAAAGCAATGTCGTCGCAGAGAACCACACACAGCCAGTGCATGTGGAGGTCACTGGCCTCAGCCCCTCTGAGGGACTGTTTTTTAAAGCATCACATAGTTAGCTTAGCAACACTTGCTGTGCGTGGTGACGAACTGGTGGCCGCGGTGGTGCGCTACCTTCCACTGCTGCCTTCTGTTTGTTATTTAAGCGTTCAAGGTTTTAAGGATGTGGTAGATCTACTTGCACACTGAGAATGTCTGTGTGGTGATGAGCCTGACTTATAGCATCAGGCACAGATACCAAAACCTGCTCTTGTCTGCTGCACACCTGTGCAATTATAACTGGTTAAATCAGCAGGATCAATCAAGCAAGACTTAGAGGTGTGTGAACAACAAAATTCATGTGGAGGCCAGGGCAGGGCCAGGGCAGAGCCAGGGCAGGGACTGGGCAGGGCCAGGGCAAGGGCAGGGCCAGGGACTGGGCAGGGACTGGGCAGGGCCAGGGCAGGGCCAGGGCAGGGCCAGGGCAGGGCAGGGCCAGGGCAGGGCCAGGGCAGGGCAGGGCCAGGGCAGGGCAGGGCCAGGGCAGGGCCAGGGCAGGGCCAGGGCAGGGCCAGGGCAGGGCAGGGCCAGGGCAGGGCAGGGCCAGGGCAGGGCCAGGGCAGGGCAGGGCCAGGGCAGGGCCGGGCCAGGGCAGGGCCAGGGCAGGGCCAGGGCAGGGCAGGGCCAGGGCAGGGCAGGGCCAGGGCAGGGCCAGGGCAGGGCCAGGGCAGGGCCAGGGCAGGGCAGGGCCAGGGCAGGGCAGGGCAGGGCAGGGCCAGGGCAGGGCCAGGGCAGGGACTGGGCAGGGCCAGGGCAGGGCCAGGGCAGGGCCAGGGCTCTGGTAATGGTTTCTGCCCATGCCAGGCCTGCAGAGCTCGTTAGCGAAAGTCCTGCATGTCAGCCTAAAACAGAAGACATCTTCATTCATGGCGCTCCAATACATGGAATACTCTAGAACATCCAGATGAGATTACAGACGAGAAGAACTCAGGCAGAGGAAGGTGACGGAGCTACGCCCTCCTTGCCGGTGATGAGCAGGGCTGGCAGAGCGGGGTTTGAACCGAGGCCCCAGTCTGAGCTCAGCCACCTTGCAGTGGTGCCCGGCCATCTGCACCGGGCGCTTGTTCATTCTGACTTCAGGTCTTCAGCGTTCATATGGTGTCTGTACAGAACGCCACCTCTCCGAGCTCATGGAAGTGCCACGAGCATCAAAGGGAGACTTTCGGGAACTGCTTTGTAAAAAGTGCTAAGTAAATATTAATTACCAATCACACATACTTGTTAAAGATAATAGTAGATAAGAAATGTCAGCCACCAAGAGCTGCGCTATAAACCTCAGAGTTCATGAATACCCACCTTAACCAAGTAAGGGGGTTCTCTCAACTGCAGGCTTCTGAGAACACCCCGACACACTGCTCTTTCCCCTAAATTACATGTAGGAAACTGCAAGCACCCAGTGTTCGGATTGCGTGGGATCTCATGTTAGCTCACATTGCTCAGTCCGCGTGGGAGCTAATCCGGACTCCTACGGCTTCTGCACAGTTCCCCGCAGAGGATGAGTCATGCCGACGTGAAGTCCTCCTCTGTGCTGTGTGCAGTCTCCGTGGTTCTCCAGTCCTGGGGTCAGCATGCCTGAGGCTCACACAGCGGGGTGAGTCTGCCTTCTGTAGAGCGCGGATGCCCGACGGCAGGTGAAGTGCGGCCGCACGCTGCTCCCACAGCCCACACTTCCCTGGAGGCAGGGGCCTCCGGGGCTGGGGGCAGGAGCCGCGGCCTGCAGAGCCTGGCAGGCCACCTGTCACTGCTGCTCAAGGCATGTGCTCTCTGCCGGAGATGGGGCACCATCCTCGCAGACGTGAGTGGTGTTCCGCCCCAGGTCAGTGGGGTCCCCGCTGCCCCGCACCTGCCCAGGCCTGGGGCAGGCCCTCGGTTGAGGCTACGATTGCTATCCAGACCTCAGACCTCTCGAATCGCAAACCCCATTACGTCCTAATGGCCGGGCCACTGGTAGAAGCAGAACTCCGACCCACAGCTGCAGCAGTCTGCCTGAGGTATCTCTGAAGAACGACCACTGGGCAGGCAGCACCAGCTGCCGGGACTCAATCAACAATGGACACTTCCTCGATGTGTCCCTTCTTCTACCAGGACCAGCCCTGCGCATGCAGGAGAGCCGGCTCCTGTGAACCATCCTTGCTTGTTCTCGCCTGGTGGGTCTGGGCGGCTCTCCATGCATCAGAGACCTTGCTGCCCGTGCTATGGAGACGGGACCCTGTGCGGCCTGCTGGGCGGGCCCTGACTCGGCCCACATCAACTCCTTAACCGTCCTGTTCACGCTGGATCCTGATGTCAGGGTTCATCTGGACTAGCCGCAGCCGGGGACACAGCCTGGAGGGTCCCGTCAATCACTGCTTGCCACAGGCCCCCTCGTAGGGCGTGCCAGCTTCCTAGAGCAGGTCCTGACTGCTCCTTCCCACAGGAGCATCTCGCAGGCACTCGGGGTGACTGGGGGGGTACGAGAGCCTGGTCAGGGCCGGCTCTCCTCACGGTCACGGTGTTGTGTCATGTCCCACCATCCTGTCCTCTCCCTGACCCCGGCGTCCTCTCGCGACTCCCAGCTCTGGGTCCTGAGGGTGAGGCAGGGCACGGCCCTGCAGGAGCCTTGAGGCTTGGCGGCTGCAGCTCATGTCCAGGATGCAGCAGGCCTCGGGTAACTGGGGCCAGGATGGCCACCGAGAATGCCGTGCAGAGACCCACACCTCAGTCCTCCCCAGCTCTGCTGGGTTCACCGCATTGTGGTGTCCCCAGCTCTGCGGCCCAGCTCTGGGGGTATCACAGAGAGGGCCAGTGTCACCAGCCAGCATCTGTCCAGCTCAGCCAGGTTACTGCAGGTAGCTCTGTCCTCAGGAGGGGGCTGGGTAGCCATGCAGGGGTCTCCCTCAAGCTCCTCTTCAGCCGGGCAGCCCCCTGTGCCCATCTGTCCCCGGAGGGCCGTGGCTGCCAGGGCACGCACAGTCTCCCCACAGCAGAGGAATTCCTTGTTAGGGAACATCAGCCAGTCTCTTGCTCCTTGATCTCTTCAAACTGCATCCCAAACCAGCTGCTTGTTACGGGATATGCACCGCGTGTGAATCCTGGTCATGGTTCAGCTGAGCTCTGAACTGGATTCTCTCCAAAGTCCCTGCCATGTATGTGGAGTGTGCGAGGCGTGGGGGAGGGAGCTCCAGGATCCGGGAAGACTTTGGGACGGTCCTCCCGACCCCTGGCCACAGGAGCACCTGCATGCGTGAACTTCCCAGCAGAAAGCCGCCTGGACCAAGACACAAGACTCCTCACCCCGTACTTGGGAGCACCTATGAGTGCCACTGTGAGGAGCACCCATGAGGAGCACTGCGGGGTCACCCGTGAGGAGCACTGTGTGGAGCACTGTGAGGAGCACTGTGTGGAGCACTGTGTGGAGCACTGTGTGGAGCACCTGTGTGGAGCACTGTGTGGAGCACTGTGTGGAGCACTGTGTGGAGCACCTGTGTGGAGCACTGTGTGGAGCACTGTGAGGAGCACCTTGTGGAGCACTGTGTGGAGCACTGTGTGGAGCACCTATGTGGAGCACTGTGTGGAGCACTGTGAGGAGCACCTTGTGGAGCACTGTGTGGAGCACCCATGAGGAGCACTGTGTGGAGCACTGTGTGGAGCACTGTGAGGAGCACTGTGTGGAGCACCGTGAGGAGCACTGTGAGGAGCACCTGTGTGGAGCACCGTGAGGAGTACTGTGTGGAGCACCTGTGTGGAGCACTGTGAGGAGCACTGTGTTGAGCACCATGTGGAGCACCGTGAGGAGCACTGTGTGGAGCACCTGTGTGGAGCACCTGTGTGGAGCACTGTGTGGAGCACTGTGTGGAGCACCTGTGTGGAGCACTGTGAGGAGCACTGTGAGGAGCACTGTGAGGAGCACTGTGAGGAGCACCTGTGTGGAGCACCGTGAGGAGTACTGTGTGGAGCACCTGTGTGGAGCACTGTGAGGAGCACTGTGTTGAGCACTGTGTGGAGCACCGTGAGGAGCACTGTGTTGAGCACTGTGTGGAGCACCGTGAGGAGCACCTGAGGAGCACCCGTGAGGAGCACCTTGTGGAGCACCCATGAGGAGCACTGTGTGGAGCACCGTGAGGAGCACCGTGAGGAGCACTGTGTGGGGCACTGTGTGGAGCACCGTGTGGAGCACCGTGAGGAGCACCGTGAGGAGCACCGTGAGGAGCACTGTGTGGAGCACTGGTGTGGAGCACCTTGTGGAGCACTGTGTGGAGCACCTTGTGGAGCACTGTGAGGAGCACTGTGTGGAGCACCTGTGTGGAGCACCTGTGAGGAGCACTGTGTGGAGCACTGTGTGGAGCACTGTGAGGAGCACTGTGTGGAGCACTGTGTGGAGCACTGTGTGGAGCACCTGTGTGGAGCACCATGAGGAGCACCTTGTGGAGCACTGTGTGGAGCACTGTGTGGAGCACCGTGAGGAGCACTGTGAGGAGCACTGTGTGGAGCACCTGTGAGGAGCACTGTGTGGAGCACTGTGTGGAGCACTGTGAGGAGCACTGTGTGGAGCACCGTGAGGAGCACCGTGAGGAGCACTGTGTGGAGCACCTTGTGGAGCACCCATGAGGAGCACCTGTGTGGAGCACCGTGAGGAGCACTGTGTGGAGCACCTGTGTGGAGCACCTGAGAGGAGCACCGTGAGGAGCACCGTGAGGAGCACTGTGGGGTTACCTGTGTGGAGCACCTTGTGGAGCACTGTGCACCTCCCTGCACCTCCCCTTCTCCGTGGAGAGAGGAAGAGGAGGGACACTTCCCTCGGGAGTGAGGGGTTTGAAGTTGGTTTTATGGACACGGTCGTGGCTAACCTCTGCACTGGAAGCAGTCTGGCCTCTGGGGTCCCCTCACACCCATGAGGCCTTGACTGGAACCGGCCACGTCTGCACAGGGACCGGGAGGACCAGAACCAGCACCACAGCGAGGGCACATAGCAGGTACTTTTATTTTGCAGACTCATGCTGGCCACAGCATGGCATGGGAATTCAGGCCGTGTGCGGAGGGGATGCTTCGGGGGGCTGGGGTGGGTGGTTTAAGGACTTGGAGCCCGGCCCCCAGACCGGCAGCCGGGGCGTAAGACAGGATGGAGGTCAGGGCTGGCCTGGATGGCTGGGCAGGAAGGTGCCAGCCCCCAGACACGAAGTCTGCACCCCGTCCTGCTGGGTTGTGCATCTCAGCCAGGGTGGGGCCCTCAGAGCTCACAGCCAAGTTCGGGGCCGGCGCCCCTGGGGCTCCTCAGAGGGTCACTCCGGACGCCAACGCCGGTCCGCAGGGGCACTCGAGCTGATCCTCTCCCCGCGGGCCCTCGTGCGGGGCATCACACTGGGCGTCACGCAGCCCGGGTCACGTCTGGTGCCCCGGTCAGGCGCGCTGCTCACACCATGGTCATGACCTTCAGGGCTGTGGGCTGGAACCTGCGGATCTTTTTCTTCAGGGCCTTGGAGGCCTTGATGCGGCACAGCTTGGGCATGGGGGGCAGGGGCGGCCTGGCCCCCCTCCAGGCCTTCGGGAGGGGTAGGGGGGCCTCCCCAGGCCAGGCCGGCCCCCCCCCCACGGCCCCGGGCCCGCCGGCTGGGCGGCTGCTGCTGCTGCTCTGGACGCAGCAGTCCACATCGCTGCTGCTGGACTCCTGGTCCCCAAAGCAGTTGGTGGTGTGGTCACTGGCCGCCTCGTCCTCCTCCTCCTCCTCCTCGCTGGTCTCGGCGATGGTGGAGGGGCGCTGATGGGCGCCCTCAGCCGAGGGCTCCCAGGGCTCCGACTCGCCCCTGGCACAGGCATCCTGCCGGGCCAGCGCGGGCCTGCTCTGGTCCCAGGGACCATTTGCTTTCCTTGTGATGGACCTGGGTCGGGGGGCTCCCGTGTCGGGCTCCGGGCGGCTGGCAGGGAGGCCCCCAGCTGAGATCTCCACCGTGGACCGCCACCGGCGCTGCTTTCTCCTGGAGGCCGCCCCGAGGGGCGCAGCCTCCCCCAGGAACAAGGCGTGGGAAGTGTCCTGGTAACCTTCCTGGGGGGCCACCACCAGGGGGACGGAGAGGGGCACAGGGTAGAGGGTGGACTCGGAGCAGGACCGCCCCGGAGCCTCCCTGGCCAGCACGGGCCTCCTCCGCGGGCCCCCACCGTGGGGTCTGTGCGGGGGGCCCCACGCCGGGGGCAGCGCAGGGCCGGCATGGAAGCCCCAGTGTCTTTCTGGCAGTGCTGGCAGCGGCCTCCCGGGCCGCGGCACCCCGTCTCCGGCCCTGCTCCTGACACTCATGGCCGGGGGCTGTGGGAGGCCGGCCGGCAGCACTGGGCACGCGTCACCCACAGCGCGGGCTGGGCGGACCAAGGGCCCCGGAGGCAGAGGAGGGCTCCCGTGGCTCCTCTCCGCGGAGGGCAATGGGGCGCGGCCGGGGCCTCGGTCGTCATGGCCTTGCCGAGCCTGGGCGCAGACCGAGGGGCCCACCGTGGGCTCCCCGTCCACAGAGCAACCCCAGGGCTTGGGCCTGTCCTCTGGGGGGCTGTCGGAGGAGAGGGAGTCCGTGGGGGACCCGAGCCCCTGCTGCCCGGGGCCGTCTCTGCCGGCAGCCCTGCCCCGCGCCATCCTGTGTGCACCCTCTCCTGGGGTGCACCCCGGCTTCTCAGGCCGACCACCACTTCCTGACGGCTGGCCGGCTAGCTGCTGTGGGGAGGGGGATGTGCTGCATCTCGGGGGCCCCTGTACCCCCACAACACCCCTCTGGGGGACCCTTTGGCCCCTCAGATTCAGCAGCCTATTGATGTAGGCCCCAGCCGTGCCTGGCTCGTGAGCGGGCCCAGCCTGGGTCCCACTCAGACTTCGGGAGCTTAAAGGGGGCGTCTTGGGGGGTGACTGGCTGACAGGTTGCGGGGTCTCCTTAGTGGGAGCAAACAGGGGGCTCTGCAGCGCCACGGCGTGCAGAGGGCTGGGGTACAGGTACACCTCCTGGCCGCCCCTGGCCACCAGGTCACATTGGTACGTGGGGTCCAGGGCATGGGAGGGGACGTCTATCCCCTGGCAGGAGGAGGCAGAGGTGTTGTCTGGGCCAGTGTCGTGGAGCCCCAGGTCAACTGGGAACACTCTCTCAAGGTCACCTAGGAAAGTATGCATAAACAGATCAACAAGGAGAATTCAAGTTCCCTATCCTTCCTCTCCCACAGGAAGCAGCAAGTCTTGCCTCCATCTGAGATGGTCTGTATACATACTAATCTCTGCTCCTTCATCTGCCAGAGATGGCCTGTGCATGCATACTGATCCCTGCTTCTACTGTCAAAGGTGGTCTCTGTGTGTGCATATTGATCCCTGCTCCTTCTTCTGCTGTAGCTGGCCTGTGCATGCACACTGATCCCTTCTCCTTCATCTGCCAGAGATGGCCTGTATGTGTGCATACTGGTCCCTGATCCTTCATCAAAGATGGCCTGTGTGCATACTGATCCCTGATCCTTCCTCTGTCAGAGGTGGCCTGTGTGTGCTGTGCATACTGATCCCTGATCCTTCATCAAAGATGGCTTGTGTGTGCATAGTGATCCCTGATTCTTCCTCTGTCAGAGGTGGCCTGTGTGTGCTGTGCATACTGATCCCTGATCCTTCATCAAAGATGGCCTGTGTGTGCATACTGATCCCTGCTCCTTGGCAGCAGGAGGAGCCATCTCTGCTCCTCACATTACCGTAGCCCTGAGGCCTCCAGAGACCAATGCCTGCATCTGAACAGGCATAAAGGTTCCCAGGCTCCTGGGAGTGGATCTGGGAACTCTCACTACAGAGAGACCAGGGCTACACCCAGGCCCAACTCGTGTCTTGTGCCTTAGGTTGGAAATAAAATGAAACCCAAGTGGCATCTTTCCCTTTGAGGACAAGGTGAAGGAGCTAAGTGAGCTGTCTATAAACTCTGCTTGAACCTAGACTTCAAACCCTGCTAATTAGGGGCTTTGGCGGACTTAAACCTGCAGGTTTTCTGATGTCCAATTTAAATAAGAAAGCCAGATTCCTGGCGCAGCCCACCTGCAGTGCCAGCGAGGCCGATGCACTGACTCCTCCTCCCTGTGGTGCTGCATGGGGTGCGTCTGCCCATCCTCCTGGGGGCTGGGGGGATGGCTCTGCCATCTGCCCACACCTACACGACTCTCCCATCATTGCCCGACTCTCTCACCTGTAGACACCGGCCTGGGCCGGAACACTTCCCAGGGCTGGCCTGCGTCCTCAGTTCTGTCCAAGGGCCTGGCGCCTTCTTTGGTGAGCTGGGGCCTCCAGGCTGGCACCGTGGTCTCATCTGCAGACCTGGGCCGCCAGTCTCCCATGCCGGGCCTGGCTTTGGAGGGCTGGAAGACAGGCAGCCAACTGCCCAGAGATGGGGAGAGGCGGTCGCTGCACACAGAGGCACAGGAGGTGGACAGGGAGCAGGAGCCCACGTCGCTCAGCTCGTAGAAGCCTGGACAGAGCCAACAGAGGCTGGTCAGTGCAGAAGGGGGTAGGCCTTCCATCCAGAGGACACTTTCTCTTGTGCTGGCTCAGGGAGGTGTGAGGGGCCCTGAGAAGGGGAGGCTGGGGACAGGCCTAGGGCAGGAATGTTCTGGATTTTCTGTAACTGTCTGTGCTGGTGTGTGTGGGTCAGATCAGCTGCACCCGAGGTTGCTCATCCCTTCCTCAGCCAGTGGGTTCTGCACGGACATGTGACCACTGACTGCAAAATGGGGGTGGCGAGGGTCCCTGGGCCCTGCATGCATGGATGCATGCATGCATGGATAAACGGCCCCAGTGCCCTCCTCTCCCCAGCCTAGGTGCCTTTACATGAGTCTGCAGGCACACAGGGGGACACTCCAGGACCCCTCAGTCTCTCGCCTTGGTGCCCAGCCCAGAGCTAACTGCAGAGCAATGCGTGGACAGTGCTTGTGGTGGGTAGACACGCAGCTGGCCAAGCAAACCATCTCCAACCGTGCGTCCCGAGACACGGGCTGCACTGCCGAGTGCTGCACAGGCATAGAAAGCAGGAGGGGCCTGAGCCAGGCCGGCTGAGCCGCACCCGCTGCTCCTACCCTCCCCCCCCCAGGAGGGGCCTGAGCCAGGCCGGCTGAGCCGCACCCGCTGCTCCTACCCCCGCCCCCCAGGACCTCCAGACAGGGCAGTGAGCAAGAGGAAAGGACTTGTTTGAGTCTCTGACACCTTACTCAAACTTCAGACTGAAACACAGGCTTAAATACCCATAGGTTCTTGTGGGGTATAAAATGGCACGCATGTCCTCCAAGAGTATCCAACATAAACAGAGCCAGCAAGCTGCCTCGGTCCAGGAAGAGTTGAAAATTCATGGGTTCTGTTCCGTCAGAAGACAGTGTTTCCCAATTTACGTATGTGTATATGTATATACATATGTATAATATACACATATGTATATTACATGCCCCTTCAACACACTTAGATAGACGCATTTCAGTTTTGAGTTCTTTGATCAGATACACGTTTCCAGGCTTACTACCAGTTCTTTGGCTTTGAACGCTGCCTGAGAGCAGAGGCGGGCTCTGCGCTCTCCCTGTGTCAAGCGGGGTCTGCGGGGTGGCAGCGCACAGCTCCACCCTGGCAAAGGCTGCGCCGGCCCTGGGCGTGGAGGCAGGGCCTTCAGGCAGGCTGCTGCTGGTCTGGGCGCTGGCCATACCTGAGCTGGGCCTGCTGTCGCTGTCCAGGGCTTCGCAGGCCGGCCGGCACACATCCAGCTGCAGCTCGCTGATCTGCTGGTCCAGCTGGTCCAGGTGGGTCTTTAGGCCGGCATCCTGCCGTCTCAACCGGGACTAAGCCGGGGAGGAAAGAGAGAGTGAACGAGCCAAGCCCAGAGGTGAGGTCAGGTGTGAGTATGACCTGCACTCTCAGATGCCCCAGAAGCTGGAGCTGCCCCTGAATGGGAAGCAATCCCCTGCTGAACTGCAGGGAAGAGAGTCCACTGGCCCTGCCACCACATGCACACACACACATCTGCACACATGTGTACACCCGTGCACACACACTACAGGAAAAGAGTCCACTGGCCCTGCACGCCACACACACACACATCTGCACACACGTGCACACACATGCACACACACTACAGGAAGAGTCCACTGGCCCTGCCCACCACACGCACACATACACATCTGTACACACGTGCACACACGTGCACACACACTACAGGAAAAGAGTCCACTGGCCCTGCCCACCACACGCACACACATCTGCACACACGTGCACACCCGTGCACACACACTACAGGAAAAGAGTCCACTGGCCCTGCCCACCACATGCACACACACACACATCTGCACACACGTGCACACACACTACAAGAAAAGAGTCCACTGGCCCTGCCCACCACATGCACACACACACATGCACACACGTGCACACACACTACAGGAAGAGTCCACTAGCCCTGCTCACCACACACACACATCTGCACACACGTGCACACACATGAACACACTACAGGAAGAGTCCACTAGCCCTGCCCACCACACACATGTGCACACACGTGCACACATACTACAGGAAAAGAGTCCACTGATGCCTGCCCACAACACACACACACACACATGCACACACAAGCATATGCACACACACTTCAGGAAAGGGTCCATTGATGCCTGCCCACCACACACACACACACACACATGCACACGTGCACACATGCATATGCACACACATACACTTCATGGAAAAAGAGTCCTCTGACCCCTGCCCAGAACACATGCACACATACACACAAACATATGCATGTACACACATTCATAGTTTTCTCCAAGAAACTTAAAAACTTCATCTGCAATTTCTTTCATAAGAATGCAGAATAATGTGACTTGTGAAGCCACGTGGCCACACACAGACCTCAGTAGCGGACCAGAGGGGACCTTAGTACCGACTTGCTTGCTTTTATTTCCAGGTAAGAATTTAGTTGGTATGGTGATGCTCTTCACAGCTGCCCTTGGGCTGTGACCCTTGGGGTGAGTGTCCTCGGGTGGGGGACAGGCCGACCCCTGCCCCTGACTCCCATCTCCCTCTTCCAGCAGTGCTTCAACCCGACAGAGGTGAGAGGAGAGTGCTAGGAAAGGCAGCCCTGTGCGGGCCCGGGCACTGCAGGTCAGGGAGTCCGGCTCTGCCTGGAAAAGCCGCCCCAGGATCACACATGACAACAATCCCAGCTCTGCCCAAGTCTGCAGCACACCTCTGTGGGCTGTTGCTCATAGACCACAGCCTCTGCTCTGGGTCTACTCATCACCTACTCTTACGAACATGTGTGCATACATGCATGTACACGTATGTTATAGTATACGTGAATGCATGGATACAGGCATGGGAACATTGCATATGTCAAATGTATACTGAACTATACACGTAGTGAGGATGTGCTGATCTCTTTCTCCCAACTGGACAGTTTCCCCCGTTTTCCAATTTATTGATTAACAATTAGCTTGAGAATAGATAATTCATGGACGCAACTATATAGTTCTTTCTATTTAAGAAAGTGCTCTTTTCCTTTGGCAGAAGTAGGGCTTGAACTCAGGGTGTTGTACATGCTAGGAAGGAGCTCTGCTACTTGAGCCACACATCTGGTTATTTCTAGGGAGGATCTGGCTTTCTGCCCACGTTCAGCCTGGACCCTCTCATTGACACTCCTGGTGCAGCCAGGGTAACGGGCACACATCACCTTGCACAACTTTTTATTGGTTGATGTGAGGTATCATGATTCAATTGTGCCTGGACTAGCCTCAAACGCAAACCTCCCAATCTCCACCCCCTGGGGAGTTAGAGGCCCATGTGTGAGTGGCTTTGTCCAGGGGGAGATTACATTTCTGTTGGGAGTTCTGTTGGTGATTTCAATGGAGAAATCGGCAGGCTTGGGAAGCAGATGGGGTGCTTTCCTGTTGATAGGAATCTCTTCAAGCCCCACCCCGACGGGGCGAGCTGGGGGCCGACCTCACTGGCTCATCTGTCTGAAATTCTCCCCCAGGAGCCACCTCTGAGGTCTGAAGTCAGAGTCACAACATCAGCGGCCGACGTGAGCCAGGCAGGACCGGTCCCGAACAACCTCGTGTCCCCAACCCCACCCCAAACACCCTGGCTTCACCATGCACACCTTCACAAAGGCGAGTGAGACCCAGTGCCGCCGGGTGCCGCAGAGCACAGACAGTGCACGCGGCCCAATTACCCGCAGGCTCCCAGGAAAAAATTACTGAGTCACTAAGGCCTCAGGTGGTCTTCCTAGATGCGGCTTTCCTTCTCAGGACATCGCAGGGGCTGTGGAACAGCACCCGTGCACGCATGCGTGCACACGACCCAGCCTCTCTGGGCTTAGCACGGGCCCAGCTGGCCTCCAGACCGTTTCTGGTTAATCATTGAGGCGCTGACAGAGATTCCCAGGTGACTCTGGCTGGCCCTCGGCCCCTCCCCTGTCCACGGGCCTGTGTCCGGGATTCTCAGCACCTCACAGGTGTTTCACACCGACTCCAGTTTGGAGCTTCTTACTCCTCCTTACAGAATTGTGTGCCTAGCACGGTTGCTGTGTTCCGGGAAGGGAGGGACAGTTCATAGCCACCTAGAGCCCAATTCCTGAACTTCCAAGCAGAGGACAGCTTCTGCCCTGCGGAGAGCTGTGCTGCCTGCCCTCAGCTCGCTCCACCCGCCACGGACTGAGAACAGGCCAACTCCCGGGGGTGGCGGGAGACGGGCCTGAACCCGCCGGGGAGGGCTGGCATCCCCGTGCCGGTGTACGGCCGGCGGGCACGGCTGGCGCACCGCGGGACTCTTACCCAGGAAGCGTCCTCAACCTGCCCTCCCAAGAATGGACACAGAAAATGGCCTGGTTTGCGGCCTTCCCCTTTGGACAGTCCCAGCAAAAAACGGAATGGCATGTTCAGAGGACAAAAATTAACAGTGCCTTAGCGTTCAGAGATGGCATCTAACACTTCCCCCCCTTTACACGAGAGCTAGGAGTGGACATGGAAGTAGACTTCACACCTCCTGCAGAACAGTTCCACGAAGCCCAGTGAAGGGCAGGGCTCAGGGCTCAGACCCAGGGAGAAGGTGTCCCCCAGAGCGCGAAGTGGGTCCAAGGAAGACACCAGGGCCCAGCGGAGCACAGCGGGTGGCTGCTCAGCAGCCTTCGTTCTTGAGCTACAGCTACAGCCTGTGGGAAGGAGCTGTTACGAGCACTGCTCTCCCAACGAGTCAGGACCAGCATGGCAGCCACCGGGAAACTCTGCGGGTGAGATTTCCCCATAGCTCTCCTCTGGCTTCCCTGCAGGCCCAGAGGTCGCCGGAGCACCGCTGGTGGAAGGCAGATGAACGCCAGGTTTGGAGCCATGGCTTTCCTCTTAAGGGCTCTGGGAGAGCTCCATCTTTTCCACAGTGGATATGCGGCTGCTTTCTGGGAACCTCGAGTTCCCCTGAAAATGTGAGGCTCAGTCAGCTCTACCCAGGACTGACAGCCGCAGAATATGGGGACAGAGGCCCCAGGGGCCTCCGCACAGGGAGACGGGAGGACTGAAATCATTTCTTTTTGTTCAGCTCATTCCTTTGTCCCACAGAATCTGTTGGCACTCTCCTGGCAACTTCAGACACCATTTAGAAGGCCGCCACCCATTTGATGAGAGCTGCTTCCCTTCCCCAGGAGAGCTTAAATCCCTAGAAAAGCCAGAGCGTGTCCCCACTGGAGGACTGTCTTCACACCTGGTGAGCAGAGGGGAGGAGTTCCTGGACTGCAGCCCTGGGATTGCTTTCTGCACTAAAGAACTAGCACTGCTCAGGATTTTTTTCCTCTGCAAGAAAAATGTAAAAGTGTTCAGCGCTGGCTGATGTCACCCTAATTCAATTCTTCTCTTTTGATCCATAATCCATTCCAAGAACAAAGTTTTGAGACAAAGTCTGCGTGTTCCTTCTGGTCTCCACACATTAAAAAAAAATTAAACAAAAAACCTGTTTGATCTCCTCCAAAAGATGACTTGCAATTAGAGGCTGAATACTCACAGCTCCAACTTGTACAAGACCGCAGCCAAGTTAAACATCAACTAGGTTCCAGCCCCTTGAAAATGAACGCTCTTGGCCTCTAACTGGCCTGCAGGCTGCTGTGTCTGACCCAGGTCACAAAGGCACCCCCGCATAGCAAGTCCACACCTCACACCGGCCACCTGACTGGGAGGTATGTGAAGGGCCCCCCAGCCAGCCCAGCCAGCCCGGTGGCCCTCCCCCAGCTCCTCTGTGGGACAGGTAGCAGGAGTCCAGCCTCCTCCAGACCCGCACTTCCTGACTCCCTCCCTTCCCCTCCCCTCCTCAGCAGGACTGAGCTAAGCCCGGAGGAACGCACAGCCTCACCTAGCAACTTGCTGCCACTTAAAAAAAAAAAAAAACAGGACAGATCTAAATGCCTATTGTAAAATTTCACAGATGAACGGATGACTCAAAGGCGTCCATAGCATTTTCTTTTTCTTCTAAGAAATTGCAGCATTGCAAAAAATGTAATAAACCAGGTTTCTTTCTTTGACTCTAGTAAGTTACATGAAATTACCCCCTGAAGTAAGAGGCACAGGAGTAATTGTGGGTCTCCTCACCCCGCGGCGGGCGGGCCGGGACAGAGAAGACAGTGGAGAGCATCAGGGGCCCCCTTTCCACCTCTTCTCAGGCCAGATTTGGAAAGAGCTTTTGTGTGTCCGTCCTGGGGCTTGAGCTCAGGACCTCGCGCTGTCCCTGGCCCAAGGCTGGCGCTCTACCACCTGAGCCACAGCACCACGTCCAGGCTTTTGGGTGGTTCACTGGAGATCAGAGACTCGCGGCCTTCCCTGCCCGGGCTGGCTTTGAACCTGGGGAGCTGGGATCACAGGCTCGGCACGGGCCCTGGTTTGCAGCTCTGATAACAAGTCACCGAGATGGACCGGCGGGGTCCCCAACCCAGCACACCGCGGGCCCGGCCGGGGCGGGGGAGGGGCGAGGGGAAATCGAGTCACCGAAGCCCTCAGAGGAGCAGCTTGACCCCACGACCCGAGGTCCCGCTCTGCGCGCCCGCGGGCAGCAGGTGGGGCCGGGCGCGGGGCGCGGGCGCGGGCCTGGCCGCTCCGCTCCGTTCCGCTCCGGAAGGCGCCGCGCTCCCAGCTCCCAGCTCCGCGCTCGGAAGTCCCGGCCCCGCGCCCCGCACCCTGGCCCGGCCCGCGTCCGGGCCCCGCGTCCGGGCCCCGCGCCCCTGCCCCGCGCCCCGCACCCTGGCCCGGCCCGCGCCCCGCACCCTGGCCCGGCCCGCGCCCCTGCCCCGCGCCCCGCACCCTGGCCCGGCCCGCGTCCGGGCCCCGCGCCCCTGCCCCGCGTCCGGGCCCCGCGCCCCGCACCCTGGCCCGGCCCGCGCCCCTGCCCCGCGTCCGGGCCCCGCGCCCCTGCCCCGCGCCCCGCACCCTGGCCCGGCCCGCGTCCGGGCCCCGCGCCCCTGCCCCGCGCCCGGCCCCCGCGCCCCAGCCCCGCATCCGGGCCCCGCGCCCCTGCCGCGCGCCCGGGCCCCGCGCCCGGCCCCGCGCCCCTGCCCCGCACCCGGCCCCGCACCCGGCCCCGCGCCCGGCCCCGCACCCGGCCCCTACCAGCTGCTCCTGCAGGGCGGCCAGCGTCGCCTCCAGCCGCAGCTCCGGGCCGCGGGCGCCGCGGGGGTCGGGGGCCCCGCGCTGGGGATGCGTGGCCAGGGCGCCCCGCACGCGCGCCTGGTGCGCGGCGCGCAGCCCCCGCAGCTCCTGCAGCCCGGCCAGCGCCGCGCGCAGCCGCGCGCCCACCCTGCGGCGGTCCCGGCCCGCGGG
This sequence comes from Dipodomys spectabilis, assembly GCF_019054845.1. Classification (NCBI taxonomy): domain Eukaryota; kingdom Metazoa; phylum Chordata; class Mammalia; order Rodentia; family Heteromyidae; genus Dipodomys; species Dipodomys spectabilis. The sequence goes on from NW_024871379.1 coordinate 257,119, forward strand.
GGCGCCCGGCGCCCACATCCCGCCGCCGCCGCCGCTGCCGCGGAGCCTGAGCGCCGCCCGCCGCGCCCGCGCCCGCCGCCGCCGCCTCTCCCCGCCCCGGCCCGCGGGTCGCCGGCGGGCGGGACCTATCGCCGCCGCGCAGGGTGCTGGCACCGCCCCAGGTCCGCGCGGCCGCGCCTTCCGGGCCCTGCGCCCCCTCCAGAGCGCTGTGACCCTCCCCCCTGGGCCCCCTCCAGAGCGCTGTGACCCCCCCACCCTGGGCCCCCTCCAGAGCGCTGTGACCCCCCCCTGGGCCCTGCGCCCCCTCCAGAGCGCTGTGACCCCCCCCTGGGCCCTGCGCCCCCTCCAGAGCGCTGTGACCCTCCCCCCTGGGCCCTGCGCCCCCTCCAGAGCCCTGTGACCCCCCCTGGGCCCTGCGCCCCCTCCAGAGCGCTGTGACCCTCCCCCTGGGCCCTGCGCCCCCTCCAGAGCCCTGTGACCCCCCCACCCTGCGCCCCCTCCAGAGCCCTGTGACCCCCCCACCCTGCGCCCCCTCCAGAGCCCTGTGACCCCCCCACCCTGCGCCCCCTCCAGAGCCCTGTGACCCTCCCCCTGGGCCCTGCGCCCCCTCCAGAGCCCTGTGACCCCCCCACCCTGCGCCCCCTCCAGAGCCCTGTGACCCACCCCCTGGGCCCTGCGCCCCCTCCAGAGCCCTGTGACCCCCCCCCCTGTGACGTCTTGGGGAGCACTGGCTGTGGCATCAGAGCCTTGTTCCTTTCCGTGGTGGGAGAGTATCCACTCCTGTGCTCCTTGGCTCACCTGGGTGAGCGCTGGGCTGTGTCCCCGGAGGGAGCAGCTGTGAGCAGTCTGCCTGGAAGCCTCCCCAGCGGGAGGGAGCAGGTTTTCATTTCCTGTGAGTCTACACAGCACCGCAGGAGGTGAGGGTCCTAAGAACTACCAGCCGGCTTTCCGCCCCGTCTCCAGTTCTCCACCCACTGGAAGCTGCTTTTGTGCTGTGCCACAGGACCGTCCCGTGGGTAGGCCTTCCCTGCTTCCCCACTGAACTCCTGCCCGGTGTGGACTGCCGGTCCCTCTGGAAAAAAGCGTGTCTCCGGTTTCTCTGTTCTGGCCAGTGAGGTCCTATCTGTCTCCCCCAGTGCCACCCTGTGCCCGTGGCACCGTTGTCTGGCGTGGCGCTGTTGTCTGGTGTGGTGCTGGTGTCTGACGTGGTGCTGGTGTCTGGTGTGTGCTGTTGTCTAGTGTGGCGCTGTTGTCTGGCGTGTGCTGTTGTCTGGCGTGTGCTGTTGTCTGGCGTGTGCTGTTGTCTGACGTGGAGCTGTTGTCTGGCGTGTGCTGTTGTCTGACGTGGAGCTGTTGTCTGGCGTGTGCTGTTGTCTGGCGTGGTGCTGTTGTCTGGCGTGTGCTGTTGTCTGGCGTGTGCTGTTGTCTGGTGTGGTGCTGGTGTCTGGCGTGGCGCTGTTGTCTGGCGTGTGCTGTTGTCTGGCGTGTGCTGTTGTCTGACGTGGAGCTGTTGTCTGGCGTGTGCTGTTGTCTGGCGTGGTGCTGTTGTCTGGCGTGTGCTGTTGTCTGGCGTGTGCTGGTGTCTGGTGTGGTGCTGGTGTCTGGCGTGGCGCTGTTGTCTGGCGTGTGCTGTTGTCTGGCGTGTGCTGTTGTCTGATGTGGAGCTGTTGTCTGGTGTGTGCTGTTGTCTGGCGTGTGCTGTTGTCTGACGTGGAGCTGTTGTCTGGCGTGTGCTGTTGTCTGGCGTGGTGCTGTTGTCTGGCGTGTGCTGTTGTCTAGTGTGGCGCTGTTGTCTGGCGTGGCTCTAAAGTGGATTTGGGGTCTTGTCATTTCACAGCGTTGTGTTGGGCGTTCTGTGTCTGTGGCATTTCTGCATGAATTCGAGGGTTAGCTGGTCAAGTTCTGCCAAGCACCCCGCTGGATTTTGAGGCAGCCTGCGTCAACTCTGCAGATGGGTTGGAAACTCCACTCCTTGGGGTTAGCGGCAAAAACGACTCCTTCAGTGTGTGGCTCCCAGGGAGTGTGAGCTGCGTGTCTGCAGCTGTGCTCAGCAACATGTGGTAGCTTTCAGTGCCTGAGTCCCGCACTTGCATTGGATCTGAGTATTTTCTCCGTGTTCTGGATGCTTATTGCTGGTATGCAACCCAAAGAGTGGACTTTCACATATTAATCCCTAAAACATGGCTGCACTCGATAGCTCTAGTTGTTCTGGGATTACCATTTGCTTTGCCCACCCTCCCAGAAGCATTTAGAATAATATTTGACCCATGTTTGGGCACACATTGAGCCCTCACCTTCAACCTCTGGCAGACCTCCTTACCGGAAGGGGTGTTCACTCCATGACTCTGACTGCCTCTGTGATTGCTTGGATGATGTGTTTGTCATTCTTCCTGACTGCAAAACTGTCTATTGAGACGTGGTGTTCTTAAATCAGTGAACCTTATTGACCATGAGAGATCAATCACAAGCTGCCAGAACTTAAGTTCTGAATTGTAGGCAGCATTCTGCCTCTGAACTATCTCCCCAAATCCAGAACCTTCCACCTCAAGAGTTCCGGGAGGTCCTGCTCCCTTCTCACCCACCCTGCTAGGGGATCATGGTGTGTTTTTGCAGCTGACTGACTGCCCCCTTGTGGCATGTCCCAACTCTACAACGGGCTGACTTTCCAGCCCAGCCCAGCCCAGCCCTCCTCCGCTGCTCTGAGCTACCTGCGCTCCACCTCCCTGGAGGAAGAGCCCTGAAGGTGACCACTTCCACCTTCCTCCTTGGGCTCCAGGCCTTTCTCCCTCATCTCCCTCCCTCCTCCCGGGTGGGGACCTGTTTCTCCTCCAGGACATCCACGGGCCCTGTGCTCTGTCTGCAGGGAGCTCTTGGCATTCCAGGCTTCCTCCTCTGTCCTCTCTCCCAGGGAGTTTTGCTGTTTGCCTTTTTATGACCATTGCTGGGTGCTGAGATGAGAGACAGGTGATATATTTTAGACATTTGCGACCACACACCGGTTATTAGCACCTGCTTAGGGATGCCCGTAGGCAACCATACCAAGGGGTTTCAATTCAACTTGCCAGTTTAAGAGTACAGTGCTTCTTGATCAATGTCTTCCTTCCCTAATTCTCCCCATCTTTCACCAGCCCCATGCTTCAATAACATTTGTTCAATAAATATGTGGTGATTTTGTTCATCACCAAGCTAAAAGAAATACTTCAAAATTATGTCTTGGGTCTTCTTCCTCTCCTCAGTGCTATAGTTTTTATATCAGTAAAGTGTCTTTATTACAAGAAGGGCACACAGATACTGTGTGAGGTGAAGTAAGCAAATCTGTTTCCCATTCCTGAAGGCAATTATTGTGTTATTTTTCAGTGTGCTTTGTGCATCATCTATCCATTCTGTGCGTGCACTGCACACATTGTATAGTTTCATTACTGTGTGCCATCAATAAATGGCATTCCAACATGTGGATGCACTGTAGTAATTCTTCTAGACAAACCTTCCATTGTTTCTTTTTTCTACCATTGCAATAGAACAGGAATCATCCGTAACATATGGTGAAGTTCAGCCGTGGTAAAGGCATAATTATAGTGTTGCTGTAGGCGGTGGAGATTATGCAATTCGATTCTGCCAAAATTCCTCCATCAGCACAGAGACCTCCTTCATCCAGCGGTCTCACAATGGGTGCCTGAGGCCTCCTGGTTTTCCAGCCCCCACCCCCTCCCCCACCACCCTTAGCTCTGTCCCATCTGCTCCCTGGGCACTCAGTGCTGAGCGCACATGGCAGGAGAGGCCTGTGGGACCATGCGCCAGGTGAGCCCGGCAAGCTGGTCAGGAAGTGGGGTGGTGAGTGCTGGGGGGGCAATGGGAGGAGCCTCACTGATCAAGACGCATGTTGCTCCCAAAGCGACATGTGGAATGGAAAAGTCTGCGTGACTACTGAAAGATGGTTAAACAGACTGAATGAGTAAGTTTGTGCCCCCCGGAGAGCACAAGCCAGGGGCACACTGGGGATGGAACCCGTCTCCGGTGGGGACGGGCCCTTGCCAGCCACGGTGCACGGGACAAGCCGGTGCGCTGAGCCTGCGGCTGGTGGGGCTGGCTGCAGGCCGGAGCTCGGCGGCTTCTGAAGGACCGGGAAGACGATCACCGGCCTGGCCCCATGCGCAGCCCCTCCTCATGTCCAGCTTGTCCTGATTGGTCGTGTGTTCCCGGGTGGCTGGGGGCTTTGGCCAGTGTGCACTTACGGGACGCCGCGTGTGTCACGTGCACTGGTGTGACGCTGCATGTGTCACGTGCAGTGGTGGGACGCTGCATGTGTCACGTGCACTGGTGGGACGCTGCGTGTGTCACGTGCACTGGTGTGACTCTGCATGTGTCACGTGCAGTGGTGGGACGCTGCATGTGTCACGTGCACCGGTGGGATGCTGCGTGTGTCGCGTGCACCGGTGGGATGCTGCATGTGTCACGTGCACTGGTGGGATGCCGCGTGTGTCATGTGCACTGGTGGGATGCCGCGTGTGTCACGTGCACTGGTGTGACGCTGCATGTGTCACATGCACTGGTGGGATGCCGCGTGTGTCACGTGCACTGGTGGGACGCTGCGTGTGTCACGTGCACTGGTGGGACGCTGCGTGTGTCACGTGCACTGGTGGGACGCCGTATGTCACGTGCACTGGTGGGATGCTGCGTGTGTCACGTGCACTGGTGGGACGATGCGTGTGTCACGTGCACTGGTGGGACGCTGCGTGTGTCACGTGCACTGGTGGGACGCTGCGTGTGTCACGTGCACTGGTGGGATGCCGCGTGTGTCACGTGCAGTGGTGGGACGCTGCGTGTGTCACGTGCACTGGTGGGACACTGCGTGTGTCATGTGCACTGGTGGGACGCCGTGTGTGTCACGTGCACTGGTGGGACGCTGCATGTGTCACATGCACTGGTGGGATGCCGCGTGTGTCACGTGCACTGGTGGGACGCTGCGTGTGTCACGTGCACTGGTGGGATGCCGTGTGTGTCACGTGCACTGGTGGGACGCTGCGTGTGTCACGTGCACTGGTGGGACGCCGCGTGTGTCACGTGCAGTGGTGGGACGCCGCATGTGTCACGTGCACTGGTGGGACGCCGCATGTGTCACGTGCACTGGTGGGACACTGTGTGTGTCACGTGCACTGGTGGGACACTGTGTGTGTCACGTGCACTGGTGGGACACTGTGTGTGTCACGTGCACTGGTGGGACGCCGCGTGTGTCACGTGCAGTGGTGGGACGCTGCGTGTGTCACGTGCACTGGTGGGACGCCGCGTGTGTCACATGCACTGGTGGGACGCTGCGTGTGTCACGTGCACTGGTGGGACGCCGCGTGTGTCACGTGCACTGGTGGGACGCCGCGTGTGTCACATGCACTGGTGGGATGCCGTGTGTCACGTGCAGTGGTGTGACGCCGCGTGTGTCACGTGCACTGGTGGGACGCTGCGTGTGTCACGTGCAGTGGTGGGATGCTGTGTGTGTCACGTGCACTGGTGGGATGCTGCGTGTGTCACGTGCACTGGTGTGACGCCACGTGTTTCACATGCACTGGTGGGACGCCGCGTGTGTCACGTGCAGTGGTGGGACACTGCGTGTGTCACGTGCACTGGTGGGATGCCGCGTGTGTCACGTGCACTGGTGGGACGCTGCGTGTGTCACGTGCACTGGTGGGACGCTGCGTGTGTCACGTGCACTGGTGGGACGCCGCGTGTGTCACGTGCACTGGTGGGACGCAGCGTGTGTCACGTGCAGTGTTGTGACGCCGCGTGTGTCACGTGCACTGGTGGGACGCCACGTGTCACATGCACTGGTGGGACACTGTGTGTGTCACGTGCACTGGTGGGACACCACGTGTCACATGCACTGGTGGGACGCCGTGTGTCACGTGCACTGGTGGGACACTGCGTGTGTCACGTGCACTGGTGGGATGCTGCGTGTGTCACGTGCACTGGTGGGATGCTGCATGTGTCACGTGCAGTGGTGGGACGCCGCGTGTGTCACGTGCACTGGTGGGATGCTGCGTGTGTCACGCGCACTGGTGGGACGCTGCGTGTGTCACGTGCACTGGTGGGACGCCGCGTGTGTCACGTGCAGTGGTGGGACGCCGCGTGTGTCACGTGCACTGGTGGGACGCCGTGTGTCACGTGCAGTGGTGGGACGCCGCGTGTGTCACGTGCACTGGTGGGACGCTGCGTGTGTCACGTGCACTGGTGGGATGCTGCGTGTGTCACGTGCAGTGGTGGGACGCTGCGTGTGTCACGTGCACTGGTGGGACACTGCGTGTGTCACGTGCACTGGTGGGACGCCGTGTGTCACGTGCAGTGGTGGGACGCCGCGTGTGTCACGTGCACTGGTGGGACGCTGCGTGTGTCACGTGCAGTGGTGGGACGCTGCGTGTGTCACGTGCACTGGTGGGACGCTGCGTGTGTCACGTGCACTGGTGGGACGCCGCGTGTGTCACGTGCACTGGTGGGACGCTGCGTGTGTCACGTGCAGTGGTGTGACGCCGCGTGTGTCACGTGCACTGGTGGGACGCCACGTGTCACATGCACTGGTGGGACACTGCGTGTGTCACATGCACTGGTGGGACGCCGCGTGTGTCACGTGCACTGGTGGGACACCACGTGTCACATGCACTGGTGGGACGCCGTGTGTCACGTGCACTGGTGGGACACTGCGTGTGTCACGTGCACTGGTGGGATGCTGCGTGTGTCACGTGCACTGGTGGGATGCTGCATGTGTCACGTGCAGTGGTGGGACGCCGCGTGTGTCACGTGCACTGGTGGGATGCTGCGTGTGTCACGTGCACTGGTGGGACGCTGCGTGTGTCACGTGCACTGGTGGGACGCCGCGTGTGTCACGTGCACTGGTGGGACGCCGCGTGTGTCACGTGCACTGGTGTGACGCTGCGTGTGTCACGTGCACTGGTGGGACGCCGCGTGTGTCACGTGCAGTGGTGGGACGCCGCGTGTGTCACGTGCACTGGTGGGACGCCGTGTGTCACGTGCAGTGGTGGGACGCCGCGTGTGTCACGTGCACTGGTGGGACGCTGCGTGTGTCACGTGCACTGGTGGACGCTGCGTGTGTCACGTGCAGTGGTGGGACACTGCGTGTGTCACGTGCACTGGTGGGACGCCGTGTGTCACGTGCAGTGGTGGGACGCCGCGTGTGTCACGTGCACTGGTGGGACGCTGTGTGTGTCACGTGCAGTGGTGGGACGCCGCGTGTGTCACGTGCACTGGTGGGACGCTGCGTGTGTCACGTGCACTGGTGGACGCTGCGTGTGTCACGTGCAGTGGTGGGACACTGCGTGTGTCACGTGCACTGGGGGGACGCTGCGTGTGTCACGTGCACTGGTGGGACGCTGCGTGTGTCACGTGCACTGGTGGGACGCTGCGTGTGTCACGTGCACTGGTGGGACGCCGTGTGTCACGTGCACTGGTGGGATGCTGCGTGTGTCACGTGCACTGGTGGGACGCTGCGTGTGTCACGTGCACTGGTGGGACGCTGCGTGTGTCACGTGCACTGGTGGGACGCTGCGTGTGTCACGTGCACTGGTGGGATGCCGCGTGTGTCACGTGCAGTGGTGGGACGCTGCGTGTGTCACGTGCACTGGTGGGACGCTGCTTGTGTCATGTGCACTGGTGGGACGCCGTGTGTGTCACGTGCACTGGTGGGACGCTGCATGTGTCACATGCACTGGTGGGATGCCGCGTGTGTCACGTGCACTGGTGGGACGCTGCGTGTGTCACGTGCACTGGTGGGATGCCGTGTGTGTCACGTGCACTGGTGGGACGCTGCGTGTGTCACGTGCACTGGTGGGACGCCGCGTGTGTCACGTGCAGTGGTGGGACGCCGCGTGTGTCACGTGCACTGGTGGGACGCCGCATGTGTCACATGCACTGGTGGGACGCCGCGTGTGTCACGTGCACTGGTGGGATGCCGCGTGTGTCACGTGCACTGGTGGGACGCTGCGTGTGTCACGTGCACTGGTGGGACGCTGCGTGTGTCACGTGCAGTGGTGGGACGCTGCGTGTGTCACGTGCACTGGTGGGATGCCGTGTGTCACGTGCAGTGGTGTGACGCCGCGTGTGTCACGTGCACTGGTGGGACGCTGCGTGTGTCACGTGCAGTGGTGGGATGCTGTGTGTGTCACGTGCACTGGTGGGATGCTGCGTGTGTCACGTGCACTGGTGGGATGCTGTGTGTGTCACGTGCACTGGTGGGATGCCGCGTGTGTCACGTGCACTGGTGTGACGCCACGTGTTTCACATGCACTGGTGGGACGCCGCGTGTGTCACGTGCAGTGGTGGGACACTGCGTGTGTCACGTGCACTGGTGGGATGCCGCGTGTGTCATGTGCACTGGTGGGACGCTGCGTGTGTCACGTGCACTGGTGGGACGCTGCGTGTGTCACGTGCACTGGTGGGACGCCGCGTGTGTCACGTGCACTGGTGGGACGCTGCGTGTGTCACGTGCAGTGGTGTGACGCCGCGTGTGTCACGTGCACTGGTGGGACGCCACGTGTCACGTGCACTGGTGGGACACTGCGTGTGTCACATGCACTGGTGGGACGCTGCGTGTGTCACGTGCACTGGTGGGACACCACGTGTCACATGCACTGGTGGGACGCCGTGTGTCACGTGCACTGGTGGGACACTGCGTGTGTCACGTGCACTGGTGGGATGCTGCGTGTGTCACGTGCACTGGTGGGATGCTGCATGTGTCACGTGCAGTGGTGGGACGCCGCGTGTGTCACGTGCACTGGTGGGATGCTGCGTGTGTCACGCGCAGTGGTGGGACGCCGCGTGTGTCACGTGCACTGGTGGGACGCCGCGTGTGTCACGTGCACTGGTGGGACGCCGCGTGTGTCACGTGCACTGGTGTGACGCTGCGTGTGTCACGTGCACTGGTGGGACGCCGCGTGTGTCACGTGCAGTGGTGGGACGCCGCGTGTGTCACGTGCACTGGTGGGACGCCGTGTGTCACGTGCAGTGGTGGGACGCCGCGTGTGTCACGTGCACTGGTGGGACGCTGCGTGTGTCACGTGCACTGGTGGACGCTGCGTGTGTCACGTGCAGTGGTGGGACACTGCGTGTGTCACGTGCACTGGTGGGACGCCGTGTGTCACGTGCAGTGGTGGGACGCCGCGTGTGTCACGTGCACTGGTGCTACGCTGCGTGTGTCACGTGCAGTGGTGGGACGCTGCGTGTGTCACGTGCACTGGTGGGACGCTGCGTGTGTCACGTGCACTGGTGGGACGCTGCGTGTGTCACGTGCAGTGGTGGGACGCTGCGTGTGTCACGTGCAGTGGTGGGATGCTGCGTGTGTCACGTGCACTGGTGGGACGCCGCGTGTGTCACGTGCACTGGTGGGACGCCGCGTGTATCACGTGCACTGGTGGGACGCCGCGTGTGTCACGTGCACTGGTGGGACGCCGCGTGTGTCACGTGCACTGGTGGGATGCCGCGTGTGTCACGTGCACTGGTGGGATGCCGCGTGTGTCACGTGCACTGGTGGGACGCTGCGTGTGTCACGTGCACTGGTGGGATGCTGCGTGTGTCACGTGCACTGGTGGGACGCTGCGTGTGTCACGTGCACTGGTGGGATGCCGTGTGTCACGTGCAGTGGTGGGACGCCGCGTGTGTCACGTGCAGTGGTGGGACACTGCGTGTGTCACGTGCACTGGTGGGACGCTGCGTGTGTCACGTGCAGTGGTGGGACGCCGCGTGTGTCACGTGCACTGGTGGGATGCCGCGTGTATCACGTGCACTGGTGGGACGCCGCGTGTGTCACGTGCACTGGTGGGACGCTGTGTGTGTCACGTGCAGTGGTGGGACGCCGCGTGTATCACGTGCACTGGTGGGACGCCGCGTGTCACATGCACTGGTGGGACGCTGCGTGTGTCACGTGCACTGGTGGGACGCTGCGTGTGTCACGTGCACTGGTGGGACGCTGCGTGTGTCACGTGCAGTGGTGGGATGCTGCGTGTGTCACGCGCACTGGTGGGATGCCGCGTGTGTCACGTGCACTGGTGGGATGCTGCGTGTGTCACGTGCACTGGTGGGATGCTGCATGTGTCACGTGCAGTGGTGGGACGCCGCGTGTGTCACGTGCACTGGTGGGATGCCGCGTGTGTCACGCGCACTGGTGGGACGCTGCGTGTGTCACGTGCACTGGTGGGACGCTGCGTGTGTCACGTGCACTGGTGTGACGCTGCGTGTGTCACGTGCACTGGTGGGACGCTGCGTGTGTCACGTGCACTGGTGTGACGCTGCGTGTGTCACGTGCACTGGTGGGACGCTGTGTGTGTCACGTGCACTGGTGGGACGCTGCGTGTGTCACGTGCACTGGTGGGACGCCGCGTGTGTCACGTGCACTGGTGGGATGCCGCGTGTGTCACGTGCAGTGGTGGGATGCCGTGTGTCACGTGCACTGGTGGGACACTGCGTGTGTCACGTGCACTGGTGGGACGCCGCGTGTGTCACGTGCACTGGTGGGATGCCGCGTGTGTCACGTGCAGTGGTGGGATGCCGTGTGTCACGTGCACTGGTGGGACACTGCGTGTGTCACGTGCACTGGTGGGATGCCGCGTGTGTCACGTGCAGTGGTGGGACGCTGCGTGTGTCACGTGTACTGGTGGGATGCCGTGTGTCACGTGCACTGGTGGGACGCTGCGTGTGTCACATGCACTGGTGGGACGCTGCGTGTGTCACGTGCACTGGTGGGACACTGCGTGTGTCACGTGCACTGGTGGGACGCTGCGTGTGTCACGTGCACTGGTGGGATGCTGCGTGTGTCACGTGCACTGGTGGGATGCTGCGTGTGTCACGTGCACTGGTGTGACGCTGCGTGTGTCACGTGCAGTGGTGGGATGCTGCATGTGTCACGTGCACTGGTGGGACGCCGCGTGTGTCACGTGCACTGGTGGGACGCTGCGTGTGTCAAATGCACTGGTGGGATGCTGCGTGTGTCACGCGCACTGGTGGGACGCCGCGTGTGTCACGTGCAGTGGTGGGATGCTGCGTGTGTCACGTGCACTGGTGGGACGCTGCGTGTGTCACGTGCACTGGTGGGATGCTGCGTGTGTCACGTGCACTGGTGGGACGCTGCGTGTGGTGGGACACTGTGGCCCTCCTAAAATGACCGCACACCTCCAGACACAGGTGTTTTGACTCACGTTGCTGTGACTTGGTTTGCAAAGCTGTCATGAACTTTTACATATTAAAGCCACATGTCCAAGAGCAAAGAACCCCACAAACAAACAAAAAAGCCTACGCCTTATTTATTGCAAACACAAACCCTTATCTTGATCACTTTTCTCTCTGTCCTCAGCACCCGTGGGATTATTGCCGTGGGAGCTGAATCTCAGCTCCTTTCCTGCGAGTACAGGTAGGAGAGTTACGGGTTCCATGCCTTTGAGCTGGCTGGGGGGAGTGGTGTTGCTTCCTGTTGGATGTGAGAGAAAAGGCACGGTGGTAAGTTAATCCATGCATGTGCGTGCACACACGGGCATGCATGTGAGCATCATGCATTACCTGCACACACAGGTAGGCCTGCATGCAGTGACATGTGCTTGCATGCAAGTACCCAGGCTGTGGACATGTGTGTATGTGAATACACATATGGCGTGGGCATGTGTGTGCATGTGAGCATCATGCATTACCTGCACACACAGGTAGGCCTGCATGTGGTGACGTGTGCATGCATATCATGTGGACACGTTTGTGCATGTGTCTTTCCTGTTGAACAGAATGTAGCATGACTACCGCTGGTTGTGATTGTGTGTTTCCAGGGAATTGAATTGGAGATCCACAAAGCTACTAATGTGTCTGTAAGGCCGTGCTTATTTTTGCTGCAGTGGGGTCCCCATGATAAGCCCTGCAGACCGCCGTCCCACCTCGGGTCTGTGGGACCCGCATGTGAGGGTGGACTCAAAGCTCTTTGCTCCCTTCTTTGAGACGTGCATGAGCAGTGCTAGCATGAGCTGGTGTCACCCGCCTCAGCCCCTGTCTGAGGTTGGTTCTGTTGCTTTGTCTGACACTTTGGTTTGTGGTGCCTGCTGCAGTTCCTTTCCTTGTACGAGTAGTGAAACCCCCACACACGTATCCAGCAGGGGGCAGAAGGCCACACACACTCTTGGAGTCTGATTGCAAGAATAGAGAAAAAGTAATATTCACTTCACATGGTGGCTCTGAAGGTTTGAACATGCAGAGCTGTGGGCCCGGAGAACGAGAGTGATATCCTGATTTCAATCTCTCTTTGTCGCCTCCAGATGACAGAGCAGAGGAAAGCTGTAGCTTCTACTGGCCAACATGGTGTAGAAACATTGTCAGGCAAGCAGAAATCCACTCTGTGTTACACTGCACAGTAGCTGCCCTGCATCCCATAATACTCTGGCTAGGAAGAAAAGATGAATTTCCACCCCTGCTTTATGTTGGGCAGGGCCGTATGAGACCACTCAGTGTTTAGCTTAAAAGTCAGGGTACGGACTGTTTCAAGCAGTTCCACAGAAAGGTATCGGTTAGTTGGATGGTTAATAAATTTATTGGTCGGTGTGTTGCTTAGGGTATTGATTGGCTTGATGGTTAGCAGGTTGGCTAGTGTATTGATTAGTTCGATGGTCAACAATAGCATGTTGGCTAGCGTATTGATTGGCTTGATGGTTAATGATGGTTAGCGTGTTGGTTAATGCACTGGTTTGTCTCTCGGTATACTTATGCATCGGCCAACTTGTAGTTCTGCCCAAAACAGCATTTGGTTTAAGTGGTGCAGGTTTAAGATGACTTGAATCAATAACTAACATTTGGTAAATGGAAAAACAATGACCAATTTTCTTAATTAGACAGAAAGGAAGAAATTAAATCAGAATTAAGATTTCAAACACAAAGAATAGTGAAGAAAACATAACCATAAGGTCCCTATTGTGGCTCCTCCCATGGGGATCCTCCGTGGGCTCCTCCCGTAGGGCTCCTCCGTGGGGCTCCTCCCATGGGGCTCCTCCCATGGGGCTCCTCCCATGGGGATCCTCCGTGGGCTCCTCCGTGAGGCTCCTCCGTGGGGCTCCTCCCTGAGGCTCCTCCGTGGGGCTCCTCTGTGGGGCTCCTCCCATGGGGCTCCTCCCGTGGGGCTCCTCCCATGGGGGTCCTCCCGTGGGGCTCCTCCGTGGGGCTCCTCCGTGGGGCTCCTCCCATGGGGCTCCTCCCGTGGGGATCCTCCGTGGGGCTCCTCCCATGGGGCTTCTCCGTGGGGCTCCTCCATGGGGCTCCTCCTGCAGCCCTGGCTGGCCCCGCAGCATGGCCCGTGTGGCACATGCAATCCTTCCAGGGAGCTCTCCTGGCACACGTAGGTTGGATACTGAGAGCCAGGCTTTCATGATTTTCTCCTGTTCTGCCTAGAGCCAAGGCCTTAGCTGAGCAGTGACCTCCTTTCTCCTGTCCTGGGCTCCCCTCTCCTGTCCTAGAGGTCCAGCCTCAGGAGGAAGGGACTAAGTAAGCCATCTGCCTTTGTGGGCTCCTTTGGGGAAGGGACCCCCGCCACAGGGCAGCAGAAGCGGTCCCCAGAACCTTCTCTCCTGTCCCACCTGTGATCTGCTCGCCTGTTCTTGTCTTTTTCATACCCACACAGAAATACATGCAAAACATCTCTTAATTAAAAATATGCAGCCTGCTAGTCACAAGAGGACTAATGCTGTCCAATCCCACTGATGTGGGGTTCCTGGTAGAGACAGAGAGTCAGGCGCAGGGGAGGGGGCTATGCAGGGGACGGGGCTGTGCAGGGGAGGGGGCTGTGCAGGGGAGGGGGCTGTGCAGGGGACGGGGCTGTGCAGGGGACGGGGCTGTGCAGGGGACGGGGCTGTGCAGGGGACGGGGCTGTGCAGGGGACCGGGCTGTGCAGGGGAGGGGGCTGTGCAGGGGAGGGGGCTGTGCAGGGGAGGGGGCTGTGCAGGGGACGGGGCTGTGCAGGGGAGGGGACGGGGCTGTGCAGGGGAGGGGACGGGGCTGTGCAGGGGAGGGGACAGGGCTGTGCAGGGGATGGGGCTGTGCAGGGGAGGGGGCTGTGCAGGGGAGGGGGCTGTGCAGGGGACGGGGCTGTGCAGGGGAGGGGACGGGGCTGTGCAGGGGACGGGGCTGTGCAGGGGACGGGGCTGTGCAGGGGACGGGGCTGTGCAGGGGAGGGGGCTGTGCAGGGGAGGGGGCTGTGCAGGGGACGGGGCTGTGCTGGGGAGGGGGCTGTGCAGGGGAGGGGGCTGTGCAGGGGACGGGGCTGTGCAGGGGAGGGGACGGGGCTGTGCAGGGGACGGGGCTGTGCAGGGGAGGGGACGGGGCTGTGCAGGGGACGGGGCTGTGCAGGGGACGGGGCTGTGCAGGGGACGGGGCTGTGCAGGGGACGGGGCTGTGTAGGGGAGGGGGCTGTGCAGGGGACGGGGCTGTGCTGGGGAGGGGGCTGTGCAGGGGAGGGGGCTGTGCAGGGGACGGGGCTGTGCTGGGGAGGGGGCTGTGCAGGGGACGGGGCTGTGCAGGGGACGGGGCTGTGCAGGGGACTGGGCTGTGCAGGGGACGGGGCTGTGCAGGGGACGGGGCTGTGCAGGGGAGGGGGCTGTGGAGGGGAGGGGGCTGTGCAGGGGAGGGGAGGGGGCTGTGCAGGGGACTGGTGTGAGGTAGGGTAGGACTTCAGCCGGGAATTCAGCAAGGTGGGTGTTGTTGGTGTCACCACGCTACGGGTGTTTAAATGGCACAGATGATCTCATCTGAGTCTGCCAGTATGGCATTTTCTTGTACCGATTTGACGGCTGGGACGCTGAGGAAAGGTTGTCCCTTCCTAGGCTCCTCGGCCTACCTGAGGAGGCCTGGGCCGCCGGTCTGGCGTGGGCCTCCCTCCCAGCCGCAGCCCCGCTGGCTTTCTGTCCTTGCTTTGTTTGTATTTTGTGCTTCTGGTGAGAACACTTGCTGGAGTGCGCTGGGAAGTGTAAGGCTCAACACTCAATATTTTCATCGCAGTATAGTCTAACGTGTCATTTTAAAAACGAATTCTACTTAGTTTTAATCATAAAACACAATGTCACGTAAACGTTTGCAAGGCTCCGAGAAGAAGAATCTCGTGACTGGGACGCCACCACCTGGAGTTTGGTTTATCTTCTTCCTGCCTTGCTTTTGCACTGCTGTATCTTACACACTCAAAAGTGCAAGCAGTGTGCTGCATGCAAGCGTGCCTCATGACCCCACCCTGCCTGCATTCTGATGAGAAGAGTGCTCTGTAGACAGTGTCCGATTTTCATCCTTCAGGAACGTTCTGGACCCTGCGAAGGGGCACGTGGCGGGGCTGTTTGCGTAGAGCAGTTTTCACAGTTAGCCCTTCCCCTCAGGTGAGAGTCTCCAAGAGGACAGACAGACGTAAGTCCACAGGGCGGGTGACGGGCTTCTGCGGCGTGTGCAGTCGCTGTCGCCAGCAAGGTGACTGCACTGAGCGTGAACGGGCCCTTCGTGCCAGTTGTTTCTGGAACATTCTGTGGGTTTTAAAGGATAAAATTGGAGTTGTACTTTAGTGCTTCACTGGGATTCCCATGCCGGATGCTGAGCGCTCTGCTTTGGGTCAGCGGGAGTTAGTGTGTGCTGACGCTGCGCAGGGTCAGCGGGAGTTAGCGTGTGCTGACGCGGCGCAGGGTCAGCGGGAGTTAGTGTGTGCTGACGCTGCGCAGGGTCAGCGGGGTCAGCGGGAGTTAGCGTGTGCTGACGCTGCGCAGGGTCAGCGGGAGTTAGCGTGTGCTGACGCGGCGCAGGGTCAGCGGGAGTTAGCGTGTGCTGATGCTGTGCAGGGCCAGCGGGAATTAGCGTGTGCTGACACGGCGCAGGGTCAGGGGGGTCAGCGGGAGTTAGCGTGTGCTGACGCTGCGCAGGGTCAGCGGGAGTTAGCGTGTGCTGACGCTGCGCAGGGTCAGCGGGAGTTAGCGTGTGCTGACGCGGTGCAGGGTGAGCGGGGTCAGCGGGAGTTAGCGTGTGCTGACGCGGTGCAGGGTGAGCGGGGTCAGCGGGAGTTAGCGTGTGCTGACGCTGCGCAGGGTCAGCGGGGTGATGGGTGGGGGTAGGTGGTAGGGTGGCAAGTGAGGTGACAGGTGGGGGGTGGGGTAGCGGGTGGGGGATGGGGGGTGGGGTGGTGGGGTGGGGGGTGGAGTGGGGGGTGGGGGATGGGGGTTGGGGGGTGGAGTGGGGTGGGGGTGGGGTGGGGGTGGGGTGGGGGCTGGGGGTGGGGTGGGGGGGTGGGGGGGGTGGGGTAGCGGGTGGGAGATGGGGGTGGGGGGTGGGGTGGGGTGGGGGGTGGGGGGTGGGGGGTGGGGGGTGGGGGGTGGGGTGGGGTGGGGGGTGGGGTGGGGTGGGGTGGGGGGTGGGGGGTAGGGGGGGTGGGGGGTGGGGTGGGGTGGGGTGGGGGGTGGCAGGTGGCGGGTGGGGGTGGGGTGGCAGGGAGAGTGGCAGGCTGGCATAACTCAGTGCTCAGAGTCTAGCGCCCTCTGGTGGCACGGAGCCGGCTCATTCTTGTTGCTAGGGGCACCTGTTCCTGTTTTGTGTCTGGGTAACTGCTCCACAGCACACTGGCTTCCAGCAGTGGCCCAGGAGCCCTCCCCCGGGGCGGGGGTGCAGCCTCAGGCCTCAGGCTCAGTCTCACCCCACCTGGGCCCTGAACACCTCCTTGCTCCTGCTTGCACGTGGTGCCTGGCTGAGCAGGGCAGTGTGGGCTCCCCGCTGGATCCCCGTGTCCCTCGTCCAAATCCCGGTGTTCCCAGGGTGCCCTGGAGGCTATGACCAGCCCAGAGCCGCGCCTTCCTGGTGCTCAGCTCGAGGCCTGCCTGCAAACACAGCAGCACCGTGTCCCGTCACTCAGGAAAACACGTGCGTTCCAACGGACGTTTGAGCACTTGGGGCCATGGTCTCCGCGTCTGAGCAGCTCCTCGAGACCATCTTCCTACCCATCTGTGGATGTAGCACAGAGAAGGTGAGGAGGTGGCGGGAGAAGGGGGAGAGGAGAAGAGAGACAGAAATTGCTCACTGGCCTTTGTCTGCCTGCGCCCCGCAACCTTGGTGCTTGAGGCCGCCGTGTGAGCGTGCTTCCCTGTCGGAGAGGAAGCACACAAAGCCTGCTTTGCGCGCCACCCCAACAGTTCAGGCTGCAGCCGCACTGGAAAGGAGCGCCAGGTGTTGCCGCCGACAGGGCGGACACGTTGTGGAGCATTGCTTTATCTGTGTAATGAAAGCAGGTTTTGTGCGTCAGGCATGAAGCAGACCTGGTGTCAGGGACTGGATGGTGTGGAAAGCGGTCTGCCTTCCCCTGGGTAATGCCCACTGTGCACAGGGCGAGCCCAGGGGCCGGCATGGGGCGGCGGTGCCCAGGGGACGCCCGGGGGGCGGGGCTGTGGGCCCCTTGCGCATCCGTCCCGCCTGGAAGTCACAGTGTCTCCGGGGACGTCTGACCACCCGCCGTGTCATCTAGGTGAGGTGACACGTCACCTTCCCGTGAAGCACCCTCCGTGGACACCGGGAGCCAAAACAGACCGCGGGACATCAGGAAGGAGAAAACAGCGGCTGGGGCGCTGTCTGCTCGGCAGGGAGGGCAGCCTGGGGACGCGGGGCGGCCCTGGCCCGGCGCCATGCCACGCGTCACTCACCCGCCTGCCCACGCACGCTCGTCTCCTCACGAACGCGTTCAGGCACTGGCTGCCCGGGGTGGAGGGGGTTGGAGCATGGTGTCCGTGGGTCCTTCTCTCGGGGGGCCGGGTGACCCTCTCCGTCCCGCGCCCCATATCAATGCCATGTGCCTCCTGCCTTGCAGGGAGGAGACAAGCCAATCTACGCAGCATTTGAGGGGAACAAAAGCTCTGTTCTGTGATACCTCACGAGTACAGCTCCCTGGACTCACCGTGAGTGAAGGCCACAAGCAGCTGGCTGCCAGTTCCTGCCGGTTCTGCCTTCAGACCAGTCTGCACCAAAATCCTCCCGCAGGGGGTGTTGTACCGCAGAGGGCACTGAACGAGCCCGGCCTGTCCTAGAGGTCTGCGCAAGGAACAGCCAGCGGCCAGCCTGCTCCCGAGGGGACACAGGTGAACAGCCAGCGGCCAGCCTGCTCCCGAGGGGACACAGGTGAACAGCCAGCGGCCAGCCTGCTCCCGAGGGGACACACGTGGACAGCCAGCGGCCAGCCTGCTCCCGAGGGGACACACATGGAAGGAGGAGCAGGTGTGGTACCCATGTGGTCACTAAGTCTTCTCTGGTGCAGGGCTCAGGACTGGCTCCGACCCCAGAGTCCCTAAGAATCAGCAGAAACTTTGAGAATGCCGGGTCCACACCTGCGCCTCAGATTCATTCGTTTGTGCCGAGAAGGCTTCCAGGCCCCCTGGTGGTTTGAAATGTGCTTCCACTCCTCTCCAGCGTCTGCTCCCCCAGCTCCCCGGCCCAGCTCTGCTCACACATGGGCCCCTGGGCGGGCAGGGACCTCCATTGGCCTCTTCTGTGAAGGATCTCGACGTCTCCTTGCTCATGTCCCACACAAGTAGATGACAGTCAGCGTGACTGCGGCCTCCGGCCAGCGGAAGCCTTCCCACACCACTCATACCTCCACGCCACATGGACGCGGGCCGGGCTCACCCGGCACGGGGCGGGCCGCGTGGACGCGGGCCGGGCTCACCCGGCACGGGGCGGGCCGCGTGGACGCGGGCCGGGCTCACCCGGCACGGGGCGGGCCGCGTGGACGCGGGCCGGGCTCACCCGGCACGGGGCGGGCCGCGTGGACGCGGGCCGGGCTCACCCGGCACGGGGCGGGCCGCGTGGACGCGGGCCGGGCTCACCCGGCACGGGGCGGGCCGCGTGGACGCGGGCCGGGCTCACCCGGCACGGGGCGGGCCGCGTGGACGCGGGCCGGGCTCACCCGGCACGGGGCGGGCCGCGTGGACGCGGGCCGGGCTCACCCGGCACGGGGCGGGCCGCGTGGACGCGGGCCGGGCTCACCCGGCACGGGGCGGGCCGAGACCCTGCTCTTGGTTGGCACTCTCTGCCAAAGCCTGTTCTTGCGGAAGCTGCATTGATGACCAAGTCTGCCGGCGTCGCTCAGAGCAGCATGAGGTTTGTTTGTTGTCTTGAATGTGATTTGCATGCTCTGCATCTGAGTGCCCTGAGGCCACACTTCTGGTGCTTCCCACGCTTCTGGGGACACACATGGCCCAGTGGGGTGAGCTGGTGGGGTGATGGATGGTTTGCAGCGGGGACCTCTGACCCCTGACGAGGGGGTGGGTGGGGGCCCTCTCCTGATTTCTTCCAGCGGGCTTCCAGCGCCTCTTCCTCATTGGCCTCCAGCACCGGATGGCCAAGGAGAGCTAGCAAAGCTCCCTCAAAGGGTCCTGGATCCATTGCAATGGGGTCGTCTCCTGTGGGCGCCTTTCCTGGAGGCAGCCTCGTCCGCAGAGCCTCCTCCGCCTGGCTGGGTCACACTGGGGCGGGGAGAGAGACGTTCTGAGGAGAGAAGGTGCCCCTGGCTCAGCTGTCTGGGACTCCAGGGAGAGCGGACACTCGAGCTGGAGCTCTGTTGGGAGGAGGCGGAGGCGCCACATGGCGTTTGCAAAGGGCCGGAGCACACCTCACCCCGGCCGGCCGCGGCTCCTCCAGCGTTTCCCCACCTCCCAGGCTCCTTGGGGTATCGGGCTGAAGCCCCTTCCTGCCCCTGTGTGTGGACCCACTGGGGATTTGAGGGCAGAGCCGAGCGCTCAGAACCACTGCCATGGCTTGGACGTGCGCAGAGCCCCGTGGTATGTGTGGTACATACGCTCTCCCTGGGTAGATATCCCATGGCAGCACCGTGGCCAGCTCCTGCTGGAGTGAGCGCGTCCATCCACATGCTCCTGCTGGAGTGAGCCCGTCCATCCACATGCTCCTGCTGGTGTGAGCCCGTCCATCCACATGCTCCTGCTGGAGTGAGCCTCTCCATCCACATGCTCCTGCTGGTATGAGCTTGTCCATCCACATGCTCCTGCTGGTGTGAGCCCGTCCATCCACATGCTCCTGCTGGTGTGAGTGCGTCCATCCACATGCTCCTGCTGGAGTGAGCGCGTCCATCCACATGCTCCTGCTGGTGTGAGCCTCTCCATCCCCACGCTCCTGCTGGTGTGAGCCTCTCCATCCACATGCTCCTGCTGGAGTGAGCCCGTCCATCCACATGCTCCTGCTGGTGTGAGCCTCTCCATGCACATGCTCCTGCTGGAGTGAGCCTCTCCATCCACATGCTCCTGCTGGTGTGAGCGCGTCCATCCACATGCTCCTGCTGGAGTGACCCCGTCCATCCACATGCTCCTGCTGGAGTGAGCCTCTCCATCCACATGCTCCTGCTGGAGTGAGCGCGTCCATCCACATGGTCCTGCTGGAGTGACCCCGTCCATCCACATGCTCCTGCTGGTGTGAGCCTCTCCATCCACACACTCTGCTGGTGTGAGCCTCTCCATCCACATGCTCCTGCTGGTATGAGCTTGTCCATCCACATGCTCCTGCTGGTGTGAGCCCGTCCATGCACATGCTCCTGCTGGAGTAAGCCCGTCCATCCACATGCTCCTGCTGGTGTGAGCGCGTCCATCCACATGCTCCTGCTGGAGTGAGCCCGTCCATCCACATGCTCCTGCTGGAGTGAGCCTCTCCATCCCCACGCTCCTGCTGGTGTGAGCCTCTCCATCCACATGCTCCTGCTGGTGTGAGCCTCTCCATGCACATGCTCCTGCTGGAGTAAGCCCATCCATCCACATGCTCCTGCTGGTGTGAGCGCGTCCATCCACATGCTCCTGCTGGAGTGAGCCTGTCCATCCACATGCTCCTGCTGGTGTGAGCCTCTCCATCCACATGCTCCTGCTGGTGTGAGCCTCTCCATCCACATGCTCCTGCTGGAGTGAGCGCGTCCATCCACATGCTCCTGCTGGAGTGAGCGCGTCCATCCACATGCTCCTGCTGGTGTGAGCCTCTCCATCCACATGCTCCTGCTGGAGTAAGCCCGTCCATCCACATGCTCCTGCTGGTGTGAGCTTGTCCATGCACATGCTCCTGCTGGTGTGAGCCTCTCCATCCACATGCTCCTGCTGGTGTGAGCCTCTCCATCCACATGCTCCTGCTGGTGTGAGCCCGTCCATCCACATGCTCCTGCTGGTGTGAGCCTCTCCATCCACATGCTCCTGCTGGAGTAAGCCTGTCCATCCACATGCTCCTGCTGCTGTGAGCTTGTCCATGCACATGCTCCTGCTGGAGTGAGCCTCTCCATCCACATGCTCCTGCTGGTGTGAGCCTGTCCATGCACATGCTCCTGCTGGTGTGAGCCTCTCCATCCACATGCTCCTGCTGGAGTGACCCCGTCCATCCACATGCTCCTGCTGGAGTGAGCCTCTCCATCCACATGCTCCTGCTGGAGTGAGCCCCTCCATCCACATGCTCTTGCTCGTGTGTGGTGTGGTGTGGTATGGTGTGGTGCAGTACAGTGTGGTGTGGTGTGTGGTGCGGTATGTGGTACGGTACAGTGCGGTGTGGTGTGTGGTGCAGTACGGTACAGTGTGGTGTGTGGTGTGGTATGGCGTGTGGTGTGGTGTGGTGTGTGGTGTGGTATGGTGTAGTACGGTGCGGTATGGCACAGTGTGGTGCAGTGTGTGGTGCAGTATGGTACAGTGTGGTGTGGTATGGTGTGGTGCAGTACGGTACAGTGTGGTGTGTGGTGTGGTACGTTACAGTGTGGTGTGGTATGGTGTGGTGCAGTACGGTACAGTGTGGTGTGTGGTGTGGTGCAGTGTGTGGTGTGGTACGGTACAGTGTGATGTGTGGTGTGGTGTGGTACAGTGTGGTCTAGTGTGGTGTGGTGTGGTGCGGTACGGTACAGTGTGGTATGGTGCGGTATGGTGCAATGCGGTATGGCACAGTGTGGTGTGGTGTGTGGTGCGGTATGGTACAGTGTGGTGTGTGGTGCGGTATGGTGCAGTGTGGTGTGGTATGGTGTGGTGCGGTACGGTGCGGTGTGGTGCGGTACGGTATGGTGTGTGGTGCGGTGCGGTGTGTGATGCGGTGCAGTGTGGTGTGTGGTGTGGTGTGGTGTGTGGTGCGGTATGGTGCAGTGTGGTGTGGTATGGTGTGGTGCGGTACGGTGCGGTGTGGTGCGGTACGATATGGTGTGTGGTGCGGTGCGGTGTGTGATGCGGTGCACTGTGGTGTGTGGTGTGGTGTGGTGTGTGGTGTGGTATGGTGCAGTGTGGTGTGGTATGGTGTGGTGCGGTATGGTGCGGTGTGGTGCGGTACGGTATGGTGTGTGGTGCGGTGCGGTGTGTGATGCGGTGCAGTGTGGTGTGTGGTATGTGGTGCGGTACAGTACAGTGTGGTGTGTGGTGCAGTGCGGTGTGTGGTGCGGTACGGTGCAGTGTGGTATGGTATGGTGTGGTGCGGTACGGTACGGTGTGGTGTGGTGCGGTACGGTGTAGTGCGGTATGGCACAGTGTGGTGTGGTGTGTGGTGCAGTACGGTACAGTGTGGTGTGGTATGGTGTGGTGCAGTACGGTACAGTGTGGTGTGGTATGGTGTGGTGCAGTACGGTACAGTGTGGTGTGTGGTGTGGTGCAGTGTGTGGTGTGGTATGGTACAGTGTGATGTGTGGTGTGGTGTGGTATGGTGTGGTGTGGTACAGTGTGGTCTAGTGTGATGTGGTGTGGTGCGGTATGGTGCAGTGCGGTATGGCACAGTGTGGTGTGGTGTGTGGTGCGGTACGGTACAGTGTGGTGTGGTATGGTGTGGTGCGGTACGGTGCGGTGTGGTGCGGTACGGTGTGGTGTGTGGTGTGGTGTGGTATGGTGTGGTGTGGTACAGTGTGGTCTAGTGTGATGTGGTGTGGTGCGGTATGGTGCAGTGCGGTATGGCACAGTGTGGTGTGGTGTGTGGTGCGGTACGGTACAGTGTGGTGTGGTATGGTGTGGTGCGGTACGGTACGGTGTGGTGTGTGGTGCGGTGCGGTGTGTGATGCGGTGCAGTGTGGTGTGTGGTGTGTGGTGCGGTACGGTACAGTGTGGTGTGTGGTGCAGTGCGGTGTGTGGTGCGGTACGGTGCGGTGTGTTCGGGTGCCGTGTGGCATGGTGGAGGGTGCTGTGGAGGCCTCGTCCTGCCGAGGAAGAGGCCCCTGGTTGAACTGCTCTGGGTTGTTATGAGCCCGGCAAGCTGGCTTGAAGGTGTGCAGCAGGCTCCGCGGGGTGCTGCTGCTTTCCTCCCGCCCCGGATTGTGTCGGCACCTATCTGCGTGGCCACAGTTCCCAGCTACGCAGAGAAACATAGTGTGCGGTTTGTACAGTTCTGTGGTTGTTATATGTTCGTCCAGGACAAGGCAGCGAGGCGCACTGAGCGGTCTGGAGTCACTGGGCTGCTCCTGGGAAACACTCTGCCTTTGAATTGTGGCACTATGGTGGCCCAGGAGTTTCCTGCTGTGCTCCCCAGTAGAGATGCAGCCCACGGAGCCAGAGCCGCCTCAGCATGCTGGGAGGCTGGGTGTGGCGGCACACGTGTAAATCCCCGTTCCCTGGGAGGTGGGGGCAGGTGGGTCTCGAGTTCAGTGCCGGCCTAGGCAAAGTTAGTGAGTGAGCCTGGAGAGAAGAGGAAGGAGAGCCAGGGCCGTGGGCAGGCCGGCCCTTCGTGAAGTGCACAGGACTGCGGGCCTGGCTCATGTTCCCGAGCACCTTCCTGGCATGCGTAAGGCCTTGGGTTCAGTTCCCCATACCGGACAAAATTCAGGTAGATACCTGTGTGGACGTGGGGCCTCGAATCTGTCCACCACCGTGAGCCAGGTTGTTCCCGGCCAAACTGTGTGCAGAACCACAATGTGCCACCAGGGGGCACCTTTGGTTCGTACTGGCCGAGGCCCTGGCCGGCCTGGGAGTGGACGGGAATCACCCACCTGACCCCTGTATCTGCTGGGGGTGGGCGGGGTGGGGCGGGTGGATCTCTCTGGGAGGAATCTTTGTCAGCACTATAAGGGCGTGAGCTACAGAAAAGGGCCAAGAAGGTTCCAGAACCAGCAAGGTCAAATTGGGCAGTGTCTCTGGGTGACAAAGGCACACACACACACACACACACACACACACACACGTGTTCATGTCAGTCCACACACGTGCACACACTCACACATGCACACCTACCGTTGTGTAACCGCATCCATGTGCTCACCCACATCCTTGTGCACACTCAGGAACACGTGCATGACATGCACACCCATACACACCACACATGGATGCTCCCATGTCTGCACAACACGGGCACACGGCTCCTTCCTTGCACATGTATGTTCACGTGCACACGTCACAGATCTCTGTACCTACACGTGCACACACAGGTACACATGTGGATGTGTGCGTATTTAGGCGTGTCTTAAGTGTGGGACGCTGTCAGCCTCCCCCGGCCCCGCAGCCCGTTGTCAGGGGCTCCTGTGTCTCCAGGAGGACGGCCCAGATTCCAGCCCCCAGGCCCTGGGAGCTGCACAGCTGCCATCAGGTTAAGATGGCATACTCTCAGGCAGCCGCCCCTTCCTGCACCCAGGCCCTCACTCGCACATCTGAGTAAACACCCCCCCACACACACGTGCACTCACTCAGAGGATTAAGAGCAGGGCGTGGCCTGTGGCCACGTCACAATGGTCTGCAGCCGGGCTGTGGCCGGATGCTGGCTTGGGATGGCAGTAGGCCTGGTCTGGACCACAGATCAAAGACCGGCCCCTCCCCAAAGCCTGGTGCCTCGCGTTCAGGGTGCGTCTGCAGTCTCCATCTCTGCGGTGAGTCTCTCCCCATCGCGTCCACGTGGCCACGTGTCTCCTCTTCGAGGGCTGTGAGGCTGACAGGGGTGCGTGCTACCCGCATAGGGACGAAAGCGCTACTCTCTGCGGTGGCGCTCACTTTGTGACCTGGCCACCTCGGGGCCAGGCCTCTTGGAAGTGGTGTTTGCTGCCAGGGAGGCTCATGCGGCTGACCCTGAGCACTGTTCCCCTGAGAGCCGAGGGGAGTCTCCAGACTCCAGGCTGGACGCAGTTCCCAACAATCTTTATTGCCTTACAGGTGCCCACGGCCAGGATCAACTGGGCACAGCAGGCCGTTATTGATAAGGAAATTTAATCCCTCTCCAGTGCCAGGTGACATTTCCTCCTTGATCCATGCTGTCATGAGTGTGGAGATCTGAGCTGAGCTGAACAAAAAGGTGATTGTAAAGGCAAAGACAACAAACCAGCACCTGCTTCTCAGCAATTAAGGAGCACCTGTGTTGACTTACTCCGCAAGACTTCATTTCCCTCCGGCACGGTGCCTTATTTACCCAGAAAGGTTGTATCTGCAGACTCTTTTCATCAGAGGCTGACAGCAGCAAAGAAGATAACGCTGCCTCTGTTCTTCTCATTTAGGGTCCTGGGTAACAATAACTTTTCCAGGAAACTGGAGTTAGCATCTGACATAGCTGCTCGGGTCAGAGGTGACATCCTGACCTCAAGGTCAGGCCTCAGTGCCCGTGGCAGAGCTGACACACCTGTCCTCTGAGTAGAGAGCCTCCTGGTGCAGCAGCCACCACCTCTGTGCAAACCTGTGGCATGTCTGAACCGGGCAGTCAGTTTCCTACAGGATTAGCCCCTATTTTTATCATCTTCCTCTGCAAAGGAAACGCGGTGGAGAGGTGAGCTCTGGGGAACGCCAGTCTGGAAATGAGTTAGGAGTGGGTCATGGTAGAGCCCCGTGGAGGTCTCTCCTACAGTCATGAAGGTTGGGACGTGGCGCTCATCCCGGAGTGAGAGTCAGGCAGAGGCCCTGGGAACTCCCGCTTCTGGAGAGGAAGAACGGGGTCACAATGCTCAAGTCTGGGCCTGGCCGGCCACGGCGGGGCTCACGGTGGAGCACACAGCAGCGGCCCACCAGGCTGGTGACGGGAGATATGCGACCACAGCCGGGCTCTTTGCTGGTCCTTGTCACCCCTCCCTCCCCCACCCCCACTCTAGGTCCTGAGCCCCTCCCCCATCTCTACTCTAGGTCCTGAGCCCCTCCCCCACCTCCACTCTGGGTCCTCAGAGCCCCTCCCCCATTTCTACTCTGGGTCCTGAGCCCCTCCCCCATCTCTACTCTAGGTCCTGAGCCCCTCCCCCACCTCCACTCTGGGTCCTGAGCCCCTCCCCCACCTCCATTCTGGGTCCTGAGCCCCTCCCCCACCCCCACTCTAGGTCCTGAGCCCCTCCCCCACCTCCACTCTGGGTCCTGAGCCCCTCCCCCACCTCCACTCTGGGTCCTGAGCCCCTCCCCCACCCCCACTCTAGGTCCTGAGCCCCTCCCCCACCTCCACTCTGGGTCCTCAGAGCCCCTCCCCCACCTCCACTCTGGGTCCTCAGAGCCCCCTCCCCCATCTCCACTCTGGGTCCTCAGAGCCCCTCCCCCCAGCCTCCGCCTGGGCCCTCAGCGCAAGGCTGGTCCCCTGCCAAGTGGCATGGCTGTGAACACAGCGATTCAGTCTGAACTGACTGCTCGCAGTGCCGGGTGCCACGTGGACGCGAGGGCTGGATTCCAGACCTGGACTCCAAGCCCATCTCTCTCTGGAAGCGTCCATGGGCTGGGGCAGAACAAGGAATGGTTTCCCATCTTTAAAAATCTGCTCTCTATATGCCTGCAAACATCTGACCTAATGCTGTCCACACACGGGACAATTTAGAATATCCAAGCTAATATATCTTCTTCCCGGGGCCTCGTAAAAGCTGACATTTATCATCCTTCTGTAGCTGCAATTCAAAAGCCAGAGTGTGCCCACAGAGGTGGCCTAGAGCATGCTCGTGGTTAGAGGCAGCGTTTAAGGAAAAGGATCTTTTAGGGGGTTGTTTTGTGTTGGTTTGTTTTGGTTCTGCATTTTCATACCATGAGATGCTAAGTAATCTGTTGATTTAGTGAGGTATGCATTTAATCCCCAGAGAAAATTCTAAAGGAGCTGGTATCCCGAGCCACAGGGAGGGCACGGGACTAAATGAAGACCCGGCAGGACCCAGCCCACAAGTGACCGGCAAGAATGCCACGCCATTCCCACAGACCCAGTCCAGCGTCTCATCCCACGGCACGGTTTTTAGCTTCTTCCCCTCCCCTCAGCCGCTCGACGCCCCCCGCTCCAGCAGGACTGGGTCTGGGCTCGTGTTTGAAACCCTGGCTGGCTCATCTTGTGTCAGAGCTGATTGTTCTTGTGGATATTTTCTGTGCTTTCCCCTGCCTCAGCCGACAGTCTGAGAGGACAAACGTGAAGTTTCCGCGTGAGGTGTGCCCTTGGTCGTGCACGCGGCCTCCCGGCACCGCCATGGGGCTCAGGTGCCTCACCGCTGCTGACCAGCCTTCTCGGCCCTCTGCAGGAAAAGCCGAGCTCAGCGGAGCCTCGGTGCGCTCTGCACCCCTGGTTTTGTAGGTGTCCTTATCTGTGGCTCTGTGCTCTGCCCCGAACCACATGGCTGGAGAGTGGGAGAAAAGGTCCCCGGAGCACCCTGGCTTTGCGGAGGGCCTGTCACCTACTGACACAAGCAGGGCACAGTGACCATAGATCCTTCCGGTTTCAGCATGGGATTACTCGCCTCACCCCACACTGACCACAGATGCCACTCTGTGCCTCCAGAGCGCTGGCCGTGGCGGTAGGCTGGCCATTCCCCCGCTGGCCGTGGCGGTAGGCTGGCCATTCCCCCGCTGGCCGTGGCGGTAGGCTGGCCATTCCCCCCCCCACTTGGTGCAGTGGCGGCCTTGCCCATGCAGCTCTTGCGCACCCCATGGGCAAGCCAGTGCGTTTCCACTGCGTCTTCCCCACCACAAGAAAGTCCTGCATCAGGGGACTCCTGGGGGCGGCATCGGTGTCCACTGGTCCCAGGGGTAGTGAGACTCAGCTCTCTCCGTTCTCTGCTTTCTGGCCCAGGAGCTGAGCCATTGGCTGCCACACATAGCTCCTCAGGCCCCAAATGATGAGTCTCCTCAACGTTGGACTGGAGTCCAAAGCTGACTCTACGTGCATTTTCTCTTTATAACTGAATGACCTCCGGTGTTTTGACCTTGGACTGGAGCTGGCAGAGCTGACTGTGTGTTTTCCCTTCATAACTGAATGACCTCCGGTGTTTTGAATTGTCCGAGAGCAGACTGGTACAGGATACCGGGGCCAGGACTGTAACTGACTACATGGGGGAGTGGGAGGAGACTTTTATTTACAAGACTGGGGTCAGTAGACTATAAAAAGTCCAGAGTGCTGCGAGCAGAGATTAATGGCTGGCCCTCAGAAGACCAGAATGCTGGCAGAATTGGCAATAAAGGCCATGCTGGTGATTTCAGACAGAAATTAAGACTCTACTGCGAAGTGCTGAGAGGCATCTCTATTACACCATGGTCAAGAACGTGGCTGAATTTTGTCCATGCCTTGAGACTTTGTGGGTGATTAAGCTTAAAGGCGAGGAGCTTTCCATTACTTTGTGAAGAAAATGTCATAGTAACACAGCATTCAGGCAGCACCTTGGGTATTACTCTCTGCTTTTAGTCAAATGACAGTGAGAATTAGCAGTCAAGAGAGGAGCAAAAAGAACTGGGGAATGTGCAAACAGAAAAAGAGCGTGTATGCATGTTACATGTGTGTAAAGTTACAGCCAAGGAAGCTGCTGTT
The DNA here is from genome assembly GCF_019054845.1 of Dipodomys spectabilis. NCBI lineage: Eukaryota > Metazoa > Chordata > Mammalia > Rodentia > Heteromyidae > Dipodomys > Dipodomys spectabilis. The sequence goes on from NW_024871379.1 coordinate 285,793, forward strand.
GCTAGTGCCAATACAAAGAAGCTGTTTGGGGCTGGGAAGGTGGCTCAGTGGTAGAGTGCTTGCCTTGCATGCATGAGGCCCTGGGTTAGATTCCTCAGCACCACATAAGCAAAAAGAAAAAAGCCAAAAGTGGCGCTGTGGCTCAAGTGGTAGAGCGCTAGCCTTGAGCTGAAGAGCTGAGGGACAGCGCCCAGGCCCAGAGTTCAGGCCCCACGACCGGACCCAAAAAAAAAAGAAAACAAAAAAAAACAAAGAAGCTGTTTGCATGGAAACAATAGGAAAGATGTATCAGACTGCAATCTTTTGCTGAAATGGAGAAGCAGACACACTTGTTTCTAAGATTTCTGAAGGAAGAATTTTTCAGAGAAAGAATAGCTGGGTCCCCACCAAGCACAACCCTGGGATTCAGCTAGTGACATTTTCCAGGTCACTGCAGCCATGGCCCCAGTGGGCCTAGGTACAGCTTTCTGGACAGCAGACATTGGCATTGTCCATGGACAGCAGACGTTGGCATTGTCCACAGACAGTAGACGTTGGCATTGTCCACAGACAGCTGACATTGGCATTGTCCACAGACAGCTGACCTGGCATTGTCCATGGACAGCAGACGTTGGCATTGTCCATGGACAGCTGACCTGGCATTGTCCATGGACAGCAGACCTGGCATTGTCCACAGACAGCAGACCTGGCACTGTCCACAGACAGCAGACCTGGCATTGTCCACAGACAGCAGACATTGGCATTGTCCACGGACAGCAGACCTGGCACTGTCCACAGACAGCAGACCTGGCATTGTCCACAGACAGCAGACATTGGCATTGTCCATGGACAGCAGACATTGGCATTGTCCACAGACAGCTGACCTGGCATTGTCCATGGACAGCAGACCTGGCATCGTCCATGGACAGCAGACCTGGCATCGTCCATGGACAGCAGACCTGGCATCGTCCATGGACAGCAGACCTGGCATTGTCCACAGACAGCAGACATTGGCATTGTCCACAGACAGCTGACCTGGCATTGTCCATGGACAGCAGACATTGGCATTGTCCACAGACAGCAGACATTGGCATTGTCCACGGACAGCAGACATTGGCATTGTCCACGGACAGCAGACCTGGCATTGTCCATGGACAGCTGACCTGGCACTGTCCACAGACAGCAGACCTGGCATTGTCCACGGACAGCAGACCTGGCATTGTCCATGGACAGCAGACCTGGCACTGTCCACAGACAGCAGACCTGGCATTGTCCACAGACAGCAGACCTGGCATTGTCCATGGACAGCAGACCTGGCATTGTCCATGGACAGCAGACCTGGCACTGTCCACAGACAGCAGACCTGGCATTGTCCACGGACAGCAGACCTGGCATTGTCCACGGACAGCAGACCTGGCACTGTCCACGGACAGCAGACCTGGCATTGTCCACGGACAGCAGACCTGGCATTGTCCATGGACAGCAGACCTGGCATTGTCCATGGACAGCAGACGTTGGCATTGTCCACAGACAGCAGACCTGGCACTGTCCACAGACAGCAGACCTGGCATTGTCTACGGACAGCAGACCTGGCATTGTCCATGGACAGCAGACCTGGCACTGTCCACAGACAGCAGACCTGGCATTGTCCACGGACAGCAGACCTGGCATTGTCCACGGACAGCAGACCTGGCACTGTCCACAGACAGCAGACCTGGCATTGTCCACGGACAGCAGACCTGGCATTGTCCACGGACAGCAGACCTGGCATTGTCCACGGACAGCAGACGTTGGCATTGTCCACAGACAGCAGACCTGGCACTGTCCACAGACAGCAGACCTGGCATTGTCCACAGACAGCAGACATTGGCATTGTCCATGGACAGCAGACCTGGCACTGTCCACAGACAGCAGACCTGGCATTGTCTATGGGTCCTGGTTTTGCAGGGTTCTGGGTATGAGAGCTATTGCATCATGGAGACACTGAGCTGTCATAGGGAGCTTCATGGGGAGCTGGGGGGAAGCCAGGCTGCCCTGGACCAGCAGCTTCTCACCAGGTAAAGCCAGCCCAAGAGAGACCACATGGGCTGCACCCAGCCCAGCCAGCGAGCATGGCCCATGCCCTTGGAGCTCACATCCAACCCCGGTGGGCCGAGGATGCACCACATGGGACTTACAGTTCCTGTGTGCCCGGCTGGGTTTCTGTATTGCTCTATCTCCCCATCCCTCCTTTTGGAGTAGGAGGCTTCCCTTGGTGATTTTCCTGCCACTTGATGTTGGCCACATGTGACTTCTATTTTAATTCTACAAAGGTTCACAACTGTGTTTCCCTTGAGTCTTGGAGGGGAGGGTATTTGGATGTGGGCCTTTGAGCCATGCTGGAATAGTTCAGGCCATCCTGGGGATTGCTGGTCTGTCCTTCACATGGTGAGAGCCCACAGACAGAGATGGAGGGCTGCAGTGTGCACAGAGGTGGACAGAGGTGGAGAGCTGCAGGGTGGACAGAGGTGGACAGAGGTGGAGAGCTGCAGGGTGGACAGAGGTGGACAGAGGTGGAGGGCTGCAGGGTGGACAGAGGTGGACAGAGGTGGAGGGCTGCAGGGTGGACAGAGGTGGACAGAGGTGGAGAGCTGCAGGGTGGACAGAGGTGGACAGAGGTGGAGGGCTGCAGGGTGGACAGAGGTGGACAGAGGTGGAGGGCTGCAGGGTGGACAGAGGTGGAGGGCTGCAGGGTGGACAGAGGTGGAGGGCTGCAGGGTGGACAGAGGTGGACGGCTGCAGGGTGGACAGAGGTGGATGGCTGCAGGGTGGACAGAGGTGGAAGGCTGCAGGGTGGACAGAGGTGGACAGAGGTGGACAGAGGTGGAGGGCTGCAGGGTGGACAGAGGTGGAGGGCTGCAGGATGGACAGAGGTGGACAGAGGTGGAGGGCTGCAGGGTGGACAGAGGTGGACAGAGGTGGAGGGCTGCAGGGTGGACAGAGGTGGACAGAGGTGGAGGGCTGCAGGGTGGACAGAGGTGGACAGAGGTGGAGGGCTGCAGGGTGGACAGAGGTGGATGGCTGCAGGGTGGACAGAGGTGGACAGAGGTGGAGGGCTGCAGGGTGGACAGAGGTGGAGGGCTGCAGGGTGGACAGAGGTGGACAGATGGAGGGCTGCAGGGTGGACAGAGGTGGAGGGCTGCAGGGTGGACAGAGGTGGACGGCTGCAGGGTGGACAGAGGTGGAGGGCTGCAGGGTGGACAGAGGTGGAGGGCTGCAGGGTGGACAGAGGTGGACAGAGGTGGAGGGCTGCAGGGTGGACAGAGGTGGACAGAGGTGGACAGAGGTGGAGGGCTGCAGGGTGGACAGAGGTGGACAGAGGTGGACAGAGGTGGACGGCTGCAGGGTGGACAGAGGTGGACAGAGGTGGACAGAGGTGGAGGGCTGCAGGGTGGACAGAGGTGGACAGAGGTGGAGGGCTGCAGGGTGGACAGAGGTGGAGGGCTGCAGGGTGGACAGAGGTGGACAGAGGTGGACAGAGGTGTGGGCAGTGGGGGAGGGCTGCCATGTGACCCACAGGCAGTCAGAGGTAATGGCTGTGGCTTGGGTGTTGAATGTCTTCCCCGGGTCCTGGCACTAAAGGCTTTCCCTCCGAGTGTGGTAGCTCGTGGAGAGGCGGGGTTTGGGAGGTTGTTGGGTCATGGGGTCAAGGCCGCGGAGGGGCTGGTGGGACCGGCGCTCTTCCTCTTCCCCTGGGATTCCGGACCATGCGGGGAGCAGCCTGAGCCAGCGCCGAGGCCTCAGCCACCGTCCTGTCCTGGGAGCTCTACACCACAACTCAAGCTGTCGTTTCTCCTTGTCTTTCTTTTTTGTATAGTGATGGTAGCTGACACTGTGACACCATACTGCCTGCGTTAGGAGGCAGCTCCCACCCACCTGAAGGTGTTCTGTGTGCGCGCTGTCTCCTTTCTTTCTCGCCTCAGCAGATCTTGGGTAGTTAGCCCGGAAAACGCCCGGCGCCTGGGGTTGGTGCAGGGCTCAGACCCGCCAGCAGAGAGCCTCTGGGAGTGCATCCATCAGACGCGAGCTTTCTGTCAGTCAGAGTGAAGAAAACATGTTTTTCCAAGTCCAAAACCACTGGCAAATCACGGGTTATACGTTATAACAACACATTCAGTGCTGCTCGGGGCTGAAACACGTCTGCACCACAGCCATCTGTGGCCGTCCGCGTGGGTCTCTGGAAATGGGTTTCTTGAGTCAGAGGACTCTTCATGGGGGGGGGGGCAGCTGGTGTGTTCAGCAGGGTCCTCTGGAGAACCCAGGACCCAGCAGGGACCCAGCCCCAGCGGCCGCTTGGAGGCAGCCCTGGGGAAATCAGTAATGCATAGCTTATGTTGCTCTTAAAATAAATATCTGCTGAAAAATTAAAGGGGAATGTGGTTCACCAAATGCATTTGGGTTTTAATCAAACCAAAGTTATGTGGAAAACAGCCTGAAATGCTCAAATAACGGGGCCGCAGCAGCCGTGTCCCCGGGCTGACGTGTAGGGGTGAGCTGGCTGTGGCTCTGCCCAGAGCCGGCCCGGCTGCTCCCGTGGGGCCTCCCGCTCACACTCAGAGGGCCAGGCCGGGACAGCCATATTGAGCATGTGTTCTGACGAGCAGGCAAAGCCGAACCCACAGACCCGAATCTGAATAGCTGTAACCCTGTGAAAAGACGTGTTTTTCCCTGACTTGCCTTCAGCAGGCCAAACAATCATTTTGTGACATGACAGGGATTCCCTAGCAGCCTAGACGGCCCTGAGGCGGGGGATGGAAGGTGCAGAGCCGGCAGCTGTGCATCCTGGGTGGGTGTGGGCAGCTGCGTGAGTGCTGTGTGGGTCTCTGTGCGGAGCCAGGCTGCTGAGAACAGATCTCGGGGTCATTGGCGCCCACACTGAGTTTACCTGGAGCTGTGACCAGAGTTGCCCTGGTGCACACGAAGACATCTTTGGAGATGGCTCTGTCCTGACCCCTCGTGCATGCGCAAGGAAAGACAGCTGGCGTCTGTGGTTCTGCTCCGCTGTTCAGTGCCACGCAGAGGTCTGTGTCCTTGAAGGGGAGTGGAGCCTCTATCCCCCAGACAAGCCTGCCGGGAAAGGACTCCTATGCTATCACTGGGAAGCCAGACAATTGTCTTGATTTATGTGGGGAGAGACACATCATCATCCAGCTCTGACCGTGGGCTCGGCCTCCGGCTGCAGGTCCCGCGGAGCCCCAAAGCCGCGCACCTGCAGGCTTTGGCACAGCAGCCGGTGGGGCTCTGTGTGCGTGCCAGGCCAGGTGTGCCCCCAAGATAAGCCAGCCGGGGGGGCGGCCCGCCTCACAAGCTCCCCCCCACTGTTCCGGCGGAGGAGGAGCCGTTACCAACCCTCCGCATGTTACCCCACAGTCCCGCGTGGGGGGGTGAGAGGACATACACGTGTGCGTGGGCGCCGGGAGGAACAAAGCAGACCCTTGGCTTTGAGCTGGGGGGAGACCCTGTGCTTGGCTGGAGCTTCTGAGACCCCTGCCAGCACCCGCTGGGGCTTGCTGGAAGATTCCTCACCCTTGATCAGACCTCCTCGGAGGCTGGTTAAGGGCACAGTGCTGGCAGCGAGGCTCTGCCACAGCCTGGCAGTGGTTTCCAGAACCTGGCTGGACTTGCAGCACACCTGGGCTGATCTGCAGCCCTGATTGGGAGCCCAGCTCCGTCCAACGGCTTTTCTTTTTCTCCGAGGAGGGTGAGGCCTGGAGAAAAGACGGACTTGATTTAAAACCAGGTGTACCTTTGCAGACCTGCCTTCAGATGGTGTAGCTCTTTGATCCCCAGAACCAAACAGATCTGTGGACACAAACAGATCTGTGAGCCAAGGGAGGAGAAAAGGGCATGGGAGAAGTTTTATGCCTTCCTCCACCTGCACCTATTATGATTAGCATCCCTAGTCATAATATTGTCTGATGGAGGACTTCACAGATGAGTTTTTAGACTTTGTGCAGCTGAGTGGACTGAGGTATTTTACTGTCTAGTTTTAACTTGTCAAATGTGTGCGTGTGACACACACCACACACACATAACAGAACATGACAGGTCTCTTGCTCTAGCCTTGCCTGGAATGCTTGCACACACTAGCTCCGGGCTGGGTCTGTGTGGCGCTGAGCTCCCTGTTCCACCCTCCGCAGGCATGCCGGGCACTGGGCTTGGGGCCAGCTCTGCGCAGTGAAGTCCTGTGACCACTGCCTCCAGGCACAGAATCGCATGTCTCTGCCGCAGAAATCTGAGAGCGGCCCTGCCTTGCCGGGCTCTGCGGGCCAGGTGCCCCCCACCCCCCCCCAGGGCCATCCTCCTGCCCTTTCTACCCGTGCTGGCCCTGAGGGCCAGTGGGCCAGGGGTGGAAGCCACCAGCCTGCAGAGACTCTCGGAGGAGGGGCCTGGCTGTGGGAACGCCCCCCGCCATGGTATCTGTACACTCTGTAGTGTCCAAGCCAAGGCTTCTGAGTGCATACCTCTCTTGGTGGGTCTCACGCTGTGGTAGCTCCATCTTCTCAGGCTCCTCCATCCTCCAGGCCCCCCCCCTTCCCCCCCCTCTGGCCAGGGCAGTGCGCTTCCACAGGAGCTGCATCCAGGCCAGTGAAGAATCTGCTTTGTCGCTTCAGTTGGTTTACTTTTCTGGATGAGATTTCTTCTGAAGAAAGAATCTGAGTCTGAGGTTAACGTTTGGAAACCTGTACTTTAGGCCTCAGATGATTGCGGTGTACTTAGCGTGCTAACCTAAACGCTGCTTCAGCCCACCGCACACACTCATCATCCCCGCTGCCCATTTCAGGGCCCACCGCCTGCCCACAGGGGACGGAGAGCGCCCGCCTGCCCACCCGCCCGCAGGGGACGGGGAGCGCCCACCTGCCCACCCGCCCGCGGGGGACGGGGAGCGCCCGCCTGCCCACCCGCCCGCGGGGGACGGAGAGCGGAGAACGCCCGCCTGACCACCCGCCCGCGGGGGACGGGGAGCGGAGAGCGCCCGCCTGCCCACCCGCCCGCGGGGGACGGGGAGCGCCCGCCTGCCCACCCGCCCGCTGGGGACGGGGAGCGGAGAGCGCCCGCCTGCCCACCCGCCCGCGGGGGACAGGGAGCGCCCGCCTGCCCACCCGCCCGCGGGGGACGGGGAGCGCCCGCCTGCCCACCCGCCCGCGGGGGACGGGGAGCGGAGAGCGCCCGCCTGCCCACCCGCCCGCGCGGGACGGGGAGCGCCCGCCTGCCCACCCGCCCGCGGGGGACGGGGAGCGGAGAGCGCCCGCCTGCCCACCCGCCCGCGGGGGACGGGGAGCGGAGAGCGCCCGCCTGCCCACCTGCCCGCGGGGGACGGGGAGCGCCCGCCTGCCCACCTGCCCGCGGGGGACGGGGACCGCCCGCCTGCCCACCCGCCCGCGGGGGACGGGGAGCGCCCGCCACCTGCATATGAGGACACAAGTGCATGTGGCCAGCAAGAAGTCCCAGGGGAGCACTGGCCAACCACTCACTTCTGGTGTCCCGATGCTCAGGGACACTGTCCGGGAAATGACGTGACAAATATACAACACAAAAGCCAACAAAACCTAAGACAACATCCTAAATCGAAGGTGCACAGATCACACAGAGAACTCTGTACCTGTGGGTAAAACCATCGTTTTTAAAGCATGCGCCCTGTGCCAGCTCTGTTGGTAAGACAGTGGCTGGCCTTAGGTACCTGTTGTCCAGGGACAAACATGCCCAGGCATGCCGACTAGAACACAGGCACAGATAGCACACGTGCAGACACAGGGTCGTGAGCACACGCAGCCAGCACACACGTCTGTGGTCACACTAAACCGACTCAGGGGTCAGGGCGGCGTGCTCTTTCAGCTGGCTTCCTCACTTGGAAGATAGAACATTAGCTGCCCCTGGGAATGCTGGGAGGGCCAGGACGCACGTGCAGCATTACCAAAGGCCGACAACAGCTTTCAGACAAAGCTCACAGTTGGGGGTGTGGAGTGTATGTACTTAAAGTCCCCACAAAGGCAATTTTTCTTGATACTGTACTTTAAAAGTTCTTCTCATAGTACTTGTACTGTAAAAAGACAGTTAAAAACAGACCTGAGCCCTTCTTTTGTATGTCCATGGGGACTTTTACTCTGGGCCTGGATGCTGTTCCTCAGCTCTTCAGCCCAAGGCTAGCGATCTACCACTTGAGCCATAGCCCCACTTCTGGCCTTTTCTGCTTATTGGGTGCTGAGGAATCGAACTGAGGGCCTCATGAATGCACGGCAAGCGCTCTACCACTGAGCCACCTTCCCAGCCCTTGTATGTGAAACTTTTGTGGACATCCTCAGTAATGAGTCATTGTGAGAAACCCAGCCTTCCCTCCCCGCTTCCCCTCCTTCCCTTCCCTTCCCTTTTTCATTCCTTTCCCTTTTTCTTTCTTTTTGGGGTTTGAACTCAGGGCCTTGCACTTCCTAGGCTAGGGCCAAGTGTTCCATCCCTTGAGCCCTGCCCCCAGCTCCATGCTGAGTTCTTTTCTCTGGAGTCCTGATTAATGCGCATGAACTCGAGAACCATAAAATAGTGCGCGTGAACTCGAGAACCGTAAAATAATGCGCGTGAACTCGGGAGCCGTAAAATAATGCGCGTGAACTCGGGAGCCGTAAAATAATGCGCGTGAACTCGGGAGCCGTAAAATAATGCGCGTGAACTCGGGAGCCGTCACCGCGCGCGCCCCGCAGCCGCGTCCACGCGGGACCGCGCCCTGCCTGTGGCTCTCCCGCGGGAGCTCAGCTGTGGCCTCCAGAAATGGTCGCTTCACTCGAGCCTCGGCCCTCCCCGCCCTCCCCGCCGCCCTCCCCGCCCTCCCCACCCCCTCCCGCCCTCCTCCCCGCCCTCCTGCCCTCCCCACCCCTCCGCCCTCCCCACCCCCTCCCGCCCTCCCCGCTGCCCTCCCCACCCCCTCCCGCCCTCCCCGCCGCCCTCCCGCCCTCCCGCCCTCCCCGCCCTCCCCACCGCCCTCCCCGCCGCCCTCCCGCCCTCCCCACCCCCTCCCGCCCTCTGCCGGACACAGCTCGGTCTCCGCCCGGCCTGGAGCCGCAGGCTCCGCTGTGTGCAGCGGCTGGCCCAGGAGTGAGAAGCCGGCTGAGCCCGGGTGGGGCTGGAAATCCGAGCCTGCCCCATCGCCGGGTGCCCCGCACCTCGGTCGGGGGTCGGGGTGGCCACCACTCGGCCAGGCCGGGGTGGAGGCCGCGCCGGGCGCGGGTGCTCCGTCCCTCCCTCGCCCCCCACGACGGCCGAGGGCGTCCACTCCCGGAGCGCGGCCGTTCTTCCTGCGGGACCCAAGCCTGGCCCGCGAGGGGTTGGACAGCGCCCCTCGTGCAGGCGGCGCGGGGCGAGCCCTGCCCCGACCCGCGCTGGCCCCGCCCCGACCCGCGCTGGCCCTGCCCCGACCCGCGCTGGGGCCATCGGAGGGGGGACGTCCCAGGAGACGCTGGGCGGAAGCCGCCGGGGCGGGAACCAATCAGAGCAAGGCCGCAGCGCCCCAGGAGACTCGGAGGCCGGGAAGAGAACCAATCAGAGCAAGGCCGCAGCGCCCCAGGAGACTCGGAGGCCGGGAAGAGAACCAATCAGAGCAAGGCCGCAGCGCCCCAGGAGACTCGGAGGCCGGGAAGAGAACCAATCAGAGCAAGGCCGCAGCGCCCCAGGAGACTCGGAGGCCGGGAAGAGAACCAATCAGAGCAAGGCCGCAGCGCCCCAGGAGACTCGGAGGCCGGGAAGAGAACCAATCAGAGCAAGGCCGCAGCGCCCCAGGAGACTCGGAGGCCGGGAAGAGAACCAATCAGAGCAAGGCCGCAGCGCCCCAGGAGACTCGGAGGCCGGGAAGAGAACCAATCAGAGCAGGGCCGCAGGGTGGCAGTTTCCTCGCGGTGTCGAGCGCGGCTGCCGGGCTCCCGCTCCGCACGCAGCCCACCGCACGCCGGCCCGCGGGAGCAACGCGGGCACTGGGCCTCACCGTCCGAAATGACCAGCCCGAGTCCTGGGCACAGCACCGCCCCTGGTTACACACGGCCACCACGCGAGAGAAGCGCTCTGGGGCGCAGAAGCCAGCGGGCCAGGCGGACTCACGGTTACTGAGAAGAATAAACCCCAGACATCCTCAAAAGCTGCACGAGGAAACAAGGAAACACATGTGTGATTAAAGGAAAATTCTAAACTCCACCACGGGGCTAAGTAACAGAATGAAGGTAGTGAAAGATTCAATTAACAAGCTTGAGGATAAAGGCAGAACTAAACATGCGGGCCTACAACATGCTGAGGAGCCTGGGCTCCATGTAGAGGTCTGACGGCAGTGGGGAAGACGGAGCCTAGGCGAGAGGAGGTCACACCACACCACAGGAAACACGAGCTGGAGAAAGGCACAAACGAGTCTTTAGGCCGATTCCTTCGGAGCGGAGCAGAAAACGGTGTGACCCGGTGAAGATGCAGAGGCAGAGATGGCCCGAGGGTTCCGGTGTGACAGCCTTACCCGCGCCTCCTCACCACGCCCGCGCAGACGCGGAAAGCGTGAACGGGAACAAAAAGACCCCCACGGGATGGAGGGAAAAGGAGGCCTCTTCAGCCAGCGGCGAGGACTCAGAGGGGCCCACCTGCGCGCGCAGTGGCTGAGGGGCACGCGGCCCAGCGCAGGCGGAGCCCGAGCGCCGCGGAGCTGCGCCCGCAGGACGCGCGAACCGGATGGTGTGAGGCCAGCGGGGCAGACCCAGGCCCCGAGCCCCCCGTCCGAGGACCCCAGGGCGGGCCTGCGGGAGACGGACGCTGCTGTCCTCAAGAAAAGTGGAAGAGGGGCTGGGAAGGTGGTGCAGCGGTAGAGCGCTAGCCTTGAGCTGAAGAGCTGAGGGACAGCGCCCAGGCCCAGAGTTCAGGCCCCACGACCGGACCCCCCAAAAAAGGAAAGTGGAAGATGGGAAGCCCAGAGAAAAACGGGGCCTAAGGCATTCAGGACCAGGTCTCCCGCAGGCTCCGCCCCGCTCCACCAGCCCCGCCCACTACCACTACCTTGGCCCCACCCCGCCCTGCTTGGCCCCGCCCACCACCTCTGGCCCCGCCCACTCCCAGTGCCTCCCGGCTCCGCCCCAGCTCTGCCCCGCCCCTCCCGCCGCCTTCGGCCCCGCCCCTGACTTGCTCCAGACAGGTCAGGGACGTCTGGCTGACCCCAGCCGTGGTCTACTGGTCTACCGCTCTCCGCAAGCCCCGCGCGTCCATCCGTCCGTCTGCCTCATGACCCTCCCGAGCAGCGCCCACTGGGAGGGGGAATGGAGGAGGGGGGAGATGGAGGAGGGGGGATGAAAAAGGGAAGATGGAGGAGGGATTGGAGGTAGATGGAGGAGGGGGGGGTGGAGGAGGGGGGTGGAGGGGGAGTAGAGGGGTGAAGGGAGGAGGGGGGTAGAGGGGTGGAGGGAGGAGGGGGATGGGGGAAGGAGGAGGGGGGATGGAGGGAGGATGATGGAGGAGGGGTTCTGAGACCAGGCACCCCTGGCTGTCCCGAGGCGTTGGGTCGGGCACGTGTCCTCCTTGGATGAGGGCCCGGGGATGACCAAGGAGCTCCTGTGTCCAGCCCCATGGTGGAGGCCCCAGCCTCGCTCTGCATGGACACAGGCTCTGCGTGGACACAGGCATGGAGGAGGGTCAGCTCACAGCCCGGGCCAGCCCGCCAAGGGCCGCCTGTACCTTAAAGTGTGCCCTGTTTCCTTCCAAGATCACCAGTCTGTGGCTGGCTACTAAGTGCTGGTCCGCATCCCGTGTGAGCCGTGCTTACCCTGGGAAGGTGGCCGGCCCCCTGTCCTGGCCACCCACACATCCTGGGGGCCGCGGGTTCTGGTCCCCACAGGTGAACTCCGAGGCCTGTCTGTGGAGAGCATGCACTGGAGGGACGCAGAGGCCCTACCTCAGCCACGGAGGAGAGAGCGGTCTGTCACTGCTGGTCCTGCTCCATGGTCCACGTCACACACCGGACTCTGCCCTGCCCCCTCCTCCCTGTGCTCCCCTCCCCCTCCTTCCCTCCCCTCTTCTCCTCCCCCACCCCCCTCCTCCCCTCCTCCATGTGCCAGCAATGTAGCCTTTTATGAAAGGGACCTTGCTCAGACTGTCTTTCCTTCTTCAACCCAAGTAAGGCCTGGCCCAGGCCCCCTTCTGGGCGAGTGACACCAATACCTCCTTTACTGTAGGTGGCCAGGGTGATGCCCTGGGCCCGTGGGTGGCTGGGGTGGAGTGGTGGGGAGTCCCTGAGCACTGGAGTGGGAGGCCTGGCCAGAACTCAGCTCGCCCAGGCATCCTCTCTCTCCTTAGCTGTCCTCAACCTCGCCCGGTGGTCTGTGAAGACAGCATGGAGTCCGAGTAAGGAGAATGCCCACAGTGCACAGTAGCACTGAGCGGGCTGTCAGAGATACAGAAGTAAGAACTCCCAGAAATGGCAGGACGGAGGCATCTCCTCTGTGCCCAGCTTTGTTCAGTGGGATGAGTGTTCACCTTCTTTCCTGGAGCTCTGGTGGGAGGGAGCCCTCCCTCCGCGGCAGGTGGACCGCCCTCCTCTCAGGCTTGGGGGGGGCAGGGAGCGCGTGCTCCTGGAGCAGCTTCATCACGATGCTTTGGCTGCTTGGGCGGCGGCAGTGGGAAGCTGGGAGTGCAGTGGTGCGGATGGAGGGAGGAGGCCCAGCTTCTTCGGTGGAGGTCCTCTGTGACCGCTGCCAAGCGCCCTCCTCCTGAGAAGTTGTAGAAGAGAGGTACTCCTGGCATCCTGATGGCATGGGAGGGTTTGATCAGCAGATGCATGGGCGACCTGTGATGGGTAGATGAGCTGGGAGGCACAGGCCGCTGGCAGTGCGTGTCCTGGAGGTGAGCTGGCTCCACCCAGGGCGGGGTCTGGGGCAGCTGCTGCCCTGTCTGGGATGAGGAGCTCCGCTCTCTAGAGGACATGGTCTTGGGTACCCTGTGAGTGTGCTTGTGAGTTTTCTTTTAGATCTAGAAACTAACTTTAGACCAGCAAGTCTAAACCATAATTACAAAATGAATCATATAATATTTAATAAGGATTTAATTCAACTATTTATAAGGCAAGCTAAAAATATGCTCCTAGCTACCCTGTGGTCTGATTGTCAGCCAGGAGAGCGAGACATCTGAACCATGACCCTGCTGCTGACCTCCCCAGCAGCCCTTGGCTGACCTGCTGTCTCCCTGCGGGACAGCGCACTGTCTCCCTGCGGGACAGCACGGCACCCTCCACGCAGCTCCAACTCGCTCATTGTGTTCCCATCGTGTCTGACCCGTGGCGCTCCAGGGGCAAGTCTCAGCCCAGTCGCAGATGGCATTTCCATCCTTTGCTGCTTTGGCCTTACACTTAAGCATAGAGAATGCATCCTCTGTGAAATGTCTGTTTTAAGTTGCCCCAGAGTACGTTGTAGAAGAGATTGGGTTCTCTGGCTCCATCCAAGATAAGCCTCACTCCCTTCCCGTAGCCAAGTGTTTCAGCTTTGCTGACTCCATGCAGGGGTGCGGGGAGAAGAGACGCCCTTTCCTGCTGCTTCTTCTTGGGGAAGGGAGGCCCCCAGTGCTGAACAGTGGACTTCACGTATTTCCCGGGCCTTCACTAGAGCCAGGCTTGAGTAGCAAGAATCTGGAAGCTATAGGACCGGTCACATGCCACATAGGGTGCAAGGCCCGGGCAGGGCCGGGAGCTTGCAGAGCTGAGGTCTGAGGTGAGTGTGCTGCCCGCCGCCCTCTTGTGAGGGGTCCAGCCTGCACAGCCTCAGCACAGACGCTGGTTCTCCAGCCCCCAAGCTGGGTCCTGCTGGGGGGCTCTATTGGTGGCCTCTTCCAACTGTGGACATCCGTCTCTACACCCTCCTGCGTTCTCCTGTGGCCTTTCCCCTATGTGAAGAGAGCCCCCAGCCCTTTGTGCAGTGAAACCCCAGCCCCCGTGTGCAGTGGACCCCGTGTGCAGTGAACCATATATGCAGTGAGCCCCGTGTGCAGTGAGCCCCGTGTTCAGTGAGCCCCGTGTGCAGTGAACCCCGTGTACAGTGAACCCCGTGTGCAATGAGCCCCGTGTGCAGTGAGCCCCGTGTGCAGTGAACCCTGTGTGCAGTGAGCCCCGTGTGCAGTGAGCCCCGTGTGCAATGAGCCCCATGTGCAGTGAGCCCCTGTGTGCAGTGAGCCCCATGTGCAGTGAGCCCCATGTGCAGTGAGCCCCGTGTGCAGTGAGCCCCTGAGTGCAGTGAGCCCCGGGTGCAGTGAGCCCCGTGTACAGTGAACCCCGTGTGCAGTGATCCCCGTGTGCAGTGAGCCCCGTGTGCAGTGAGCCCCATGTGCAGTGAGCCCCGGGTGCAGTGAGCCCCGTGTACAGTGAACCCCGTGTGCAGTGATCCCCGTGTGCGGTGAGCCCCGTGTGCAGTGAATCCCGTGTGCAGTGAACCCTATATGCAGTGAGCCCCGTGTGCAATGAGCCCCATGTGCAGTGAGCCCCTGTGTGCAGTGAGCCCCATGTGCAGTGAACCCCGTGTGCAGTGAGCCCCTGAGTGCAGTGAGCCCCGGGTGCAGTGAGCCCCGTGTGCAGTGAACCCCGTGTGCAGTGATCCCCGTGTGCAGTGAGCCCCGTGTGCAGTGAGCCCCTGTGTGCAGTGAGCTCCATGTGCAGTGAACCCCGTGTGCAGTGAGCCCCTGAGTGCAGTGAGCCCCGGGTGCAGTGAGCCCCGTGTACAGTGAACCCCGTGTGCAGTGATCCCCGTGTGCAGTGAGCCCCGTGTGCAGTGAGCCCCATGTGCAGTGAGCCCCGTGTGCAGTGAACCCTGTGTGCAGTGATCCCCGTGTGCAGTGAGCCCCGTGTGCAGTGAGCCCCGGGTGCAGTGAGCCCCGTGTACAGTGAACCCCGTGTGCAGTGATCCCCGTGTGCGGTGAGCCCCGTGTGCAGTGAGCCCCGTGTGCAGTGAGCTCCGTGCAGTAAGCCCCGTGCAGTGAGCCCTGTGTGCAGTGAACCCCAGGTACAGTGAGCCCCTGAGCTCCAGTCTCCACTCTCCTTCCTGTAGGACACCGGCACCCTCCTGACCTGACCTCCTTCCTCAAGCCCTGGTCCAGTCACGCTGGGCATGGGGGATGCAGTGCTGTCAGTGCAGCAGGTGTCCATCTGCACAGGGGAGTCCACGGTCCTGTGAGGAGCACAGAGCCATGCCTCAGGCAGGCTGGGAAGAGCAGCAGCAGAGAGAAGATGGGGGGCCACACCCACACTGGGAATCGCGGGGCTCCTTCAGCCCGGGCCGGGCATCGTGGGGCTCCTTCAGCCCCGGCCGGGCATCGCGGGGCTCCTTCAGCCCTGGCCGGGCATCGCGGGGCTCCTTCAGCCCCGGCCGGGCATCGCAGGGCCCCTTCAGCCCTGGCCGGGCAGCACAGGTCCTTCTACTCCTGAGCCTCACATGGGGGGCCTGACCACCAGGAGCCTCTTCTAGCAGAAAATGGCAAGTAGTGCTTTGTGGAATTCCAGAGCCTGACATCTTCTCCCCTCACATGTAAATCTGTCCAGGTGTGGATCCCTAGGGTGGATTTGTGTTTGTATTTGGAACAGTTTCTCCTCACTGTGGACATGGCTGTGTCCTGGTCCTTTGTGGTAGCTTTCTGAAAACACACGTCTTCGGTAAGGTTCCAGGTCTGATTTCTGGTCCAAGTGCTTTAACGTCCCTCGGGAATGCCGCTGTTGCGCTGGTGGTTTGGATTCAGGAGCAGTTTCTTTTGGGGTCTCCGCCCTGTGTGTCTGGGGCTTTCTGCGAATGAGCTGTGGTAGAGGGTGCAGTCTCTAGCATTCTGGGGTGCAGCCAGGTGGGCCAGCATCCCAGGAGATCCCAGGATTGTCCACTGGAAGAAAGGCCACGCTCCTTTTTGCCAGGCCCGTCTCAGCATGAGCACTGGTCCAGCCAGACGCCGGCTGTCTCCATACTCCCCTCCCCGTGTGGGCAGAGGCTGAGGCCTCTGCTGTCCACGTGTTGACCAGGAAGACTAGAAGGCCCACCATCCCAAGCAAGTCCTTGAGGTCCACCTGCTCATGACCCGGGAGACCTAGGCTGGCACGGGAGGAGGCAGTATCTCCTCCGGAATGCAGGGTAGAAAGGTGAGCTGCAGCTGGGGCCAGGGATCTTTCTGTTCTTTTCCTTTTTCATTTTTAATTATAAAAAAGAACCATCATGTAAAATAATATACAATTTGCTGTCTTGATCTGGTTATCTTGGCAGTACAGGGTTCAAGCTCAGGACTTGGAACTTGCTAGGCAGACACTTCACTGCCATGCCCCAGACCTTGTTTGCATTTGGTTGGTCTTCAGATGGGTTTAATGCTTTTCTCAGACTGTTGTTTCCTCCTTGAGTAGGTAGGATGACGGGTATTTTACCGTGCCTGGTTTTGAGGTGGAGTTGAGAAGGGCAAAATCTCACTGAGGTGACCTTGAACTGAATCTTCTTTCCCTCCGGCCTGCAGGACAGCTGGACTACAGTTGGTGTCATGGTGCCCGCCCCCCCCCCCCCTTAACCTTTCAGATGTGTACAGCTCAGTTAGTGGCATCATGTTGACCCAGTGTTTGCAGACAGGAGCTGCTCCAGGAGCCTTTGAAGGCCTTGGTTCTGTCCACGGTTTCTGAGGACAAACTGACACAGCAGGAATTCCAGGATGTGCCAGGACCGACGGCTGCGTGCTGACTCAGGTGCCCCTTTTGCTCCCTCCCTCAGCTCATCTTTATGCGCCAAAGGACCGGGTAGGTGAGCTGTGCCTGCTGCAGGCAGATTTCTTCTAGGAGGTCCGGTGGCCCCACCTGGTCTGTACTGTTGCAGATCTTAGCAAAGCCCTTGTTGTTGTTTTTTTTCGTTTTCTTGGTGGTTGTGGGTCTTGAACTCAGGGCCTGGATGCTGTCGCTCAGCTCTTCAGATCAAGGTGAGTGCTTTACCACTTGAGCCACAGCGCCATTTCCGGTTTTCTGGGGTTAATTGGAGATAAGAGTCTCATGGACTTTCATGCCCGGGCTGGCTTTGAACTGTGATCCTCAGATCTCAGCCTCCTGAGTGGCTAGGATGACAGGCTTGAGCCGCCGCTGCCACCCAGCGCACAGAACTTTAACTGGCTCCATCAGTGAGCCTTTGAGGGGCTCGGCTCAGTTTTAGTTTCTGCCACTAATTAAGAGTACGGTGGGGCGGGGAAGCGGCCTCCAGCATTGCCCTTGCTTGAGCCTAGAAATGACAAGAAGAGACTAACCCTTCAGCAGATATAAAAAAGTGACCCTATCCAGAAATGAGCCAGGGCAGGCTTATGAATAACTCAGACATTCTTCAGAAGCGTATGATATCTAAATAATTTGGCTGTGCCACCTAAAAATAATGTTGGAGAGCAGAGATCATTTTTTTAAATACCTTCTCCCATGACTCAGAAATAAAACACCATTTTGTTCACTCTGTAATGGTCATAAAAAAATCATTGCTTTTGGATAAAAAACAAAAACAAGGCTGAGTAGCTTCAGCCCAGACGTTTTCAGACGGCTGTGACTCAGCAAAGGAGTGTGGGTAATAACGGATGAGCAGGCTCTGCTTCCGCACAGAGAAGAAAAGCGGGTGTGGAGCCCGGGCTGGAGGCTGCAGTGCACGCGCTCGGCCTGTGCCTCACGGTGGTGGTGTTTCTTTGCCTGCTTCTTGGTGAGCGCTGGACCCCGCAGGGCCACCTCTGCCTGGGCCGGGGTCAGGGCCTTGTGGGTCATCCCGCAGGGCCGAGGGGCACTCGGAGAAGTGTGAGCATGTCAGTTCCTGAACAAATCCCAGGTCCAGGAGGCCCCTTCTGCATGCAGGACTTGAAGCCTCATAGCAGACTGACGGCAGACACAGTTGACATCTTGTCCCAGACAGTGGCCCTTTCCCCAAGACTGAGCTGCGGTGCACAAGGGAAGGGTCCACGGGCCTGAGAGGCCAGAGAGGCAGACGGCCTGGGCCAGCACCCCTCCCCGAGGGCGCCCGGTTCTCTGCCTGCACGGAGGCTGCACCTCTCAGCAGCCAGGTCCACACACAGCATCCTCCACCTGTGGCCTCGGCCCGCGGCGGCCCCTGCCGTGGGTGGCCAGAGTGTCCCCGGCATGCTGCCCGAGCAAGGCCAGCGCCCGCCCTCTGGCCCCGGGCCCTGCGCGCAGGGGGCAGCTGCAGCCGAGGGGAAGGCGCGGCCCTGCCCTGGCACTCGGTGAGCAGCCCCAGGCCGGACGCCTGCCTCCTTTCCACCCGGCCCTTCCTGCGCAGGGCTGGAGCCTCCTCCGGTGCCATGCTCATAATTTGGAGCAGCTCCGGGACCCCCTGGAAACTTCTGGCAGAGCGCCAGACACCTATGCAACACACTCAGCCATCCCCAGCTATAATTACATTGTAAGCGTCAGCAAAGAAGAAATGCACCTTTATGATAAAACTACAAGCAGTTTTTGGCAACTAGAACTTCATTAGATACTTATCAAATAATTTAAAAGTTGGCTTGAAATAACCATAATTTACCAGGAAGCGTCCTTATACCAGATGAAAGACAAGACTTAAGGCAGAGAGTGGGAAGAGGCCACACCCCGCCCCTTTGCTGGGGAGGGGCGAGGCTGGGCTGGCAGTGATGTCTCTGCCCAGCCAGGCGGTCAGCTTGCGACATGTCAGGCAGGTCTCTGTGTGTGGACAGAGACTGTGCTGGACCCGGGTCCAGAGGAAGCTGATGGTCCTTACCCCTCTCCTCCCCCTCCCCCGCTGGTCCCGGGTCTAGAGGAAGCTGATGGTCCTTACCCCTCCCCCCCCTCCCCCCCCCCCCCCCGCTGGACCTGGGTCCAGAGGAAGCTGATGGTCCTTACCCCTCTCCTCCCCCTCCCCCGCTGGTCCCAGGTCTAGAGGAAGCTGATGGTCCTTACCCCTCCCCCCCCCACTGGACCCGGGTCTAGAGAAGCTGATGGTCCTTACCCCTCCCCCCCCGGACCCGGGTCTAGAGGAAGCTGATGGTCATTACCCCCCCTCCCCGCTGGACCCGGGTCCAGAGGAAGCTGATGGTCCTTACCCCTCTCCTCCCCCTCCCCCCCCCCCCGACCGGGGTCTAGAGGAAGCTGATGGTCCTTACCCCTCCCCCCCCTGGACCCGGGTCTAGAGGAAGCTGATGGTCCTTACCCCTCCCCCCTGCCCCCCCCCCCCCCGTCTAGAGGAAGCTGATGGTTCTTACCCCTCTCCTCCCCCTCCCCCCCTGGACCCGGGTCTAGAGGAAGCTGATGGTCCTTACCCCTCCCCCCCCACTGGACCTGGGTCTAGAGAAGCTGATGGTCCTTACCCCTCCCCCCCCCCCCCCCCCGCTGGACCTGGGTCCAGAGGAAGCTGATGGTCCTTACCCCTCTCCTCCCCCTCCCCCGCTGGTCCCAGGTCTAGAGGAAGCTGATGGTCCTTACCCCTCCCCCCCCCACTGGACCCGGGTCTAGAGGAAGCTGATGGTCATTACCTCCCCCTCCCCGCTGGACCCGGTTCCAGAGGAAGCTAATGGTCCTTACCCCTCTCCTCCCCCTCCCCCCCCCCACCGGGGTCTAGAGGAAGCTGATGGTCCTTACCCCTTCCCCCCCCCCCCCCCCCCCCCCCCGTCTAGAGGAAGCTGATGGTTCTTTCCCCCCTCCTCCCCCCTCCCCCCATGTGAAGGGAACTCAAGTATCCTCATGCCAAATGCACAACAGGAAAATCCAGGGCCGCTGTGCACCAGACCCTGTGCCCTCCTCCTCTAGCTCCCTGCTGTCTATCTTTTGACCAGAGAGAGGTTACCAATGCCGAGGACAAGCTCATGGCTTATTTTTGAAGAGCACCACGAACACACAGAGTCGCTGGGTGCTGCCTCAAGGAAGTTTCCTGCAAAGCCTGTGCAGAGCTCTGCTCCTCTGCCTCCCAGGGCCCTGGCTGCAGCCCATGCTGGGCATGGGGGAGGGGAGCGGTGAGCCCACAGGCCAAGCTGGCCCCTCCCTCCGGAACACAGCAGAGCCCCAGGAAGCCAGCAGTTGTGGGTCCAGCCTTCAGCATGTGCAGATCATTCTAGAATACAACCGCAAACCCATGGGCAGCCGCAGTACAGATAGCGGACGGGCAGGCTAGGGATGAGGGCTCTGTGGCTCCCCAGGGTGGATGTGGAGCTCGCAGGCCGCCGCGCAGCCAGATCTCATGAATCCATCCCTTCTCACAGAAACGACCATCCATTTTCAAAGCAAACTCACTTTAAGGCATGTCAAAAGCTGCACGTGTCCCAGGTGGCCAAAGAAGAGGCAGGCTTGATGCAAAAAGAGCCAAGAATTCTCATTTGTTGATGAAAGGTAAAATGACGCCCCTGGCACTCGGTGCCTGGCCGGCCGGGGTGGCCCTTTTCTACGTGCATTTGCTATGCTGGGCTGAAACAGAAATGCTATTCACATCTGCAGCGGCAGGCTTGCGTCCACGTCCCGGGGCCTGGCCCGTGTCTAACTCCAAAGAAAGCCGTTAATATTTTAGGGGAGAGTAAACATCTCGGACCTCTTTTGTTATTTAAAGCCTCAAATGCACTGGAGCCTGTGGTGGTGGTGGGGGATCCTGGGGGGAGGGAGAAGGGGAGGAAAGGAAGAGAGGCAGGAGGAGGAGGAGAGCAAATGCTAGGCTGGGGGGGGGGGGCACAGAGCTCTCTGCCAACACGTGGGCGTCCAGGAAGGTGCAGCCCGGCTCTCTCAGGGATCACCGCACTGGCTGCTCCCCAGGGAAACCTCGATGCTCTCTCTGGAGCTCTAAAGTCCCCAGCAGTGGACTCCACCTGGAGGCCTCTCCACCATTGCCAGCCTGGACCTTGACCTGGACCCGTGTCCAGTCCTCTGTCTGCTCCATCTCAAGCCCCCGGTGTCCAAAGCGAAGTGGGCATCCACCTTCCTTCTGAAGCGCACTGCAGCCCCATCGCTGCCCACGGAGAAGCCGCGCAGAGAATGCCCTAAAGTTCTCCCTTTGAGTGAAGATGCAGACCAGAACTTGAAACGCAAAATTCAGGTCCTGGAGAGAAATGTAAGTGATAGGTCAGCAGTAAATTGCCACGGAGTGTTCAGTTGAAGGAATGATAAAATACACATCTGAGGGTCAGGTAAGATGCTGGTGCTCCCAACTCTCCCCGCCCCCCCAGGGGTCTTCGCACTCAGCACAACCTGTCCCAGACCTGGCAGGATCCCTGTGTCTGGTCGGGGTCCTTTCCTTCCTGTGTGTGAACTGCAGCTGCCTCATGCCCTTCGTTTTCATGCACGGGTGCACATGTTACTGCTCTGTTGCTATATTGCAGCCAAGCTTATCTATGAGTTGTAAGTCAAGGCAGGAATAACTGAAAGCAGGCGCTGCAATTAATTACAAGCTAATTGGAACCTAAGTTGCACCCTCGTCCGGCCATCCTTCCGCTGAGCCGGATGTGCCCAGGGCATCCGCAGCAAGGCTCCCTGATGAAATCTTTTTAATTTCTCTGTCCTCCCCGTTTTGAGGCCATCAAGGAGCAGGAAATATCAGGAGGAGGAAAGAGCAAAAGACATAGATAATTTGTGGACGGAGCTGCCCACTCTGGCTTGTGTTTTCTTCCTTGCTGGGTCTTTGCTTTGAAGACAGAGTCTCCTTGCAGCATAGATCTGCAGTGGCTCCAAATCGCTGCTGGTTTAATGTGTAGCTGCTTGCGACGCCCTTGATGAACGCACGGCCGCAGGCAGATGCTCCCAAGAACATGCTCATCCCCCCACTTTCCCAAGCCAGCCCAGCTGGCTTTGAACAGTGATTCTCCTGATCTCTGCCTCCAGAGTAGCTACACCTCCAGGCGTGAGCCACAAGTTCTGCTGCCCCCATAGTGCTCAGGACTGCCAGGCCCCATGTATGGAAGGAGCCGGTGCCCCTGCCCCGACTGCACACTATTGGTTCTGTTTCTCTAGAGGACCCTGCCTCCTACAGAAACTTCCTGCTTCTTCCCAGCCCAGGGCCCAATGTCATCTGGAGTAGGAGACTGTCCGTGGTGGGTCTGACCTTCCATGCAGGACCATGCACAAGTTCTGTAATCCTAGGGTGGACACACACATCTTCCTGGGGACTGACCCTCACTCCCCACCTCTGCCGGCTGTTTTCTGCAGAGGGAAGCTCTCCTCTTCTCTTCCTCCCCTTCCTCCTCTTCCTCCCCTTCCCCTCTCCCTCCTCTTCCCCTTCCTCTGCCTTTCTCTTCAGTTCTGCAACCTCTGCGATTATACCTTACTAGTCTGATGGCCTGCCCTCCACCCCAGGACTCCTCATACAATTCAGTAGGTGTCGAAGGACCATGCCTGCCAAGGACTGTGCCAGATGCCGGCTTGCCAAGGTCCCAAATACAGACGCCTCATCAGCTGTGACCCATGCCACAGAGACCATGGTGTGCGGGGAGGGGTTCTGATCTGAGTAGCCCGGCTCCGTCCGGGCCTCTCTACAGAAGGAGCTAGGACAGCAGAGATGTTAGTCACAGATTTTCAGAACGTTAAATTCAGGGCAAATCCAGCCAGGCCTCACGTTTGACAGGCACCTAGACAACCTGAAAACAAACAGAGGCGTGTGGCCTTCGAGCCCAGTAGGCAACAGGAGGCTCCTCTAGGAACAAGGTGGCTGGGAGAGTGGAGTGCTGGCTTGCCGGGACACGTGGGCCAGCCGGGGGATGACCCCAGCCTCGCTGGGACACGTGGGCCAGCCGGGGGATGACCCCAGCCTCGCTGGGACACGTGGGCCAGCCGGGGGATGACCCCAGCCTCGCTGGGACACGTGGGCCAGCCGGGGGATGACCCCAGCCTCGCTGGGACACGTGGGCCAGCCGGGGGATGACCCCAGCCTCGCTGGGACACGTGGGCCAGCCGGGGGATGACCCCTTTGAACCGAGGGACACGTGGGCCAGCCGGGGGATGACCCCTTTGAACCGAGGGACAGAACTCCAAATCCTGGCGGGACAGGAGAGCTCCAGGCATGCGCTTTTGTGTGATTTATCTCAGCTACAAATCACCTGAACCTCAGCTTTCCCCTGTAAAAATAGATGTTGGATGTGCATCCAAGGGCCGGTGCTGAGCTGGAGCCAGCAGGATACAAGGTGGGTGCTTGGAGTTACAAAGGACACAGAGGACCCCCCCCTCCCCCCATCCTCTCCCCCTCCCCCTCCAATGTCCCACCCCCCATCCTCTCCTCCTCCCCCTCCCATGTCCTGGTCACTTCTCCTCCCCACCCTCATCCTCTCCCCCTCCCCCTCCAATGTCCCACCCCCATCCTCTCCCCCTCCCCCTCCCATGTCCTGGTCACTTCTCCTCCCCACCCCCTTCCTCTCCCCCTCCCCCTCCAATGTCCCACCCCCATCCTCTCCCCCTCCCCCTCCAATGTCCCACCCCCATCCTCTCCCCCTCCCCCTCCGATGTCCCACCCCCCATCCTCTCCCCCTCCCCCTCCGATGTCCCACCCCCATCCTCTCCCCCTCCCCCTCCGATGTCCCGCCCCCAATCTCCCCCCCATGTCCCGGTCCACTTCCTGGGGTGCAGTCTTCGGGTCTTGCAGACTGGTTTGCTCTCCCACTGTTCCTCCACACGCGAAGGTGCTCCTCCCTAGAGGACAGTAGCCACCACCCTCACAAATACACAAGGAAGAGACCGACATTAGCAGGCTACAAAGGCAAGGGGGAGTGGTTTTGCAAAGGAAGACCTAGGTCCTTCAGAGCTGATCCACCATGCGGGCTGGGCCTTCCAGAGACGCAGGTGAGCAGCTCGGGCAGAGGCTAGCCGGCATCAGAGCGCGCTTCCCACTCGGTCTCTGGGATGGCCTTGTCCAGCGTCCTTCCGCTTCTCCCCCGACTCTGGTTGCACCTCTGGACCTGGGGCCCATCCTCCACTGTGGGGAGGAGGGAGTGGCAGGCCTCTCTCCTGTCCTGCTTGCAGAACTCTGGCTCAGCGGCTTGGTTTCTTGGGTGTGCTCAGAGGTCCGCTGGCTCTGACATCCGTGCGTCTGAAGCCTGGCCAGAGCTGGGTGAGTCTAGGTGCCAGAAGGCTCTTTGGATGGTCCCGCAGAGCAGTCTGCTAGCTCGCCTTCCTGGGGTCCTACAGTGAACTTGGGGCTCCTGGCCCACAGCTGGCCTCCTGGCTGGCCTCCCCGGGGAAGACCGGGGGGACCCAGCACCTCTCAGGCACCGGTTTGTGAATAAAGATACACGTAAGCATGGCACCCTGTTATTTAGAAGTACTTTTACTTTCCATAGTGGTCGATAGAGCTATGGCTTCCTTCTGTCTGATGCCTTGTACACACCTCTCTTCAGTTGTTTCCAGGGGAAAAACAAATCAGAAATGTTAACATTCTGAAGAGCCATAACTTAAAACAAGTGTACAGTTCTTGAAAATGAATGAAGGGCAGAAAATTGCCTCTGATGATCCTCGTTTCCAATATAAACGATGAGCGAAGGCCTTCTTCTGTCGGGCAAGTCACCCTCGCCCCTTGCTGCCTTTCTCACCAGGCCCCGGGACCCCAGGGGAGAGGCACCTGGGGCTCAGGGCTCTACGCCGGCCCCGGGACCCCAGGGGAGAGGCACCTGGGGCTCAGGGCT
This sequence comes from Dipodomys spectabilis, assembly GCF_019054845.1. Lineage (NCBI taxonomy): Eukaryota > Metazoa > Chordata > Mammalia > Rodentia > Heteromyidae > Dipodomys > Dipodomys spectabilis. Next base: position 310,390 of record NW_024871379.1, read on the forward strand.
CTACGCCGGCCCCGGGACCCCAGGGGAGAGGCACCTGGGGCTCAGGGCTCTACGCCGGCACAGCACCCCAATTAAGCACAACGTTAATGGTGACTGGGCTGCAAGGTTCACCCAGCTGACTGATTAAAATGCAGGCGTCTGTGGTCCCAAGAGCCCACAACTAGCAACTGCCCCCCCCCCCCCAGGTACAGCTCCAGGGGGTCACATGGTCTCCTAACTCCATCTCAACTTGAAAACATACCTAGTTGTGTTTGTATGTCACACAGAACTGAAGAGCTCATCTTGCTCTGCGTGTCTGGTGATGACTGGGGTCAGAGCTGGCACTGCTGTGGAGAAAGTTCTGGAGATGCTGGAACACACGCACAAGAGTCACAGCCAGATGGCGGGGGGTGTGAGTTCCAAGGTCCAAACAGACAAGTCTTACCAAGGAGCATGGAGCCGGGAGGCTCCACCTGCCTCCCGCCAGCACCCCGGCAGCACCCCGGCCGCCCACGGGCCCCAGGGCCCGCCCATGCCTGCAGCATGGTGAGCACCCGTGCACAGAAAAGCTCCTTTTGCAAGCTGGAGAAGGCACAGGATGCTAGAAGTTAAGGCCCCATAGAAAGCACTGGACGTGTGGCAGGTACAGGAGCCAGTTGTGTGTGCCCAGACTTTGCAGGATTTCCACCTGCAGACCCAGTGGTCTGCTTGCTCTCGTGACTAAATTATTGCACAGGAATTAATAAATCTGGTTTTCTTTGGGCATGGATAACTAGGGACAGAATAGTCCAAAAGCCGTGTAGCTGAATCTCTTCTTTAAGACGAAAGGAGTCAGAGATTGTCCCAGGATGGAAGTAAAACTAGCCAAGACAAAAGTCATGGCTTCCTGGTCTGAAGACAGCAAGGGACCCTGGCTCTGAGGAGGAAGCGCCCTAAGGAGATGCCGGCAGGGTTCTGAGGTGGGGGTCATTGTGGGGGATGGCTGCCTGGGTGTGGAGCCCCGCCGGGGACAGTAGGAGACATTTCTCACACACGAGCGTTTAGATCGCCACGTGTCCTGGGCAGGAGGCTGTTTATCTGAAATACCTCAAGGCTTTTCCTTCTGTAGGGTACATCTTAATGTTCAGCTTAGAGCCCAGGGAGAGGGGAAAGAGGAGGGCCCTGGGGGGGGGGGGGTGAATGGAATTCCTGCCTGCCTGCAAGACGACCTGGAAGAGAAGGAGGAGGAGGGGAATTGCTGAAGGTAATTGAAAGCTTTCTTTATTGGATATCTTCTTACACTGTTTTCTGTCGGGATACATTGTTTCTGTGTGGTCCTTACTTCCCCAGAGTGCTCCTCATTTTAAAAACAGGCCCCCTCCCCAATCCCCTAGGAAGAAAGGAGGAAGGCACTCTGATTAGGCTCAGAGGAGGAAAACGCAAAGGCAGTTTAGATCAGTGAGCTAAGGCCAGCGTTGTCAGGTTCACCTGGCCCTCCTGCTGTCTGCGCCACGCTGGGCCTTTCCTCGGCTCCGTGGACGGATGCGCTGTGAGTCCCATCACCGTGTAGGTGGCTCTGCAGTGGACCGGGCGTGGTGCTGAGTGTGGTGGCGCTGCAGCAGTCTGAGCTGCAGGACCCGACCACAGGCCCGCTTGTCACCCGAGAGGAACAAAGTAAAGCAAGACGGCCACCAGACAGGGACAGAGGCTTGGAAGCTGACAGCCGCCTGCCCAGGGGCGGGAGGCAGTCTAGAGGGACAGGAACACAGAATTTATCCCAGGGAACTGAGGTGAACCTCTCAGGATAAAATGGAAATTTGGAGAAAATAGCACAGGGACAGGAGGCTGGCAAAGTGCTTTGTGCACACTCCCCCAGGGTGCTGGTGCCGGTCCTGTCTCACCTGGCAGAATTACAGCTGAGGTGGGCTTGGAGAGTCACTGAGCAACACAGCCATGTTTGGTTAAACTTGGATTTTATACCGCTGGAAAATGGTCAACAGGAAGTGTTCTAGCTAAGGACAAAGAAGCCAGCAGCCATAGTTAAGTTATGGCATGTGTGTAACTGGAATGGAAATCACGGTGCGGATGTAGCATTTTACAGTAAATAGACACTAAGCTAGCACCAGTGGCTAGAGGGAGCAGGGTGAGACTAGTCAGTATACTGGGTGGAATTTCTCTTGGTGTGGTGATGATGAAGTTTCTCTCGTTTTACTTTGATGTCACTTCCATCAGTGTCAGAAGTTTACATTCTGGATCCATAAGCTACATTGTAAGAGGGGGGCATGCGTCACTTGTAATTTAAATGAAAACACGCTTCGAAGAGAAGAAACTTCTCTCTGCGCGGGACAGCTTATCTGTACATGTGGAAAGCCTGGGTTGGTTGCTTCCTGTCTGGGAACAGTGAGGTTACTTAGGGTCCTCTCTGAGGGGTCCTTTCTCTGGCTTTCTGCCCGGGTGACATCCTCAGAGACCTGTGCCTAGCAGACGGACACACAGCCATGTCCCAGTGTTGCACACAATATTTAAATAACACTTTAAATGTGTAATATTGCTTTTCTCCACAAAAGTGGAGACTGGCTGTCCCACTCCACTCCACTTGTAGGCCCTTCAAGAAAGTGAAGTTTGGCCTTCAGTCTGTGCAAACACCTCTGGATCTTTACAGAACCTCCAACTCTGCCTCATCTGTCAGTGTCTCGGACAAATATGTAACACCGAGATTTCTGAAATCCCCAAGGATTCTGGGCTTGACACATGAAGAATGTGGTGAGATTCCTGGGCTCAAAACGCGGAGGGGCTTGCTTCTGCTGTCCGTGTCTCCAGAGGGAGAGAAGCAGATCGCCCGTGGTAGGCTCTGCCCTCTGGAGTCTCCCCCGCTCTGGCCCAGGGGACGTTTGACCTCTTGCTTTCTGTCCTTTCTGCACAAGGTGAGAGAAGAAGCCTTTCCTTTCCGTGTGTGGTGCCCAGGGGGGTGGGGTGCCCAGGGGGGGTTGGGGTGCCCAGGCTTGGGGGGCGTGGGGGTGCCCGGGGGGGTGGGGTGCCCAGGCTTGGGGGGGTGCCCAGGGGGGTGGGGTGCCCAGGGGGGTTGGGGTGCCCAGGCTTGGGGGGGTGGGGTGCCCAGGAGGGGTGGGGGTGCCCAGGGGGGTGGGGTGCCCAGGCTTGGGGGGGTGGGGGTGCCCAGGCTTGGGGGGTGGGGTGCCCAGGCTTGGGGGGGTGGGGGTGCCCAGGCTTGGGGGGTGGGGGTGCCCAGGCTTGGGGGGTGGGGTGCCCAGGCTTGGGGGGTGGGGGTGCCCAGGGGGGGTGGGGGTGCCCAGGCTTGGGGGGTGGGGGTGCCCAGGCTTGGGGGGTGGGGTGCCCAGGGGGGGCGGGGGTGCCCAGGCTTGGGGGGTGGGGTGCCCAGGGGGGGTGGGGGTGCCCAGGCTTGGGGGGGTGGGGTGCCCAGGCTTGGGGGGTGCCCAGGGGGTGGGGTGCCCAGGGGGGGTGGGGTGCCCAGGCTTGGGGGGTGGGGTGCCCAGGCTTGGGGGGTGCCCAGGGGGTGGGGTGCCCAGGGGGGATGGGGGTGCCCAGGCTTGGGGGGGTGGGGGTACCCAGGCTTGGGGGGGTGGGGGTGCCCAGGCTTGGGGGTGGGGTGCCCAGGGGGGGTGGGGTGCCCAGGGGGGGGTGGGGGTGCCCAGGCTTGGGCGGTGGGGTGCCCAGGCTTGGGGGGTGGGGTGCCCAGGGGGGGTGGGAGTGCCCAGGCTTGGGGGTTGGGGTGCCCAGGGGGGGTGGGGGTACCCAGGCTTGGGGGGTAAGGGTGCCCAGGCTTGGGGGGTGGGGGTGCCCAGGCTTGGGGGATGGGGGTGCCCAGGCTTGGGGGGTGGGGTGGGGTCCAGACTGCTGGGTTTCTAGAGAAAAGCGTCTCATTTCAACAATGTCAGCCAAAGGTTTGCACTTCTCAAAAGAGAGAAAGCTGAAGAAAACCCATGTTAGCAAATACGTTTTGAGAGGAGGCTTGTCACCTTTGGAGGTGACCTTTTTCATCTTGGAATAGTCTCGGAATTAGCACCATGTGGTATTTGTTTTATTTTTAATTTTTATTTAAGTCTCTTAATAACGCTCCTGATTGAGTTAATCGTTTGCAGCTGCGTGCCCACCTGCTTCCCCCGCCGCCGCAAGCCAGCGCCCGAGGCTCACTCTGAGGCCGCCTCCCTCCCTCCCTCCCTCCCCATCTGCCTGCCTGCCTTGCAGACCCTGACCCTGAGAAGGACTGGGGGGGGGAGATGTGTGTGTGGGGGGCGATGTTCTGTTCTGAACCTCCTCATCCCCCCAAGCCAATCAACTCGTTCTTCTTGAGGCTTTCTGCATGCAGCCAAATGAAGGCCTTTTCTGTGAGGCTGTCCACAGTGTTGTCCGCAGTGGAGGGTACGGGGCCTGGGCGTGAGCTCACCCCATGCCCCCCTGCACGGTGCTGGCCTGGGGACCCTCTGTCCCCCCGCAGGCACACTGGACCTGCTTCGCCCAGGTGCTGTGCAGCGGCTAGCCGTGGATTGACCTGGGCAGAGGCCGCCTGGCATCCAGTGCTGCAGTGTGTGGCTGAGCGCAGCTGCCAGGCTGAAGAGCCCGCGGCCGGCCGGCCACAGCGGGCCAGGGTCTGGTCTGCAGGGGCGGCCTGGCCATCGGGCCCCGCGAGCCAGGCCGCCCGCGGACTCCTGCTGTAGCCCGGTGGCTGACGCAGGGCCCCGGGGGTGGGGTGGAGCGGGGGGGTGGGTGCAGTGGGTGTGCAGGCTCTCCCCTGCAGGCGCTGCGCGCGGCGCGGTGCGCCCTCCGTGTGCTCGCGGGGATGTGTGTAGGAAGGGGCCGGGCTGCAGCGCCTCTGCGCGGCCTGGGCGGCGGCGCTGGAGCGGCGGGGAGGTGTGGCCGGGGGCGGGCGGGGCCGCGCCGAGGGCGGGCGGACCGAGAAGCCGAGAGTATTTGACAGCAGCCGGACCGCGCGGGGCTGGGTGCCTGGAGCTGAGGGAGAGGAGAGGCGAGGCCAGGCGAGGCGAGGCCAGGCGAGGCGAGGCGAGGCCAGGCGAGGCGAGGCCAGGCGAGGCGTCGCATCCTCCGCGGGCTCCGCCGTCGCCTTGCCGGGCGCGGGGCGCGGGGCGCGGGCGTCGCCGGGCGGGGAGCGCGGCGGGGCCCACGCGCGGCCGGCGCCCACCATGCTGCCGCCTCAGCTCTGCTGGCTGCCGCTGCTGGCCGGGCTGCTGCCGCCGGCGCCCGCGCAGAAGTTCTCGGCGCTCACGGTAAGTCCCACGCGGGGCCCCGAGGCCGGCCTGGCCGGGCCCGCGCTCCCCGCGCGCCGGGGCCCCGAGGCGCGGGGACAGGTGGCTCTGGAGCCCCGGGCGAGCCGGACCCCGGCCCAGGGCCATCCCGACCGGGCGCCCTGGGCGTGGAGCCCGAGACCGCCGCCCCCCCGCCAGGCAGACCCGGCCTGAGCCCCGGGCTGTGGCCGCGCCGGGCGAGGGCGCCTCGGCCCGCGGCCCCCTCCGCGGGGGCGCCTTTTGGGACCCGGCTAGTGAGCCTGCGCGGGGCGCGGGGGCCTAGGGCGCAGGGGCTCGGGACGCGGGGACGCGAGGCGCGGGGCGCGGGGGCCGGGGGCGCGGGGCGCAGGGGCTCGGGACGCGGGGACGCGAGGCGCGGGGCGCAGGGGGCGGGGGCGCGGGGCGCGGGGACGCGAGGCGCGGGGCGCAGGGGCCGGGGGCGCGGGGGACAGGGGGCGCGAGGGCGCGGGGCGCAGGGGGCGGGAGCGCGGGGCGCAGGGGCCAGGGGCGCGGGGCGCGGGGACCCGAGGCGCGGGGCGTAGGGGGCGGGGGCGCGGGGACAGGGAGCGCGGGGCGCAGCGCTTCCCTCCGGTCCCCCGCCCGCGGGCCTCCCCCAGGCAGGAGCCCGGGAGCCCAGCGGGACCCCACCCGCGTTGGTCTCTCCCGGCTGCGGTGTGGCCCTGGGTGTCCAGTGCCAGAGGCTGAGCCGACCGCGGCTGCTCTGCAGCGCCCGGCGCTGGCGAACCGCGCGCCCGCTGCCATAATGAATGCAATCTGCAGAAAGGAAAACATCCCTGGCAAGTGTGTTCTGAGCAAGTGTTAGAGGTGCAGGAGGGTGGCGCTTCCCGGGTGTGGGTCCCAGGAGAAGAGCGCGGGGCGGAGGGGCTGCGGTGCCCATGGCGCTCATCGCGGTGCTCATACCTTAGATTCTTCTGGGGCCAGATTAGAAGTGCAGCTGCAGCCTGGAAGTTCTCACGCACTCCGTCTGTCTTTTACCTCCCCAGGGTCCTGGAGGAGGGCTGCGTGGGGGGGAGAGAGGGGGAGGGGGCTGAGGCGCGCGTGGACAGCGGGAAGCACAGGCCTAGGGTCTCACCCACACTTGAAGCGCAAGCGCATTGAGGGTCATTGGGAGCCCAGGTGAGGAGCCGAGGTCGGGTCAGAGCGGGTGGAGGTCTTCGCAGCTACCGCGTGCAGGTATCTTGGCTTTCCTAACAGAGCGGGGTGGAGGTCTTCCCCTGCCGCCTGTGTGCGTGTGCACCTGCACGCACACACACGTGCCACTCAGTACTCAGACCAGTGTAAAATTCAGTCGGTTTTGTCTTTTCTCCTGTGATCTTCCGGAATCCTCTGGGTTTAAACCCCTTGCCTCTCTCCATGTTGCTCCAGCATCTCCTGGCTTGCCCTGGAACCAGCCAGCTGTGGGGTCCATGGAGCTGATCTTACGCGGCATGAGGTGCCTCCCTCTCCACATTCCAAAAGCACGCTGCCTTCGAATCACCTTGCATATGAGGCAGCGTTTCTTTTGCGTGGAGGAATGTTTCAGGCTACAAAATATGTGGGATGTTCTCTACTGCCCTGCCTCCAGCCTAGAAAATCAGGAATGGAGTAAGGATAAAAAGCACTGGAGCTGGGATTCAAATCTGGATGACTGCTTGCTGGTGAATGCTAGGTGTCCTGGATTTTTCTCTGGTGCGAATCTCTTTTCAAATCACCTTCTGTTATCTTGGTGTTTTGGTTTTTTTCCCCCCGAAACTCCTTGGTTCCCTGAGTCCTTGTCCAAAAACCCGGCTCCTGTCTGCAAGGCTTAGTGGCTCGGAGGCACAGAGTCTGGGCTGTGCACGGGCGGATGGCTTGTGCCCTGTGGGGAGTGGCCCAGGCAGGTAAGCGGCTGCTCTGGACTTCAGTTTCCTTGTCTGTAATGCAGAGGTAAAGATCAGTGTGTGTCCAGTGGGTCCCGAGGATTAAAGGCAGCTGTTGAGAACAGCTGGTCCGTGGTATTTTTGGTGCCATTGGTCCATAGAAAAGAGTGGCAAACACTGGAACTGCCGCTCATCATCTGTGGTGTCACTGCACAACGTTCGGATCTTGGCTCTATCAGAGCAGACCTCCTGCCTCGTGGTGCACTGTGGCTCTAGGAGAGCTGAGTGGAGCAGGAAGCGCCGCGATAGGAAGTGTGAGCCGGGAAGTGTGAGCCGGGAAGTGTGAGCCGGGAAGTGTGAGCCGGGAAGTGTGAGTCGCCTCCTGGTGACTCCCTTGTTCTCATCTCAGAACAAACAAGAACACTGGTCCTCCTTTTTGGTGTTTGGTTTGCCGCGCCTGGGGTGAAGAGGTGCGGCGTCTCTCCTCCATAAGAGGTGCTTTGTGGGCACAGCACAGTGGCAGCACACGGCAGTACTCACCATGACATCACGTCCAGCCAGCACTGAGAGTCTGCTTTGCCTGGTAATTAGCTCCTTCCCACCAAAGCCATTCTTCGGAAATGGCACGGTCAGGCCTTGTGTGACCTCCTGGGTTCCAGTCGGTCCAGGGCGGTCTTCAGGGTGCCGGTGCGGTGCTTCCCTCATCGGGATCCAGGCTTTCATCCCTCGAAGATGTTGACATGTTCCAGGCCAGACCATGCCCACTGCGTGGCTTTGCTTTTTGCAAATGACTGAGACTAGGGGATACTTGCTAGTGTAATTTGTTTTGCTTTTACATAATTATGCTGTTCAAAGAGTAAACAGACATTTGGTTAGCAGAGTGATTACAGTTCTTCAACTTTCCCACAGACAGAGAACCAAACATGAATTTTGACAGGCCAACCGTAGGATCCAGTGTGTGTGTGTGTCCTTGAGAAACAACGTGGCCCCTTCATCCTTCTCCTGGAGGGTGTAAGCTTTGGGGCGAGAACTACCTGACTCATCTCAGATCTCACTAAGTGGAGTTGTGTCCATACCCAGAAAGTGGCCCTCTTCACGCCCGCCCTCCCCTAGTCCGCCCGAAGTGCTCATGAGAGGAGGCGGCCTCCCTGTCCGCAGACAGGCCTGGGCCCAAGTTATCTCAGACGGGGTGTTCCCCTTCCTCCAGAGGGCCAGTGCCGGCCACATCCTCACACTCAGAAACACTGGTCAGGACCCCTCCCCGTCTTTTCTGGTCACAGACCAGAGAGGACTTCCCCTGCCCTGCCCTGCCCTGCCCTTTTCCCTTCCCTCCCCTCTTCCTTTTCCCCTCCCTCCCCTCCCCCTCCTTTTCCCCTCCTTCCCCCTCCCCTTCCCTTTTTTTCTCCCTTCCCCTCCCCCCCTTTTCCCTTCCAGCCCTCTCCTCTCCCCTTTACTTCCCCTCCCCTCCCCCTCTCCTCTCCCCCTCCTTTTGCCTCCCCCTCCTCTTCCTCTCCTCCTCCTCCTTCTTCCCTCCTTCCCTTCCCCTCCCTTCTCTGTCCCTTCCCCTTCCCCTCCCCCTCCCCCTTCTCCTCCCCTCCCTCTACTCTTCCCCTTCCCCTTTCCCTTCCCCCTTCCTCTCCCCGTTCTGTTCCCCCTTTCCCTTCCCCCTCCCCCTCCCCTTCCCTTCCCCTCCTCTTCCCCATTCCTTTCCCTTTCCTTTCCCCTCCCCTCCCCCTCCCTTCTCCTCTTCTCTCTCCTTTTTCCTCTCCCCTCCCCTCTCCTTCCCTTTTTCCCCTGAGACCAAGACTTGTATTCACTCTTGGGCTGGTGCTCTACCACATCAGCCACACCTCCAGCCCCAGGACTTCCATTCAGAACCATCAGTTTCCAAGTAGGGTGGGTCTGTAGTAAATGGCTGTTGTTGGTCTGAGGGGAGATGTGGATCATCGAAGCTGAAATGGTTATTTCCATTCCTGTTTGTATTTATTTACTCTGTAAAAGGGGGAAATGGTGGGGAAACGAACCATTCGTTTCCACATTCAGGTTTAGGAGACTTCAGTGGGGAGCCAGTCTAGGCCAGGCCCTGCTGCTGGCGGCCCTCACCCGGAGGAGCAGAGCCTTGCTCCCCTGTCTGAGCAGCGGAGGCCTGGGGCGCACGCACCGTCCGCTCCAGATGCTCCTCTGGCTCATGTCGGATGTTTAGGGGAGCGATGGCATCTCCACTTCTTGGGCTGTACAAGTCTGAATGCGTTTGCTGCTCTGGGAAGACTAGCAAAGACGAGCTAGTGCACCGCTAGAGGACGGGCTGGTCAGGTGGGGAGGAGTCCTTCCAAGTCAGAAGCCCACTTGTCTAATATGTCTAATAACCAAACCATTTGGAAAAATACCACTTCAGTTTTGAGTTAGATTTGAAATTCAGGTCATGAGCAAACTATAAACTTTAAGCTTCAGAAGATTGTGCAGTGAGCGTGGGTGAGCGTGGGTGAGCGTGGGTGAGCGTGGGTGAGGGTGGTTGTGGGTGTGGGTGTGGGTGAGGGTGGGTGTGGGTGTGGGTGTGGGTGTGGGTGGGTGAGCGTGGGTGTGGGTGTGGGTGTGGGTGGGTGAGCGTGGGTGAGCGTGGGTGAGCGTGGGTGAGGGTGGTTGTGGGTGTGGGTGAGCGTGGGTGAGCGTGGGTGAGGGTGGGTGTGGGTGAGGGTGGGTGTGGGTGGGTGAGCGTGGGTGAGGGTGGGTGTGGGTATGGGTGAGCGTGGGTGTGGGTGTGGGTGGGTGTGGGTGTGGGTGTGGGTGTGGGTGGGTGTGGGTGTGGGTGGGTGAGCGTGGGTGTGGGTGTGGGTGTGGGTGGGTGTGGGTGTGGGTGTGGGTGTGGGTGGGTGTGGGTGTGGGTGGGTGAGCGTGGGTGTGGGTGGGTGAGCGTGGGTGTGGGTGGGTGAGCGTGGGTATGGGTGGGTGAGCATGGGTGAGGGTGGGTGTGGGTGTGGGTGTGGGTGGGTGAGGGTGGGTGTGGGTGTGGGTGGGTGAGCATGGGTGTGGGTGGGCTGTGCGGTGAGCGTGGGTGTGGGTAGGTGAGCGTGGGTGTGGGAGGCCTGTGCAGTGGGTGTGGGTGGGTTGTACGGTGAGCGTGTGTGTGTGGGGGGGGGTGAGCGTGTGTGTGTGTGTGTGTGTGTGGGTGAGCGTGGGTGTGGGTGTGGGTGGGTGAGCGTGGGTGTGGGTATGGGTGGGCTGTGCGGTGAGCGTGGGTGTGGGTGGGTGAGCATGGATGTGGGTGTGGGGGGGGGGTGAGCGTGGGTGTGGGTGTGGGTGGGCTGTGCGGTAGGTGTGGGTGGGCTGTGTGGTGAGTGTGGGTGTGGGTGGGTTGTGTGGTGAGCATGGGTGTGGGTGGGTGAGCGTGGATGTGGGTGGGTGAGCGTGGGTGTGGGTGGGTTGTGGCGGTTCAGAAGAGAGCAAGCGACTCTCTCGTGACCCCAGGTCCAATCTCCAGGCAGAGCAGGCTGGCCGGGCCTTCATGAGAACTGGAAGCTCTGTGTCCAGCTGAGGTCAAGGGTAGGCCTGCCTCTTTAGTGAATGGCATGTGATCCACAGAAGACACGAAGCTGACATGATGAATTCCCATTAGGACTTTGAAGTTGGCTAAGATTTGAGAAATAAATATTTTCCATGTTTGAGTTCATCAGCAGACCAAAGCCACACTGTTCTCTCCATGGCTCAGTTATGGGCAAGTGTCCACGTCTGCTCCTCGCAGGTCTTTAGAGCTTGAATCACCACGTGCATAGCAATGTCCAGCTCTCCCACACACAAGGAAAATTCAGGCATTTGGAACCAATTGTTGAACCCTCACACCATACAGGCTAACAGCAAATAACTACAAAAGTGAAAACTGAGACATTCTCGGGTGGTTTTACAATGATAAACAGCACCAAGTTAACTCACACTGATAAAAACTACACATGGAAGTCGCTTTTCAGTTACTCAAATAAAAAGTTTTCTTGAAGTAATTGAATAAAGGGGTTTCAACGCCACGAAGCGGTTGATGAGTTCAGTGCATAGTGGTCAGTGTTGCTCTTTAGTACTTCTTCCCATCGCTCCCAACCTGACACAGATGGAAACTACAGTATCTGGCCAACTGGAGATAGATTTTCAACACACAGAGGCAGTGTCAGAAAGATTTCCCGTGAGAAGACATAATTATATGCAGATCTTATTGTACATGACACTCTGGTTTGTTCGTAGTTAAACTGGCATTTAAGAGAAGAAATAATGTTCGCACAGTGTGCACTCCGCTCTTCCTTTACTGATATCGTTACTTGCTTTACTGTTTTCTCTGTTGTGCTAACACAGTCGCATCCTTTTGCTTTTTCCGATCGCCATTTTACTATTATTTCATTAGCACTGCTGAAATGCCAGGATGAGATTCTTCGTGTCTATGCCGGGCAGAACTTCCTGGCAGAAGTTTCTCTGTGGGCTGTCCAGTGAGTCCTTCCAGCTCCCGTGTTGGCCTGCTGAGCCCTGCTGTGGGCTAGCCTCTCGGCCTAGGGCAGAAGTGGGCACCCTCCTACGATGTGGTAGCGTGGGTGGTCGATGGTTCAGAAGGCTGCTGAGGAGCTTCCGAGGGACTCGGTGGGACTCGGTGAGGCTCGGCGAGGGGCTCCACCGGACCCGCGCCATGAAGCTGTTCTGGATCTCTAACATTGTCGTCGGTTCTTAGAGAAGAATTTCATCATCTCTTGGTAGAACAAGGGGAAGTGTAGTTACAAGTTGATCTTGCTCACACTGAGTGTTTTACCTGTACAGGGACCAAGACACCAGCCCCAGGAACAAGTGGACACGTGGACGGTGGCTGCAGTCAGAGTCCGCTTGCCTTTTGAGAGTCAAAAAATAGAGATAGATAGAGTGCTTCCTGCCTGGCTCTCCCCACAGGTCCTGCCCACAGTGGGAGGGGTCTCCACAGGCAGGCCAGGGCTGGGATGAGTTGGTGACACCCAGGGCTGCTGTGTTGTGATGGGGGGGCTGCTCCCCGAGATGGCCACCAGAGCTGGACGGGCGCAGGGCTGGAGCGGCCCGGAGGCGGCCCTTCCCGGCAGCCCGCTCGGTGCTCACAGGTGGCTCCAGGAATGACAGCTGTACATCCGGGGCACCAGGGCACCACACTTGTTGCCAGGAACAGCGGGATAATTCCGATTTCCCGGGCAAGACTGCCGATCCCAAGAGTGATTCCTCTGTGTCTGCTACACAGACTTCACTGCGTCTTTTCTGGTTTCCTTCCTGCAGTGGGCTGTGATTTCTCCAGCTGCGTACAGCACAAAACCCAAGTCCATGTCCAAGCCCTGCTACCCAGGGCCTGTCCTCTCCCTTGGAGCGCGTCTGTCCACGTTTCTGCTGTCTCAGAAGAAACGCACCAGGCTTGGTTGTGGCCTGTTGAGTCTTCTCACTGCCACGTAGGGCCAGGCTGGTCTGGGCCCCGCTGCATCGTGTGCCTGTGCCTGCCGTCAGGGGTGCTGCGGGAGTGGGGGGGGCAGGCTGGGAGCCGGGCCGCGTTCAGAGCTTTGTCACGCTGGCTGCCCCGCAGAGCTGACTTGTTCAGTCAGGTGTGCAGGGAGTGCACAGGCCTCCCTTCTGAGGTGGGCCTTGCCCCGGTGGAGGGCTGTGCACAGACGGGACTGGGATCTGCCTGGTGCTGCCGAGCGGCTTGTGGCCACGGTGCAGGTCCCCCATCCCTCATGGGCGGAGGCGTAGCAGCCCCACAGGCCCGGTTCCCGCCAGGACTTCGTTTGCAGTCTGACCAGGGCTTACCATCCTGTCCTTTGACCACACAGCCCTGGGTGCCAGGCAGTGTTTTAAAAGGGGTTGTTGTTAGTACACACCATTGCCTGGTGAGTGCTCACCATGGTTGGCTAAATAACTTGCTAATTTGGAAATTCTGTCAGTAGGGATAATGCTAGTGGCTCTTCTTTAACTCTGTGTGTGTGTGCATGCGTGCACGCGTGTGTGTGACATGCACTAGTACTGAGAGTTGGAATTCAGTCACACCCGCGGCCCATCACTTGAGTCACACCGCCTGCTTTTTGCTGGTTAATTGGAATTGAAGATTTTTCTGCCTCAGCTGACTTTGAACTGGAATCTTCAGATCTCTGCCTCCTGAGTAGCTGGGATTATGTCATAGCAGGTATTTTCTTCACCTTAAAGCCGATCTGCACTTGGGCTTCATTGTCACACTGTGAGCCATGGAAGTGTCCAGTGTCATGTCCCTTCCAGCCCCCGGGGCCAGGTGTCCAGGGCTCCCTTTCAGCAGGTCAGGTGTGGGATGAATCCCATTCACTCAGGCCACCACCCCAGCCTTTCTGTGCACGATTTGGCCACTGTGGTGGGTTGATGCTGAGTGGGAATGTGACCGGGGGAGGCTGGCAGGGTGTGCAGCTGGCTCTGCGTGCTGGCGACTGCGTCTCCGCGCTCTGCAGGCCACGTGCGTCTTGTGGAGACGTCCACGGTCGCCACGGTGCCCAGTGGGGTCACAGGCCTCACACGTGCCCTCCCTGGGGGCGGGAGCCCCGCCGGGGCTCCGTGCCCCGCAGATGCTCTTTCCCCTGCCCTCCTGACATCCCCGCCAGGTGGCTGTGGATCCCAGCCCTGGACAGGTGTGTTCTGGAAGTGCCTGAGGGCGAAGAGAGGGAGCGAGGCTGAGTCTGAGCACACTGCTCCTTCCAGGGCGGATGCCAGCGGCTGTCAGATCAGCACTTCACTCTGAAAACATTTATCTTTTGGAAGGAGCTGCCAAAAGCAGATCTTCCTTTTCATCAGAGATGTAATCCCAGGTGTGGCCATCCGTTCTTTTTCTGTGCTGCTGGCCTAGCTCGGCCTTTTACACCCTGCCCAGCGCCCCCAGGCCGGGTAGCCGGCCCTCCTCTCTCCTCCCTCCTGCCCTCCTCTCTCCTCCCTCCTGAGGACGGAGCCTTTCCTCCTCCAGGGAAGGAGCCTGAGGTGGGATTTAGGGTTCTTTAATGGTGTATTAGCCCAAGCCCTGCCACTAGTGTGGGTTCACCATTCCAGGCATTAAAGATTTGACACAGAATGTAAATTTCTAAATTGGAGAATTAAAAAAAAGACACTTTTAAGCCTGGTGTTTCTAAAGACTTTATTTAGCTGTCTGGGCTATGCATGTTAAATCAGTATGGCTCCCCTAATATCAGATAAGAGTGTTATGTCATTGAAGTAGAATTTTGGTTTTAAAATAAAGTCAGGGAGGGAGTGAGGTGGGGCTGTCCACTGGGGCCCTAGGCTTGCTAAATATGAGGCTACAAAGCCGGTCCGTTTAGTGGATTGTTGGAGCAGCGTGTGGGATGAGCTCATTTCCTACATTAATAATGCATTCTGGGTTCTTCAGTAGAAGTTCTCAGACGTGCCATTTTTATGATGGGCTTCAACCCTGACCAGCAGTAAGTGTAGCGAACCAGCGTCAGCCTCAGGGCTGAGCAGGGCCTCCCCGTGGTCTGTCCATCATGCCGTCTGGCAGCCTCAGGGAAGTAATACCTCGGGAGGATAGACTTCAGCGTCCGTTTCTCTGGATGCATTCTTACCAGTGCATGGTCACCGGATGCCCAGCGTCTTCTCAGTCATGGTGTTGTCAGATGGCATGTGGATGGGCTCTTACACAAGATGCTCATTCCTATTGATTTCACTGGTACATGGCTTAGAAACCATTTATAGTTCCTATATCTGAAAATCGGAAGGAATTTAGAGAAACCGAGGCTTCCCATTCAGATTTCCTTCCTTCCTTCCTTCTTTCTTTCTTTCCTTCTTTCCTTCCTTCCTTCCTTCTTTCTTTCTTTCCTTCTTTCCTTCCTTCCTTCCTTCTTTCTTTCTTTCCTTCCTTCCTTCCTTCTTTCTTTCTTTCCTTCCTTCCTTCCTTCCTTCTTTCTTTCTCTCTCTCTCTTTCTTTCTCTCTCTCTCTTTCTTTCTTTCCTTCTTTCCCTCTTTCTCTCTTTCTTTCTACTTTAACCTTTCTGTTTCTTTTAATGTGCCAGGCTTGTCTGTCCAGTGTCTGGTGACTCCCTAAGTCATCCCAGAGAAGCGGATTTTCTTTCTTTCTCTCTCCCTCCTGTCTACACACAGCCGTGCAGGAACCTACGTGACACCCTGTGTGTGGGGTGGGTGATGGTCACCACTGAGGGGTCATAGACAGGCAGGCAGACAGACAGGGGGACAGACAGACAGAAATACGTCTCCTACGAAGAGACAACCTGCAATGGTGTCCCACAGCGCCCCGTGGAAGGGAGTGGACAGAAGGCAGGCGTCCGTCTTGAGTGGGGTTGTGGTGATGGGGACGGAGTCGGGGTGATGGGAGGCCCTGGCTCTGGAGTCGGGGGCTGACACTGAGGCTCCTCAGGGCTTCGTGAGCCAGGCAGCGGAGCTGCTGGCAAGGACAGTGAGTCTCAGGAGTGCCCGCCTGAGGGTGGAGGTCAGGGTGCGCTTGGAGCGGGCTCAGTTCCTTGTGCGACCCTTGGGTGCGGTGCCAGCCCACCGCCGGCTGTGCGCAGTGGGCGGTGAGAGCGAGGGGCGGACGTGGGCCTGGTGGGCCCCGTGGCGTCTCTGTGCCGCTCACCCAGGCTACCGTGGCTTTTACTGCTTGCGGGTGCCTGTGAGTGACCTAGAGCTGCCACGTGCAAGCACGCCGCGTGCCCACGCGTGGCAGAGTAACCCTCCACTCACGGAACGCTGGTGCGGGCACAGGGCGCCCAGCCACCTGCCATGGTTTGCAGATCCCCTCCAATTGTGCCAGTTAGCTTCGCAGAAGAACTTCAGGAGCAACCGTGTTTTCAAGTCTTGAGGAAGAAGAGTAAAAGCCGTTGTGAGCCAATGGAAATTCCAAACCGGATGCCATGTCCGAAGCCTCCTCTGCACGCGTCCAAGACCCAGCGCCACCTGAACGGATGTGGCCCCGAGCTCTGCTCCAGCCAGCCTGGGGTGGCAGAGTCTGGGGTGGCCGGGGGCTGTCCAGACCACAGGACAGACACACGCAAGAGCAAATGGCTCCCTTCGGAGAGGTCAGCAGTGGGAACCTCTCTTTCTCTGCCAGAGGAAGAGAGCCGCTGGTTTCTGTTTCTTGCTGCTGCTTTTAGTCTAGTGTTCATCTTTGCTTTTTGTTTCCTTCTTGGTTTTTATGGTGACCACTCAAGAAAAAGTAGGCATGCTCTTGCAGCAATTTTCCATAATCTCCCGTGTCTCTCCCCTAAAATGCCCTCAGGCTGGCTTCCCTCTCAAGCTGTCAGAGCAAGCTTCGCGCTACTTCTGCCCCTCCACCCACATTTCTCATCTGCACAGGAAGAACGTCTCTGTAGGGACGCAGCACTACACCTGGTGGACCAGCTCTCGCTGGGAAGGAACGTTTGGAGGAATCGCCCCAGGGAGCACCAGGCCGTAGGTGCCGACAAATGACTGTCTTGCGCTGTGACTTATAAAGAGGAACTCACTGCTCTGCCTTGGACTTCCTTGGCCACGTGCCGGCTTTGTGGATGGCCGGGCTGCAGGGGGCTGTGGTGGAGGTGCTCCGGAGGCGGGGCGTCCCAAAGCCCTGCTTGGCTCTCCCCAGGCCCCATGCGTGGCTGCCTCCACCACTGGCGGCTGGAGAAGGGTTAAAAAGCTGTTCTGGGAGGATTTGGTGAGGGGGCGGTTAATGGTTAGGCCACTGTCTGCTGGATCGGTATGAGATCCCCCCTCCCGGCCTCCCCCCACCGCGCCGCCCAGCGGCCATTCCTTACCAGAAGCCTCCAGAACAAAGCATATTTGTCATAGTATTTGTGCATACACGTGGTCTTGGCGTTCTGTGTGCATCCCAGAGGATGGATTCTTCCTCCATCGGGGACGCACCTGCAGTGTGTTTATTTCCATGTCAGCTTTGTGTGGGAAGGAAGCAGGGTGGGGAGAGAGGCCAAGACCCAGCACTGGCCTTCCCCGGACGTGTCGACTGGCCAGGGACTGGTGCCTGGCCTGCTGTGGTGGGGCTGTAAATCCTGCGCCGGCCTCAGCGTCTTCGCTTCCAGAGGCTGCTTTGGCCTGGAGAGGCTCCTCTACTCCAGCATGGCTCACAGAGCCGTGGGACTTGGGACCACACACATCTCCCAGGACCCCAGCTTTCAGGCTTGCCAGCGGCTTGGGTACGGCAGGGGAGGGGCTGTGATCCTTCAGGACAGTGTCTCTGGAAGTCACACTGCCGCAAAGAGGCCAAGGACCAGATCAAATGCGCTTAAAATGGCATTTTCTTCCTGGTGAAGCTTAGGGCATGTGAAATGTGTCGCAGTGAATTGTCTTCTCAGGTTAGAGAGCTTATGGAGTTATGCAGTTTTTCACCTTGTTGGTCAAAGATTTTATTCTCCTTTTGAAATGGCTATTAGGGACTATTCTGACTTAGATTTTCTTAGGTACAAAGTAATATCTGTTGTGTTAAAAGATTTACTGAGCATGTTATTAAACTAGTCAAAAGCTTGTAAATCGACCTCCCTCTCAGTTATTATTGTCTGTCCTTACAAGGCAAATGCATCCTCTTCATGGTTACTCTTTGATTAAAATGCCTCTTTTACCTTCCTTGGCTCAACCAGAACCCGCCAGTGAATTAGCTCCAAAGCAAGGGGAGAGCACATGCCAGGAGGAGGTGCTGGCAGGCCTGATACCCACAGAGCTCCATCTTCCTCCAGGGCTGTCGGGGGGAGGGGGAGGGGTGGGCTGGCGGGGGAGGGGGAGGGGGCGGGCTGGGGCCACCCTGGAGCCCAGCCTGGCCTGCTGCCGTGCCCAGAGCACAGGCTGTCACTCAGTGGTTTTCAAACTTCAGCCCCCACCTAGCCACCCTGAGGATGGCCTGCTCTCAACCTTGTTCTCTGCTGACCTCGGTGATGACGTTTTACGTACAGAGCTGCCCCTGGGCTGGTCTTTCCCCTGTGGACACAGAGGGCCCTCCTGCTGCTCCCCTGTTCCCGGGACCACAGCCACCCTTCAGAGCCTCCTGTCCTCCCCAGTAAGATCTGTACTTTTTCATACAAAAGCCGGTCATTTAAGCTGTTTTGCAACAAACATGATATTTTAAACTCCATCTCTCTTTTGACATTATGCTGTTCTATGTTTAAACAAGGACAAACAAACTTTTAAAAGGATTTCTATTCCAGTATCGCATAAGATTTCCCCCCTGACATTTTATTTCGTAATGAGGCTGTGTTTGATATGTCTAAAGCCACAAACGCCAAAGAGCTGGAAATCTGCGTCCTGCATTCTTGCCTTTGTCATTTTAGGCACCGCAGTATCTTTTTTTTTTTTTTTTTTTTTTTTTGCAAAAGCATAAAACAAAGAAGGGAAATAAACTGCTAGAAACTGAGGGTTTATTACTTACAAGTTGAATATCTGCTAAATTTAAAAAGAATACCATGGTCTCTGTGCACACAAACTATTTATTAAAGATTCCCAAAACTGAAGCAAAGCATGCAAAGAATTTACTGTCTTGAAAATGTTTTAGCTCTTAATCATGTTTTGGTTTACCATGCAGTACTGGTAAACATATTGATACTTTTAAGCCACTAATACTCAGAGCTTTTTCAGCTTGTAAACCCAGACTACACCATGACACTGACCCTCTGTATCTCCACACGGCGCTTGTGTTTTTTTTTAATCCCTGGCTTAGTTCATGTAGTATCATTTCCCGCAGGCTCATCCGTGCTGTAGTGTGTGCCAGATTTCTCTCCCCAGTGTGCAGAGCCCGACTCTGCTCAGTTGCTCATGGATGGACGCCACGCTTCCTGCCGGGATGTAACCGTGGTTATCCGTCCCGGGCTCTGTGGATGAGCAAATCTCTTCACACCCTGACTTAGTTCCTTCAGCTATACACGCAGAGGGTGGATGGTGGGGCCTTGCAGGGCCACTGTGTTATTTTCCATAGTGCCTCTGCCCCCCTCCCCGGGGCTGCTCACTGCTCGGTCTTATGTCCATCTTTGTTATCTTCACATTAGGATTTGAACTTAGGTTCCTGGCTTGGTAGGTAGCCGTGCCCCAGCTCTTGTTGCTTGTGCGTGCCTCTCCTGTAGCCTCTGCACAGCTGGATTCGCGGGCACCACCACCTCACAGTTGCTCTTGTTGGCACAAGGCTCCCCAGCTGCTTGCCTGGGCTGGCCTTGAACCACGGTCTTGACCGCCTCCCCCCAGGTTGCTGGGATGGTATCTGCTGGGAGCGGGGAAGTCGAGGAGCTTAGGGGACATGGATGGACACAACCAGCAGCTGCCTCCAAAGATGGCCTCGGCCTTGGTTGGGTTGGGCAGACAGAATGGGAGGATGGGTTGTCCTTCAGCACATCCACGTGTGCAGGAGTGGGCGGGGCCGGTGCACACTGGGTGTGTGCAGGAGTGGGCGGGGCCAGTGCACACTGGGTGTGTGCAGGAGTGGGCGGGGCTTGGGGCACATGCATGTGTGCAGGACTGGGCGGGGCCAGTGCACACTGTGTGTGCACAGGACTGGGTGGGGCTCGGTGCACACTGTGTGTGCAGGAGTGGGCGGGCTCGGTGCACACTGGGCATGTGCAGGACTGGGCAGGCTCGGTGCACACTGTGTGTGTGCAGGACTGGGCGGGCTCGGTGCACACTGGGTGTGTGCAGGAGTGGGCAGGCTCGGTGCACACTGTGTGTGCAGGACTGGGCGGGGCTCGGTGCACACTGTGTGTGCAGGACTGGGCGGGGCTTGGGGCACATGCATGTGTGCAGGACTGGGCAGGGCTTGGGGCACATGCATGTGTGCAGGACTGGGCAGGCTCGGTGCACACTGTGTGTGCAGGACTGGGCGGGGCTTGGGGCACATGCACGTGTGCAGGACTGGGCGGGTCAGTGCACACTCATAGTTTGCAGGTGGAGCAGAGGGTTGCAGTGCACTTGGTTCTGACTCAGGTCTTCCTCTGCTGGCCGCAGAGGAGCAGGCCCGGCTGGATTCTAGGTTTGTGTGAGACCCCCAACATGGCAAGGCCAGGACTTGGACCGGCTGTGGTGCTCTTTTCACAGTGGGCAAGTAGCCGTGCTCAGCTGGGCAAGGTCACCTGACCCCGGCCAGACAGCTCTGTGGGGGCTGGCAGAGCTGCCTCGCTACCATTCTGATGGAGGACACAGTTTTCCTACAGGGCTGCTGACCCATGTCCAGCGTGGTGGCCATGTTGCCACATCGTCCCCAGGGTTTGAATAGTCCCTGATTTCTTAAAAGGAGACACAGAAAGGAATGGCTTTAAACAAGGGGATGGGAGTAAAACCTTGGGGTTCACAGGAGCCCCTGTCTGTGATCCCACTAAAAACGCTGATTTCACGATTCTGTCCTGAGAACTTAGCAGCTTCATCTGTGCATACATACATGCATGTGTGCATTCCTGCTTGTGCATGTGTGAGTGCATCCAGGTTCAGTGTCTAGAAAGTCAGGATCCTATACTCTTCATTTGCATTTTCAGAATATTATCTGAAAACATATGACAAATATTTCCTACATTTTTATATATGTTTATAATGTGTGAAATTATAGTAACTTTTTAAGGCAATCTTCTTTGCTGGAGATTTAGCTTACTCTGTATATGTTTGGCTATTAAAATAATAGTGCACTGAGAAACATTGTGCCTGAGTGTTCAAGTGCATTACTGATTTTAACTTCAGATCTGTTTGGATATGGGACTGTTGGGCCACAAGTATCAGTATTTTGAAGCCTCTGATGCATACAAATCGCCAGGATTTCTGCAGTTATGGGCCATTTGGAACTGGTCAGAGTAAGTCACCACTTAAAGTTCAGAATCAGCAAGTTTATTTTCCTTGGTTTTTGATCTAAGAGTCTGGGTCCATTACAGACCATCGTACAATAAGCCAAGGACTCCAAACCTTTGACCAGAGCTGAGCTAAATGAGAATACTTTTGAGTCCCAATTAAGGTTGGTTAGCTTTCAAAGCTGCACTGTGCGCGGTTTCATTTTCCTGCGGGCCTGTGTTTTTCAATTCTTGGTGTCAACTAGGACCAGATGGCTGTGTGTGTGGGAGGAGCAGCTGGGGCTGCCACTGCCCGTGCTCCGGGGAGAAGCTCAGCCATAACCCAGGCTCCAGCATCCGGCTCCGGCATCATGCCACCCGATTCTGATCACTCAGCAAGGCTTCTTGCTGTGTCTGCTGACTCAGGCCCTGGAGTCCTTAGCTCCGCTCCTCACCTCTTCCCTGTGGAGTACAAAGATGTGCCTCTGGCTGATCACTGCACTCGGTCATGAAGGTGCAGAGACAGACGTGAGCCTGTCCATCGTGGTACTTGGCTGTTGTATGTGAGAAGCTGAACTTCCGTCAAGCCCAACATTGGTCAGTAACCAACATTGACAGCAATGTGGGAAAATCCTCCATTCTTCAGAGAGAGGTGTAGAATTATGCACCTGTTCTGGAAAACAGGCCGAATATGTATTACCTCACAACCTATTCCTAGATTAATGCCTATGAGACTATGAAGCAAAAGTCCACACCAAAACCATGTGTGTGCATCTTCATGGTGGCACTTATTTACAGCAGATAAACTTGGGACTGGCTGAACGTGCATCGGCTGACAGATAAATGAAATGTGGCTGGCTTTGTTGTATAGTTAGACTGTAGACAGCACTGGCAGCCCCCATCACAGATGCCTCTGATCACGGCTCTGGGCGGGAGGGGATGGCCACACGGGCCCTAGCTCTGTACGGACACGCACAGTGAGCAAATTCGTAGGGGCCGAAGTCAGGTTAGTCATCTTTGTGGCTTTTCATCTTTGATGAAAATATTCTGCCTTCACTGGAGATGTGTTGTGCACCTGTGAGGGAACAAAAGGCCATTGAACCATTTGCTTTGGCAAGAGAATGGCAGATGGATTGTGTATCAACAAAGCCACTATTTTTTAATGCTAGCAGTTTATGTATTAGTAATCAATTTCTAAAGCCTTCTTTATAGGCTCACATGCTTCTTATCCAATTCAAACTTACCCTGTGGAACAGATTTATCCTATAATATTATGAATAATTCAAAGCAATCACCAGTAAAGAAACACCAGGGGACGGCGGCTCCTCTTAGCTTGTTGCCAGTGCCCGTGCGTGCGTGCGTGCGTGCAGCATATTACCTGTGACTGATCCTTGATTTCTTGCTGTGGGGACTTTCAGTCCTACTCCCCCAGCCTCTGTGGGAGAGAGCACTGGAATGAGTGAGAGAGCTCTAGAGCCCCGATATCCTTCCCTAAGCCATTGAAAAATCCCACCCAGTCCCCAGAACTGGGAAAGAAAGTGCTAGGTGTCTCTAGGCTCAGCAGCCCAGTGTCTGCCCAACAGTGGGGCAGACCGAACCCTGTTGCGATTTCCCTCGGTTCGGGCTCTACCTTGCTTCACAGAAACGTCGCAGTCAGCTTTTGTGCAACGGAGCACAAGAGAGAAACGCCGGGGAGGAGCTGTGTGGTGTCCTCCCTTCTCCGCCCATCACAGAAACGAGCCATCTGGGTGCAGCTGGGTAGGAGGCTTGGCTTGGCGGAGCCTTAGCTCCGGAAGAGCCGTTCCCATCCACAAGCTTCAAAGCGGGGCCCACAGCCTCTCTTCTCAAGGCCAGGGTTGCGAGCTCTTCCAAACCCACCGTGAGTCACCGGGTAGCAGGGGTGGCGTCCCAGAGCCCGGTCTGTGCAAACCTCGCGGCTGTGTTTAGCGGGTTCACATTCTATCATGTTCCACACGTTGGACAAAGAAAATACTGCGCTTTCCAACTTGAGGCCAAGCCGTACAGCTTTTCAGTAGAATGAGAGCTGGGGTCAGACCTCAGCCCTGCAGACCTGCCTTCTCTTGGAAGAGAGCCGAGACCAGGCGGTAACTGCCTGCCCAGGCTCCCTGCACTCTCCGGCCCTGGTGTCTGGGCTTGATTCTGCACGGGGCTGGGTAGTGGTGCCATCCCCCTGGATGGGGAACTTCGGCCACCATGTGCCCCACTTACCTGCCGGGTGCCCACGCTTCCCGCGGTTCTTCCTCTCCGCCGTGCCTCTGGTGACTCACGGTGGCCTTGGAAGTGCTGGTGAGCGGCCCTGGCGTGGGGAAGGAAGGTCATGGGATATCGAGCAGTCCTTCCAGACCCAGGCTGTGCCAAGCCAGTCTTCCTCTCCCGCGCCCTGCTCATGCCTGAGGAAGCAGCCTGTGGCAGGCGTGGCTGTGTCCTTCCTCAGAGGACTGTCGGACCTCGCCTCGCAGGGCCGTCGTAAGCAAGTGCCGGGTGCCGGCCAGCGCCACCCCTCAGCTCTGCAGGAAGCCCGTGCTGTGTGCAGTGGGGTCACCAGTCGCAGAGTCTGGATCATTCTCTATTCTCTTGCTTTGGCAATTTCAGCTGTCACTGTGGGTGGCATCAGAGAGAGCTTGAGTGAGTGGGCCTCAGTCCACGTGGGATGGACAGTGGGTCTCGGTCCACGTGGGATGGGCAGTGGGCCTCAGACCACATGGGATGGGCAGTGGGTCTCGGTCCACGTGGGATGGGCAGTGGGTCTCGGTCCACGTGGGATGGGCAGTGGGTCTCTGTCCACGTGGGATGGGCAGTGGCCCTCGGTCCACGTGGGATGGGCAGTGGGTCTCGGTCCACGTGGGATGGGCAGTGGGTCTCGGTCCACGTGGGATGGGCAGTGGGTCTCGGTCCACGTGGGATGGGCAGTGGGTCTCGGTCCACATGGGATGGGCAGTGGGTCTTGGTCCACATGGGATGGGCAGTGGGTCTCGGTCCATGTGGGATGGGCAGTGGGTCTCTGTCCATGTGGGATGGGCAGTGGCCCTCAGTCCACGTGGGATGGGCAGTGGGTCTCAGTCCATGTGGGATGGGCAGTGGGCCTCAGTCCACGTGGGATGGGCAGTGGGTCTCGGTCCATGTGGGATGGGCAGTGGGTCTCAGTCCATGAGAGATGGGCAGTGGGTCTCGGTCCACGTGGGATGGGCAGTGGGTCTCGGTCCATGTGGGATGGGCAGTGGGTCTCGGTCCACGTGGGATAGGCAGTGGCCCTTAGGCCACATGAGTGGCAGAGCTGCTGGGCTGTGGCCTCTGGATCTCTGGACAGGCCAACCGCATTGTGAGAGAATTTTCTGGATCATGCTGTCCAACATTTGCAATTAATAAAACCATTTCTCCTATCAGGCCCCCTCTCATGTTCCCGAGGAATTTGTCACTTTTGATTTATATTCATGCAGTTGGGATGAGTGAATTGTCGGAAGAGGCAGGAGGCAGACAGGGCCGGGTGGAAAGGGACATTGGTTTTTATCAAAGTCACAGGTCAATTTGTGCGTGTAAATGGAGAGGGGAAGACACTGTGAGGGTCACTCCACAGACCGGAGCGTGGCAGCGGGGAGGGGAAGGGAAGGTGTGTGTAGGATGGGTCCTCTGCTCTCTGGGTCAGTCACTCCCCAGGCTCCTCCCAGGCGGCTCTGCAGAGCTCCCAGGGGGACCCCAGGCATCGCAAAGATCGACACCATTGATATCAGTAGCAGCAAAATGCAGGCAGAAACCCCAGCCAAAACGTGAACTTGATGTTCTAGTTAAAATATCTGCCTGTGTGCCCTGGGAGTTCCTGATCTTGTTGAACACAGGTGTAGAAAAGACAGTTTATGTAACTATGGTGTTCTTTCCATTTACTTCTCTTGCCAAGAGATGTAGCCTATAGCTATGTAACCTGACTTTAAATCCAGGACACAATGCCGTGCGGCCCAGGACCCTTGTCCTCGGAGACCCAAAGGGATTTCTCCTTTCCCTTTGAAAGGTATGTCTTTAATCTCCATTAGCACACTTGGCAGGTGATCTTTTATATTAGATATATTAAGGCAGGATCCTCCTGCCTGCACATCAAAGAGAAGTCAGCCCAGGAAAAGGTTGTTTCTATATTTTTTTTTGTTTTCTTTAATTTTTTTGTGCAGCAAAAAAAGGTTTCTGGAAAATTTGACTATTTTCACTTAACTTTTACACTCAGCTAAAAGTGCTGCATTTTCATAGAACTAAAAGATTTCTAACATAGTCCAGTATTTCAAATTTATCATTATTTGCTAAACATCGATTTACAAGATGTTCATTTTATGTTCTTTTATCGAAGAAAATATTCATGCTTCAATTCTAGCCAGTGGGAAAGAAGCAGAAAATAAGAATGGTTGTAGTACCTCCATGCTGACATGATAGGTTTTCAATGGAAGAGAAGTAGTTCCTGTTACTAATGCAATTGCAGTGGACACAGGCCTGACAGGCCTTGTTTTCAGGAAGAAAGCCCTTCAGCTCCTCATAACAATGCTTCTGTAGGTCACTCCACTCCCAGAAGCAATGCTTTTTAGAGGAATTTCATGGTTCCAGGTTTCAGTTTCCTTTGTGTTTTTTTTTTTGTTTTCAGCATTAAGTTGGGAAGACATTCTCAGTGTGTGAGCGCCGTGAGGGCTGCTGCCCACCCTCCACTAAGGTCTTCCCTTTACCCGTTCAGCTTCGCTGCTCACATTAGAGGCCTGACTTTCCACCTCGAAGCCCATTTGCACAGCTCAGTATTTCAGGCCCACTTCTGAAACTTGATGAATTTATTTAATCAGAACAACCTCTCCCTTGTTTTCCACTTGGGTGGAAATGTGTAGGTTGTGTTTGGCTCTGTGGCTCTGAGGGCCCTAACGCTGGCTTTTCCTGGGTCTTCCATAAACCACGAGGACTGCCGGATAGGACAGACACACGTTCACAAGGACTGGGTCGCGGGAGCCTGCGTGGCTAAGTCTTCCATGGACCCTTAGCTTGAACGTGGTCCATGTTGTGATGGAATGCTTGTTGCTCTCCGGTCCTGGCAGGGCGTGTGGTATGGGGTACCTTGAACTGCAGTGGGTAACCGTGTGGATGGGGTACAACCCTTTGAAGTGAGAGACAGGAAAACTTTGTGTCGGGAGAATGGTGCTCCGACAGCCACAGGGCTTTGGAACAGACCCCTTTGGGAGGAGAGTAGGCTCAGTCACGATTCGCAACTCAAAATTATAACTTGACCTGTCAAAAGATCAGGTGGAGAAAACACAGTATGGTACGATCAGCTTTTGACAAGTGGCCAGGGAGACCTGTTCTGTTTCAGGATGATGACTAAGCTGTCATCTGAATACTTACGCCGTCAGACTGCCTGCTTGTATCTGTCCTTACTGCTGTTGCCAGCTGAACAGGTTTTTGCCACCCAGGGGCTTTTGACAATAATTTCTGAGGCATTGCGCTTCAGACCCCAAATCCGAATCTGCACAGCAGCTCCTTTGAACTCTGCTGGTTCACAGTGCAGCCACGGGAAGGTGTTCTGCGGGGTTGCTCCTGGGCCGGCGGAGCTGTTCTGAGCCAGCTGTCCCTGACCCCTGGAAGGTTCTTGTCATTTGGCTTGAGGGGTGAGGGCCATCGGTGGAGATCTGGACACGATGTCACGGAGCTGCACCAGGCAGGCAGGCAGCCTCCTCTCCAGCTCCCAAGGGAACTCTTGGTCAGAAAGTAGCACAGGGCAGAGGAGCAGGGCTTTGGAAGATGGGGGCCTGTGAACAACATGCTTCAGTCGACGAACACCACGTCAGACGCTGTCGTCACCGAAGATAGACGGTGGAGGGCTCTCCCCTCCTCTTTCCCGTGTCACCGATGTAATGTGCCCTGTCCCCGTCCCCCATCCCCACCCCCTGGGCCCTGTTCCCCGTCCCCCATCCTCACCCCCTGGGCCCCGACCCCGTCCCCCATCCTCACCCCCTGGGCCCCGACCCCGTCCCCCATCCTCACCCCCTGGGCCCCGACCCCGTCCCCCATCCTCACCCCCTGGGCCCCGACCCCGTCCCCCATCCTCACCCCCTGGGCCCCGACCCCGTCCCCCGTCCTCACCCCCTGGGCCCCGACCCCGTCCCCCGTCCTCACCCCCTGGGCCCCGACCCCGTCCCCCGTCCTCACCCCCTGGGCCCCGACCCCGTCCCCCGTCCTCACCCCCTGGGCCCCGACCCCGTCCCCCGTCCTCACCCCCTGGGCCCCGTCCCCCGTCCCCCGTCCTCACCCCCCTGGGCCCCGGCCCCCGTCCCCCGTCCTCACCCCTGGGCCCCGGCCCCCGTCCCCCATCCTCACCCCTGGGCCCCGACCCCGTCCCCCATCCTCACCCCCTGGGCCCCGACCCCGTCCCCCATCCTCACCCCCTGGGCCCTGTCCCCCATCCCCCATCCTCACCCCCTGGGCCCCGTCCCCCGTCCCCTGTCCTCACCCCCTGGGCCCCGACCCCGTCCCCCGTCCCCCGTCCTCACCCCCTGGGCCCCGACCCCGTCCCCCGTCCCCTGTCCTCACCCCCTGGGCCCCGACCCCGTCCCCCATCCTCACCCCCTGGGCCCCAACCCCGTCCCCGGTCCTCACCCCCTGGGCCCCGGCCCTGTCCCCCATCCTCACCCCCTGGGCCCCGACCCCGTCCCCCATCCTCACCCCCTGGGCCCCGACCCCATCCCCTGTCCCCCATCCTCACCCCCTGGGCTCCGACCCTGTCCCCCATCCCCATCCTCACCCCCTGGGCCCCGACCCCGTCCCCCATCCTCACCCCCTGGGTCCCGGCCCTGTCCCCCTCCCCCATCCTCACCCCCTGGGCCCCGGCCCTGTCCCTCAACCTCACCCCCTGGGCCCCGGCCCTGTCCCTCAACCTCACCCCCTGGGCCCCAGCCCTGTCCCTCAACCTCACCCCCTGGGCCCTGGCCCTGTCCCCCATCCTCACCCCCTGGGCCCCGACCCCGTCCCCCATCCTCACCCCCTGGGCCCCGACCCCATCCCCTGTCCCCCATCCTCACCCCCTGGGCCCCGACCCTGTCCCCCATCCCCATCCTCACCCCCTGGGCCCCGACCCCGTCCCCCATCCTCACCCCCTGGGTCCCGGCCCTGTCCCCCTCCCCCATCCTCACCCCCTGGGCCCCGGCCCTGTCCCTCAACCTCACCCCCTGGGCCCCGGCCCTGTCCCTCAACCTCACCCCCTGGGCCCCAGCCCTGTCCCTCAACCTCACCCCCTGGGCCCCGGCCCTGTCCCTCAACCTCACCCCCTGGGCCCCGACCCCGTCCCCCGTCCTCACCCCCTGGGCCCCAGCCCTGTCCCTCAACCTCACCCCCTGGGCCCCGGCCCTGTCCCTCAACCTCACCCCCTGGGCCCCGACCCCGTCCCTCAACCTCACCCCCTGGGCCCCGGCCTTGTCCCTCATCCTCACCCCCTGGGCCCCGGCCTTGTCCCTCATCCTCACCCCCTGGGCCCCGGCCTTGTCCCTCATCCTCACCCCCTGGGTCCCGGCCCTGTCCCCCTCCCCCATCCTCACCCCCTGGGCCCCGGCCCTGTCCCTCAACCTCACCCCCTGGGCCCCGGCCTTGTCCCTCATCCTCACCCCCTGGGCCCCGGCCCTGTCCCCCATCCTCACCCCCTGGGCCCCGGCCCTGTCCCCCGTCCCCCATCCTCACCCCGTGGGCCCCGGCCCTGTCCTCCGTACCCCATCCTCACCCCCTGGGCCCCGGCCCTGTCCTCCGTCCCCCATCCTCACCCCCTGGGCCCCGGCCCTGTCCCCCGTGCCCGAGAGCTCCCGACAGACCCGTCCCCCGCCCTGGGAATCCTGTTCTTGTTCTTCTCACTCCGCCTCGAGCATTCCTCCCTGTCCCTCCCTCAGCCTCCATCCCTTTTCTTCCTGTCCTTCGGGTATTTCTCCTTTCTCTATAATTTAAACTATGAATTTCAAGATGATTCTTTTGAAATCGCTCTTTTTTCAGGATTTTGGCCTTGTTTTGTTAGCCACAGAGCCACTGCGTGGTTGCCACCATGGCCTTCTGGGTGTGGGGAAAGCATTTGGGGAGCTGGCGGGCCTGGTGGGCTGGTCTCCTGTTTCTAGGTGACAATCGTAGGTAGCAGAGAAGGCTCTGCCAGAGGGGGCCGCAGAGAACTTGAAATGTAGCCAGTGGGAGACAGAATTCAGAATGACATTACCACAGTGAATTCAACATAATGCAGACCAGTGGCTGGGGCTTCTTGGCTGGACTCTGGGGTTTGGGTCCATGCATGATGCTGGATGGATTGGGCAATGGCACTGCCTGGAGCTCTGGGATATCGATGGCTGCCTATGGGGGACGGTGGTGTGGGGGACGGCGGTGTGGGGGACGGCGGTGTGGGGGATGGTGGGGGATGGCGGTGTGGGGGATGGTGGGGGACGGCAGTGTGGGGGATGGTGGGGGACGGCGGTGTGGGGGATGGTGGGGGATGGCGGTGTGGGGGATGGTGGGGGATGGCAGTGTGGGGGATGGTGGGGGATGGCGGTGTGGGGGATGGTGGGGGATGGCAGTGTGGGGGATGGTGGGGGAAGGTGGTGTGGGGGAAGGTGGTGTGGGGGATGGTGGGGGATGGCCATGTGGGGGAAGGTGGTGTGGGGGAAGGTGGTGTGGGGGACGGCGGTGTGGGGGATGGCGGTGTGGGGGACGGCGGTGTGGGGGACGGCGGTGTGGGGGATGGTGGGGGATGGCGGTGTGGGGGATGGTGGGGGATGGCGGTGGGGAGGACGGCGGTGTGGGGGACGGCGGTGTGGGGGACGGTGGTGTGGGGGATGGTGGGGGATGGCAGTGTGGGGGATGGTGGGGGACGGCGGTGTGGGGGATGGTGGGGGATGGCGGTGTGGGGGATGGTGGGGGATGGCAGTGTGGGGGATGGTGGGGGATGGCGGTGTGGGGGATGGTGGGGGATGGCAGTGTGGGGGATGGTGGGGGAAGGTGGTGTGGGGGAAGGTGGTGTGGGGGATGGTGGGGGATGGCCATGTGGGGGAAGGTGGTGTGGGGGAAGGTGGTGTGGGGGACGGCATTGTGGGGGACGGCGGTGTGGGGGACGGCGGTGTGGGGGATGGTGGGGGATGGCGGTGTGGGGGATGGTGGGGGATGGCGGTGGGGAGGACGGCGGTGTGGGGGACGGTGGTGTGGGGGATGGTGGTGGACGGCGGTGTGGGGGACGGCGGTGTGGGGGACGGCGGTGTGGGGGACGGCGGTGTGGGGGATGGTGGGGTACGGCGGTGTGGGGGACGGCGGTGTGGGGGATGGTGGGGGATGGTGGGGGACGGCGGTGTGGGGGATGGTGGGGGATGGTGGGGGACGGCGGTGTGGCGGATGGTGGGGGATGG
Source organism: Dipodomys spectabilis (assembly GCF_019054845.1). Taxonomy (NCBI): domain Eukaryota; kingdom Metazoa; phylum Chordata; class Mammalia; order Rodentia; family Heteromyidae; genus Dipodomys; species Dipodomys spectabilis. The sequence continues at coordinate 340,614 of NW_024871379.1, forward strand.
TGGGGGACGGCGGTGTGGGGGATGGTGGGGGATGGTGGGGGACGGCGGTGTGGGGGATGGTGGGGGATGGTGGGGGATGGCGGTGTGGGGGATGGTGGGGGATGGTGGGGGATGGCGGTGTGGGGGATGGTGGGGGGGACGGCGGTGTGGGGGATGGTGGGGGGGACGGCGGTGTGGGGGATGGTGGGGGACGGCGGTGTGGGGGATGGTGGGGGACGGCGGTGTGGGGGATGGTGGGGGACGGCGGTGTGGGGGATGGTGGGGGATGGCGGTGGGGGGGATGGCATTGTGGGGGACGGCGGTGTGGGGGATGGTGGGGGACGGCGGTGTGGGGGACGGCGGTGTGGGGGATGGTGGGGGACGGCGGTGTGGGGGACGGCGGTGTGGGGGATGGTGGGGGATGGTGGGGGACGGCGGTGTGGGGGATGGTGGGGGACGGCGGTGTGGGGGACGGCGGTGTGGGGGATGGTGGGGGGGACGGCGGTGTGGGGGATGGTGGGGGGACGGCGGTGTGGGGGACGGCGGAGTGGGGGATGGTGGGGGATGGTGGGGGACGGCGGTGGGGGGGATGGCAGTGTGGGGCATGTGGGTGTCCTTTGGCAGAGGGGCCAGGAGCACATGGGAGGGGGCGGCCGTGGATGGCTGCGGCCCTGGCTCCTTCCACTGTCAGGAGTGTGCTTCCCCCAGGAAGGACTGAGCACATAACAAACGCCTGGTGGGAGGGGCAGGTGGGGGGGAGCTGGTGGGGGGGACGCAGGTGCGGGGGGGACGCAGGTGAGGGAGGGGGATGCAGGTGAGGGAGGGGGATGCAGGTGAGGGAGGGGGGACGCAGGTGAGGGAGGGGGACGCAGGTGAGGGAGGGGGATGCAGGTGAGGGAGGGGGACGCAGGTGAGGGAGGGGGACGCAGGTGAGGGAGGGGGATGCAGGTGGGTCGGGGGGACGCAGGTGGGGGGGATACAGGTCGGGGGGATGCAGGTGGGGGGACGCAGGTGGGGGGTCGCAGGTGCAGGGGTCAGGCACCCTGCATTAGAGGGGTGCAGGGCTGTGTGCTGCCAGGCCTGTGTCCTTGCCGGGTCCATGCTCTGAAATGTGCAAGGGATAACCTGTGGACGTGTGGGCCTTTGCCAGGCCTCCCTCTCCTGTGGACAGGCTCTGGGCGGGGCGGGGGTGGGTGGGCATGGGCTCCGTGGGCTCCGCGGGCTCCGTGGGCTCCGCGGGCGCCGTGGGCTCCGTGGGCTCTGGGGGCGCCGTGGGCTCTGTGGGCTCCGTGGGCTCCGCGGGCTCCGTGGGCTCCGTGGGCTCTGGGGGCGCCGTGGGCTCTGTGGGCTCCGTGGGCTCCGCGGGCTCCGTGGGCTCCGTGGGCTCTGGGGGCGCCGTGGGCTCTGTGGGCTCCGTGGGCTCCGCGGGCGCCATGGGCTCCGTGGGCTCTGGGGGCGCCGTGGGCTCTGTGGGCTCCGTGGGCTCCGCGGGCTCCGTGGGCTCCGTCGGCTCTGGGGGCGCCGTGGGCTCTGTGGGCTCCGTGGGCTCCGCGGGCTTTGTGGGCTCCATGGGCGCCGTGGGCTCTGTGGGCTCTGCGGGCGCCATGGGCTCTGTGGGCTCTGCGGGCGCCATGGGCTCTGTGGGCTCCGTGGGCTCCGTGGGCTCCGTGGGCTCTGCGGGTGCCATGGGCTCCGTGGGCTCTGGGGGCGCCGTGGGCTCCGTGGGCTCCGTGGGCTCCGCGGGCTCCGTGGGCTCCGTGGGCTCTGGGGGCGCCGTGGGCTCTGTGGGCTCCGCGGGCGCCATGGGCTCCGTGGGCTCTGGGGGCGCCGTGGGCTCTGTGGGCTCCGTGGGCTCCGCGGGCTCCATGGGCTCCGTCGGCTCTGGGGGCGCTGTGGGCTCTGTGGGCTCCGTGGGCTCCGCGGGCTTTGTGGGCTCCATGGGCGCCGTGGGCTCCGTGGGCTCTGCGGGTGCCATGGGCTCCGTGGGCTCTGGGGGCGCCGTGGGCTCCGTGGGCTCTGTGGGCTCCGTGGGCTCCGTCGGCTCCGTGGGCTCTGCGGGTGCCATGGGCTCCGTGGGCTCTGTGGGCTCCGTGGGCTCCGTGGGCTCTGGGGGCGCCGTGGGCTCTGTGGGCTCCGTGGGCTCCGTGGGCTCCGTGGGCTCCGTGGGTTTCGTGGGCGCCGTGGGCTCCGTGGGCTCTGCGGGCACCGTGGGCTCTGCGGCCGCCGTGGGCTCTGTGGCCGCCGTGGGCTCTGCGGGCGCCATGGGCTCCGTGGGTTTCGTGGGCGCCGTGGGCTCCGTGGGCTCCGTGGGTTTCGTGGGCGCCGTGGGCTCCGTGGGCTCTGCGGGCGTCGTGGGCTCTGCTGCCGCCGTGGGCTCTGCGGGCGCCATGGGCTCCATGGGCTTCGCGGGCACCACGGGCCCCGTCTGTGTCTGTCTCCCCGCTCAGCCTGGCCATGTCCGCCCTCGCTGGAGATGACTTCACTGTGTCACGCAGCCCCTTGGCTGAGGTTTGGCCCTGGACTCCCTGTGTGTCAGCTTTCAGCTCTTTGCCTGGCCTTCGGGCCCAGCTAATATTTCCTAACATGTATTTTACTGCAATTTGCTCTGAACGCTTTGAAATGAGCCTTAGGAAAGCCGTGTGGGCAAGTGCCGGGTGCCATCTCACCAAGAATGCCGCAGAAGTTCCCGGAAAGTGAGGCCGGGTGGGGCACTGTGGCTGTCCAGCAGCCGGTCGAGCTGCTCTGGAATGTTCTGTGGCTTCAAGGCATTGCATCCACTTCAGACTGCACTGATTAGAGCGTGTCTCAGACCAGCAGGACTGGGTCCTGGGGGCTTCGGGCGAGATGGCTGGTGGCGGTGCCCCCCCCTCCAGCTGGTTCTTTGCCAGGCAGCTGCTAGGGGATCCTGTAACACCAACTAGCGACGGACGGCCCACAGTCCCCGTGCCGACAGGTCCCTTGCACACGAGGGCTCTCCAGGGGCCAGCTAGAGTCTCCGTGGACACCTGGGGCCCTCAGCTCTCCTGTGCCATGAGCTGGCACAGCCACCGGCCCTGGCTGAAGGCGGAAGCCCTTTCCTGCTGATCTTCAGGGCCAGTGTAGGCCCTGGTTTTAAGGCCTCTTCTTGACCCACCTCTGTCCCCGAGAAGTTCCTGTTCTCCACATTTGGTTCTGATGTCTGACGTTTCTCTGACACTGTGTCCCAGCCTAGCAACCGGTGAATGCAGTGTACACCCCAGGCTGAGCGGACCCCAGACGGGACCGGGATGGGGGCGGGGGTCTGCTGTGCCCTCTCCCCCTCCCCTGCCCGCTGTGCCCTCTCCCCTGCCCGCTGTGCCCTCTCCCCTCTCCCCTGCCCACTGTGCCCTCTCCCCTGCCCGCTGTGCCCTCTCCCCTCTCCCCTGCCCGCTGTGCCCTCTCCCCTCTCCCCTGCCCGCTGTGCCCTCTCCCCTCTCCCCTGCCCGCTGTGTCCTCTCCCCTGCCCACTGTGCCCTCTCCCCTCTCCCCTGCCCGCTGTGCCCTCTCCCCTCTCCCCTGCCCACTGTGCCCTCTCCCCTCTCCCCTGCCCGCTGTGTCCTCTCCCCTCTCCCCTGCCCACTGTGCCCTCTCCCCTGCCCGCTGTGTCCTCTCCCCCTCCCCTGCCCGCTGTGCCCTCTCCCCTCTCCCCTGCCCACTGTGCCCTCTCCCCTCTCCCCTGCCCGCTGTGCCCTCTCCCCTCTCCCCTGCCCACTGTGCCCTCTCCCCTGCCCGCTGTGCCCTCTCCCCTCTCCCCTGCCCACTGTGCCCTCTCCCCTGCCCGCTGTGCCCTCTCCCCTCTCCCCTGCCCGCTGTGCCCTCTCCCCTCTCCCCTGCCCGCTGTGCCCTCTCCCCTCTCCCCTGCCCGCTGTGCCCTCTCCCCTCTCCCCTGCCCACTGTGTCCTCTCCCCTCTCCCCTGCCCGCTGTGTCCTCTCCCCCTCCCCTGCCCTCTGTGTCCTCTCCCCTGCCCGCTGTGTCCTCTCCCCCTCCCCTGCCCACTGTGCCCTCTCCCCTCTCCCCTGCCCACTGTGCCCTCTCCCCTCTCCCCTGCCCACTGTGCCCTCTCCCCTCTCCCCTGCCCGCTGTGCCCTCTCCCCTGCCCGCTGTGCCCTCTCCCCTCTCCCCTGCCCGCTGTGACCTCTCCCCTCTCCCCTGCCCACTGTGTCCTCTCCCCTCTCCCCTGCCCGCTGTGTCCTCTCCCCCCTCCCCTGCCCGCTGTGCCCTCTCCCCCTCCCCTGCCCTCTGTGTCCTCTCCCCTGCCCGCTGTGTCCTCTCCCCTCTCCCCTGCCCGCTGTGTCCTCTCCCCTCTCCCCTGCCCGCTGTGCCCTCTCCCCTCTCCCCTGCCCGCTGTGCCCTCTCCCCTGCCCGCTGTGCCCTCTCCCCTCTCCCCTGCCCGCTGTGTCCTCTCCCCTCTCCCCTGCCCGCTGTGTCCTCTCCCCCTCCCCTGCCCTCTGTGTCCTCTCCCCTGCCCGCTGTGTCCTCTCCCCTCTCCCCTGCCCGCTGTGCCCTCTCCCCTGCCCGCTGTGCCCTCTCCCCTCTCCCCTGCCCGCTGTGTCCTCTCCCCCCCGCCCCTGCCCGCTGTGTCCTCTCCCCCTCCCCTGCTCTCTGTGTCCTCTCCCCTGCCCGCTGTGTCCTCTCCCCTCTCCCCTGCCCGCTGTGCCCTCTCCCCTCTCCCCTGCCCGCTGTGTCCTCTCCCCTCTCCCCTGCCCGCTGTGTCCTCTCCCCCTCCCCTGCCCTCTGTGTCCTCTCCCCTGCCCGCTGTGTCCTCTCCCCTCTCCCCTGCCCGCTGTGCCCTCTCCCCTCTCCCCTGCCCGCTGTGCCCTCTCCCCTGCCCGCTGTGCCCTCTCCCCTCTCCCCTGCCCGCTGTGTCCTCTCCCCCCTCCCCTGCCCGCTATGCCCTCTCCCCCTCCCCTGCCCTCTGTGTCCTCTCCCCTGCCCGCTGTGTCCTCTCCCCTCTCCCCTGCCCACTGTGCCCTCTCCCCTCTCCCCTGCCCGCTGTGTCCTCTCCCCCCTCCCCTGCCCGCTGTGCCCTCTCCCCTGCCCGCTGTGTCCTCTCCCCTCTCCCCTGCCCGATGTGTCCTCTCCCCTCTCCCCTGCCCGCTGTGTCCTCTCCCCCTCCCCTGCCCGCTGTGCCCTCTCCCCTCTCCCCTGCCCGCTGTGCCCTCTCCCCTCTCCCCTGCCCGCTGTGCCCTCTCCCCTGCCCGCTGTGCCCTCTCCCCTCTCCCCTGCCCGCTGTGTCCTCTCCCCTCTCCCCTGCCCGCTGTGTCCTCTCCCCCTCCCCCTGCCCTCTGTGTCCTCTCCCCCCTCCCCTGCCCGCTGTGCCCTCTCCCCCTCCCCTGCCCTCTGTGTCCTCTCCCCTGCCCGCTGTGTCCTCTCCCCTCTCCCCTGCCCGCTGTGTCCTCTCCCCCTCTCCCCTGCCCGCTGTGCCCTCTCCCCTCTCCCCTGCCCGCTGTGCCCTCTCCCCTGCCCGCTGTGCCCTCTCCCCTCTCCCCTGCCCGCTGTGCCCTCTCCCCTCTCCCCTGCCCACTGTGTCCTCTCCCCTCTCCCCTGCCCGCTGTGTCCTCTCCCCCTCCCCTGCCCTCTGTGTCCTCTCCCCCCTCCCCTGCCCGCTGTGCCCTCTCCCCCTTCCCTGCCCTCTGTGTCCTCTCCCCTGCCCGCTGTGCCCTCTCCCCTGCCCGCTGTGCCCTCTCCCCTCTCCCCTGCCCACTGTGCCCTCTCCCCTGCCCCGCTGTGCCCTCCCCCTGCCCGCTGTGCCCTCTCCCCCTGCCCGCTGTGCCCTCTCCCCCTCCCCTGCCCTCTGTGTCCTCTCCCCCTGCCCGCTGTGTCCTCTCCCCTCTCCCCTGCCCGCTGTGTCCTCTCCCCTCTCCCCTGCCCGCTGTGCCCTCTCCCCTCTCCCCTGCCCGCTGTGCCCTCTCCCCTGCCCGCTGTGCCCTCTCCCCTCTCCCCTGCCCGCTGTGTCCTCTCCCCCTCCCCTGCCCTCTGTGTCCTCTCCCCCCTCCCCTGCCCGCTGTGCCCTCTCCCCCTTCCCCTGCCCTCTGTGTCCTCTCCCCTGCCCCGCTGTGCCCTCTCCCCTGCCCGCTGTGCCCTCTCCCCTCTCCCCTGCCCACTGTGCCCTCTCCCCTGCCCGCTGTGCCCTCCCCTGCCCGCTGTGCCCTCTCCCCTGCCCGCTGTGCCCTCTCCCCCTCCCCTGCCCTCTGTGTCCTCTCCCCTGCCCGCTGTGTCCTCTCCCCTCTCCCCTGCCCGCTGTGTCCTCTCCCCTCTCCCCTGCCCGCTGTGCCCTCTCCCCTCTCCCCTGCCCGCTGTGCCCTCTCTCCTGCCCGCTGTGCCCTCTCCCCTCTCCCCTGCCCGCTGTGCCCTCTCCCCTCTCCCCTGCCCACTGTGTCCTCTCCCCTCTCCCCTGCCCGCTGTGTCCTCTCCCCCTCCCCTGCCCTCTGTGTCCTCTCCCCCCTCCCCTGCCCGCTGTGCCCTCTCCCCCTTCCCTGCCCTCTGTGTCCTCTCCCCTGCCCGCTGTGCCCTCTCCCCTGCCCGCTGTGCCCTCTCCCCTCTCCCCTGCCCACTGTGCCCTCTCCCCTGCCCGCTGTGCCCTCTCCCCTGCCCGCTGTGCCCTCTCCCCTGCCCGCTGTGCCCTCTCCCCTCTCCCCTGCCCGCTGTGTCCTCTCCCCTCTCCCCTGCCCGCTGTGCCCTCTCCCCCTCCCCTGCCCGCTGTGCCCTCTCCCCCTTCCCTGCCCGCTGTGCCCTCTCCCCTCTCCCCTGCCCGCTGTGTCCTCTCCCCTCTCCCCTGCCCACTGTGCCCTCTCCCCCTCCCCTGCCCTCTGTGTCCTCTCCCCTGCCCGCTGTGTCCTCTCCCCCTCCCCTGCCCGCTGTGCCCTCTCCCCTCTCCCCTGCCCGCTGTGCCCTCTCCCCTGCCCGCTGTGCCCTCTCCCCTCTCCCCTGCCCACTGTGCCCTCTCCCCTGCCCGCTGTGCCCTCTCCCCTCTCCCCTGCCCGCTGTGCCCTCTCCCCTCTCCCCTGCCCACTGTGCCCTCTCCCCTGCCCACTGTGCCCTCTCCCCTGCCCGCTGTGCCCTCTCCCCTGCCCACTGTGCCCTCTCCCCTCTCCCCTGCCCACTGTGCCCTCTCCCCCTTCCCTGCCCGCTGTGCCCTCTCCCCTGCCCACTGTGTCCTCTCCCCTCTCCCCTGCCCACTGTGCCCTCTCCCCTCTCCCCTGCCCGCTGTGCCCTCTCCCCTGCCTGCTGTGCCCTTTCCCCTCTCCCCTGCCCACTGTGCCCTCTCCCCTGCCCGCTGTGCCCTCTCCCCTCTCCCCTGCCCGCTGTGCCCTCTCCCCTCTCCCCTGCCCACTGTGCCCTCTCCCCTGCCCACTGTGCCCTCTCCCCTCCCCGCTGTGCCCTCTCCCCTGCCCACTGTGCCCTCTCCCCTCTCCCCTGCCCACTGTGCCCTCTCCCCCTTCCCTGCCCGCTGTGCCCTCTCCCCTGCCCACTGTGTCCTCTCCCCTCTCCCCTGCCCACTGTGCCCTCTCCCCTCTCCCCTGCCCACTGTGCCCTCTCCCCTCTCCCCTGCCCGCTGTGTCCTCTCCCCTCTCCCCTGCCCGCTGTGTCCTCTCCCCTCTCCCCTGCCCACTGTGCCCTCTCCCCTCTCCCCTGCCCGCTGTGTCCTCTCCCCTCTCCCCTGCCCACTGTGCCCTCTCCCCTCTCCCCTGCCCGCTGTGCCCTCTCCCCTGCCCGCTGTGTCCTCTCCCCCTTCCCTGCCCACTGTGCCCTCTCCCCTGCCCGCTGTGCCCTCTCCCCTCTCCCCTGCCCGCTGTGCCCTCTCCCCTCTCCCCTGCCCGCTGTGCCCTCTCTCCTCTCCCCTGCCTGCTGTGCCCTCAGGTGTGAAATGTGCCGGTGTGTGGAGGAGAGGCTGGCGTGGTGGCGGGTGGCACTGGGTGCGTAGAGCCTCAGGCACAGCCTGGGCCTCTGCAGCCTCCGGGGCGATTGGGTGATGTGGGAGGAGCTAGGAGGTGGAACCCAGGAGGCTGGGAAGAGGCGCACACAGAGGTCAGGGGAGGCTGGAAGTGGGGAGGCAGTGAATGTTCCGGTTAACACCATGCGCCTCTGCCAGGCTGCTGGTGTTAGTGACTGGCCACCCCTGCCCACCCTCACCCCTGCCTCCCACCAGCCCAGCACTGTGCCCCGCCCACCCTCACCCCTGCCCCCTCCACCCTCCACTGTGCCCCGCCCGCCCTCACCCCTGCCTCCCACTGGCTCTGTCCTGTGCCCCGCCCACCCTCACCCCTGCCTCCCACTGGCTTTGTCCTGTGCCCCGCCTGCCCTCACCCCTGTCCCCTCCACCCTGCACTGTGCCCCGCCCGCCCTCACCCCTGCCTCCCACTGGCTTTGTCCTGTGCCCCGCCTGCCCTCACCCCTGCCCCCTCCACCCTCCACTGTGCCCCACCTGCCCTCACCCCTGCCCCCTCCACCCTGAACTGTGCCCCGCCCACCCTCACCCCTGCCTCCCACCAGCCCAGCACTGTGCCCCGCCCACCCTCACCCCTGCCTCCACCAGCCCAGCACTGTGCCCCGCCTGCCCTCACCCCTGCCTCCCACTGGCTCTGTCCTGTGCCCTGCCTGCCCTCACCCCTGCCCCCTCCACCCTGCACTGTGCCCCACCCGCCCTCACCCCTGCCTCCCACTGGCTCTGTCCTGTGCCCCGCCCACCCTCACCCCTGCCTCCCACTAGCTCTGTCCTGTGCCCCACCCACCCTCACCCCTGCCCCCTCCACCCTGCACTGTGCCCCACCCGCCCTCACCCCTGCCCCCTCCACCCTGCACTGTGCCCCGCCCACCCTCACCCCTGCCTCCCACTGGCTCTGTCCTGTGCCCCGCCCACCCTCACCCCTGCCTCCCACTGGCTTTGTCCTGTGTCCCGCCTGCCCTCACCCCTGTCCCCTCCACCCTGCACTGTGCCCCGCCCGCCCTCACCCCTGCCTCCCACTGGCTTTGTCCTGTGTCCCGCCTGCCCTCACCCCTGTCCCCTCCACCCTGCACTCTCAGGCACAGTCCTCGAGGGACCCGGAGTGGCCCTCACGTCCACACTAACCCGGCTCTTCTGGACACGACACTGATGGAGCAAATGCCGGCTGGGCCCGGTGTGGACCCTGAGCCTCCACAGCATCTCCACAGCTTCCCTGCTCCAGCATGAGGGCTGAGCGTCCTCTGAGGGCTAGGCCCCGCCCCACGGCCCCTGTCCCCTCCCAGCATGCTGGCCAGCTCGCCGGCCTGCTTGTCCGATCCACTGTACACATACCTCACCTCTGACCCCGAGCGATGAGCATGTGCTGAGAAAGGTCATGATCTCCTGTCAAAGGTCATTCTAGAGTTAAAGTCACATCATCCACATGACGTCTGACTAGGGAGAATTTAGAATAACAAACTTCCTACTGAGACTCAAATAAACATGAATCGGGAACAATGACTAGTCCAAGAGCCGCCTTTCTCCAAGAAGTACTAATGAGAAGCAAAGATATCCATTTTCATCACTGAAATTAATATTGAAGTGGAGACAGGGAAGGAAAATAAATACAAAAGAAATGTTCTGGGAAAGAAGAAGAAAATCACAGAGCAAGAGGCTGCCAGCACCTGCCCACGGCCAGCGGCGGGCAGCTCAGGTCCGCGGGGACAGAGGTGTGGAATGAGCTGAGAAGCTGGGGGGGTCGCAAGGGCTGCTCAGGGCCGTGCAGGCCGGCACGTGCCTGCACAACACTATAAAAGGTTCTGTGTCCACTTGAATAAGCAATAAAGACAGAGAGAGCGTGGAGGGAGCAAGAGGCACACACAGGTGAGGAAGGCAGAGCTAGACAGGGAAAGAGGGGGGAGGAGGAGGGGGAGAGAGGAAAGGGGGAGGGAGGGAGGGGGAGAGGAGAGGGGAGAGAGGGGAGGGAGAGAGGAGAGAGGGGGAGGGAGAGAGGAGAGAGGGGGAGGGAGAGGGGAGAGAGGGGAGGGAGAGGGGGAGAGCGAAGCTGTAGCTCTGCCCTGCTCTGCCCAGGGCCGGTCAGCCTGTGAACACGCGGTTGTGCTTCCCCCTGGGGACCCGCTGTGCCCAGCTGTGTGCCTCGCTCTCTGTGAGGCCTGTCACAGGTGAGCCCACTTCCTGCCTCTGCCTCGCCGCCGTCCCCGCGGTGCCGCCTGTCCCAGCCGCCCGGGCAGGGCCTGAGCCGAGGGTTCCTCCATCCTCTTCGTCGTTCGGGCATGCTGGGAAAGCCGGCTTTCTCTCCTCCTTGGAGTTCCCCAGGGCTGGAGCAGGGAGGTGCACACATGCCCGCTTTGCCTCCACGCACCAGGCCTCTGGGGTCACCGCGGTGTGTGGCTGCTCACTGGTGCCCGTATTCCGGGCCTTCTCTGCCATGTGGGAGGCCTCGGAGCTCTGCTTGGGGTCCTCAGTTGGTCTCTGTCCTCAGGAAGCACCGGTCACCAGCCAGGCCTCGGCCTCAGCCCGTCCTGCTCCACATGGACCTCTGCAGGGCTGGCACGGAGCCTTCCGGAGCCCAGAGGGGCTGGCACAGAGACTTCCGGAGCCCGAGGGGCTGGCACGGAGCCTTCCGGAGCCCGAGGGGCTGGGTGCGGATGTGCACCTGGCGCTCCCCGAGCCCTGAGCAAGGCACTTCCAGCCGTCCTCTCAGGGTGCCGGCCTGGGCAGGGGAGGAGCCAGGCTTAGCCTCGGGAAGGGCACAGCCGGGCAGAGCCCACAGGAGCAGCTCAGATCCTTCCATCAGGGACAGGGACACGTGGTTCTCTGTCTGGGGTGAAATCCCTGCGGGAGTGTCCGCCATGCTCCCCCGAGGCAGGGGAGGCCCGGCCTTTGGAGTGGAGACCAGCCCCCCAAGCAGAGCACCCGCCGCTGTGTCACAGCACCCTCTTCCCGTCAGCCCTGCTCCCTGGGGGCCCCCGTAGACGCCAGCCCCTCTGCGTAGCTGCCCACCCCGCCGTGGCCCCGGGTTTGCCACGCTTGGAGACGGCCGGCTCCAGGAAACCTGCCGCACCCACTCTCACACCTCAGCAGTGTTCCTGGTGTTCAAGTCCACTGTCACGCGGCGTGTACGGAGGCGGTGACCAGAGAATGCCATCCACGTTGATTCGGAGAGTGTTTTCGAGGGTTTCTTAACTGGTTGGGCTTTACTTAAATAGTATTCTTTTGGCTTAGATGTAGGCGTTTATTAGGGAAAAGCGTAGACCCTGTCTTTGATCCATTGTGCTCGGCTTACATTCTCCACAGATGTGCAGGCCTGTGTGTGCCTTCCTCACACCTGCTCTGCTCACACCTGTGCAAACACAGCCGCCTGTAAAAATAAGAGAGCGGGAACATGCTATTGCAATGCAAAGGCTTTTTAAAACATGAAAGTCACTTGTGGTCCAATTGACTTAATTCCAAATTTGGCAAAGTGCTTCCTACTGTGACTCAGTTTGAGTACTCTAAATGAAATTCTTTTAATAAAGAACAGAACAAGACTATTATATTTTTCTTCATTAGTTCTGTTTATTAAAAAATGCAACATAGTTCTAAAGCATAATTTTGTCCATGCGCTGTCCCCTGGGAATGTAATTGATACTAAGCAGGAGAAACACGTGCATAAAGGGTGTGCTTTCTCATTTCTGGGAGTGCACACTTCCATTGTGAGCACTGCACCATTAAAGGATCAAGCTTTGCTGTCAGAATCCAAATGCCTGAAAGCTAGATTTTTTTTTTTTTTCAAATAAAAATGTAGAGGCGATAACTGTCCTCAGCCAGGGTCCGGTGCCGCTGCTCCCACACCAGCACCACAGGCTTCAGGAATTTTGTATTTCATCTAGGAGGGAGCTGGCTGCGGCCCCCTACTGAGACGGACCACGTGCTCCTCCTCCTCCTCCAGCCATGCTTTGAGAGTCAGTCCATCCGTCGAAATTCGCCATGCTGCAAACAGATGCCACCACTGTGTAGGGCCAGCAGGGTGCAGACTGGACCCCAGTGCACCAAGGACCCCCCCCTAGTGCACCCCGAGGACTGCCCCCAGTGCACCCCGAGGACCACCCCCAGTGCACCCCGAGGACCGCCCCCAGTGCACCCCGAGGACTGCCCCCAGTGCACCCTGAGGACCACCTGGTCCTAAGGGCCACCGTCCCTCCAGGTCCTCCCATGTCCACATTCCCTGGGTGCCCTCCCTCGTAGCACATGAAAATGCTCTGGGGCAGGGTGACCTGGGTGGCTTGGTGAACACCATGTGCTTGCTCTGGGCACCGGGGTGAAGGCAGGGTTTGGGAATGTGTGGGGTGGCAGCAATGTGTTTCCTCTGCTCATGACTGAGATGCATGTGAGTCACCATAGCAGGTGAACCAACTTCTCAAAACTGCTTGAAATTGAACAATTTGAGAAAGAACCATTTTTTGTCTGGGAGTGCTTTCTGAAATGGTGCCCCTGTCACCCACCCTGGGCTCTATCACCTCCACTTGAGGGCTCCATCACCCCACTTGAGGGCTCCATCACCCCCACTTGAGGGCTCTATCACCTCCACTTGAGGGCCCCATCACCTCCACTTGAGGGCTCCATCACCTCCACTTGAGGGCTCCATCACCCCCACTTGAGGGCTCCATCACCCCCACTTGAGGGCTCTATCACCTCCACTTGAGGGCTCTATCACCTCCACTTGAGGGCTCTATCACTTCCATCCTAGGGGCTCCGTCACCCCTACCCTGGGGGCTCCGTCACGCCCACCCTGGCTCATGCTCTGGACGGAGGGAGGCTGCTGAGCTCTGGAAGGGAGAGGAGCCTGTCTGTGGCCTCAGAAGACGAGGGTGCAGTGTTGTGGGTACCAAGGCTGCACTCACCCGGAGGTGCCTTTTCTTTCCTTTTCTTTCCCATGCTTCTCTGACACATCCTGATGGTGTGTACTTCAGACCACAAATGCCTGGGAAGGGTGAGCGTCCACGCCCCGCCTGTGACAGTGCCGGGCTCCGGTGCCTGGTGGAAGTCACTTCCATGGCTTGTCTGGCGTGAGACGCAGGCGGACAGGAGGAAGGGCGTGGGGCACGCAGAGTGGGGCAGGGATGAGGCCGGGAGCAGGCAGGGGCCTCTCGGTCTGTAACTAAGACCCTGGGAGGCAGCGAGCTCTGAGCCGGGGGTCAGGTCGTGAGAGAGGAAAGGGGGGGTCAGAAACGGGAGGTGGGGTGTGTCCGCACACACCGCCGCGCTCCATGCTCCGTGCTCCGCTGGCCGCCGTGCTCCGTGCTCCGTGCTCTGCTGGCCGCCGTGCTCCGTGCTCTGCTGGCCGCCGCGCTCCGTGCTCCGTGCTCCGCTGGCCGCCGTGCTCCGTGCTCCGCTGGCCGCCGTGCTCCGTGCTCCGTGCTCCGTGCTCCGCTGGTCGCCGTGCTCCGTGCTCCGCTGGCCGCCGTGCTCCGTGCTCCGTGCTCCGCTGGCCGCCGTGCTCCGTGCTCCGCTGGCCGCCGTGCTCCGTGCTCCGTGCTCCGTGCTCCGCTGGCCGCCGTGCTCCGTGCTCCGTGCTCCGCTGGCCGCCGTGCTCCGTGCTCCGTGCTCCGCTGGCCGCCGTGCTCTGTGCTCCGCTGGCCGCCGTGCTCTGTGCTCTGTGCTCCGCTGGCCGCCGTGCTCCGTGCTCCGCTGGCCGCCGTGCTCCGTGCTCTGCTGGCCGCCGTGCTCCGTGCTCCGTGCTCCGCTGGCCGCCGTGCTCTGTGCTCCGCTGGCCGCCGTGCTCCGTGCTCCGTGCTCCGCTGGCCGCCGTGCTCCGTGCTCTGCTGGCCACCGCCGTGCTCCGTGCTCCGTGCTCCGCTGGCCGCCGTGCTCTGTGCTCCGCTGGCCACCGTGCTCCGTGCTCCGTGCTCCGCTGGCCGCCGTGCTCCGTGCTCTGCTGGCCACCGCCGTGCTCCGTGCTCTGTGCTCCGCTGGCCGCCGTGCTCCGTGCTCCGTGCTCCGTGCTCCGCTGGCCGCCGTGCTCCGTGCTCCGCTGGCCGCCGTGCTCCGTGCTCCGTGCTCCGCTGGCCGCCGTGCTCCGTGCTCCGCTGGCCGCCGTGCTCCGTGCTCCGTGCTCCGCTGGCCGCCGTGCTCTGTGCTCCGCTGGCCGCCGTGCTCTGTGCTCTGTGCTCCGCTGGCCGCCGTGCTCCGTGCTCCGCTGGCCGCCGTGCTCTGTGCTCCGCTGGCCGCCGTGCTCCGTGCTCTGCTGGCCACCGCCGTGCTCCGTGCTCTGTGCTCCGCTGGCCGCCGTGCTCTGTGCTCCGCTGGCCGCCGTGCTCCGTGCTCCGTGCTCCGCTGGCCGCCGTGCTCTGTGCTCCGCTGGCCGCCGTGCTCTGTGCTCTGTGCTCCGCTGGCCGCCGTGCTCCGTGCTCCGCTGGCCGCCGTGCTCTGTGCTCCGCTGGCCGCCGTGCTCCGTGCTCCGCTGGCCGCCGTGCTCCGTGCTCCGTGCTCCGCTGGCCGCCGTGCTCCGTGCTCCGCTGGCCGCCGTGCTCCGTGCTCCGTGCTCCGCTGGCCGCCGTGCTCTGTGCTCCGCTGGCCGCCGTGCTCTGTGCTCTGTGCTCCGCTGGCCGCCGTGCTCCGTGCTCCGCTGGCCGCCGTGCTCTGTGCTCCGCTGGCCGCCGTGCTCCGTGCTCTGCTGGCCACCGCCGTGCTCCGTGCTCTGTGCTCCGCTGGCCGCCGTGCTCTGTGCTCCGCTGGCCGCCGTGCTCCGTGCTCCGTGCTCCGCTGGCCGCCGTGCTCCGTGCTCCGCTGGCCGCCGTGCTCCATGCTCCGTGCTCCGCTGGCCGCCGTGCTCCGTGCTCCGTGCTCCGCTGGCCGCCGTGCTCTGTGCTCCGCTGGCCGCCGTGCTCTGTGCTCTGTGCTCCGCTGGCCGCCGTGCTCCGTGCTCCGCTGGCCGCCGTGCTCTGTGCTCCGCTGGCCGCCGTGCTCCGTGCTCTGCTGGCCACCGCCGTGCTCCGTGCTCTGTGCTCCGCTGGCCGCCGTGCTCTGTGCTCCGCTGGCCGCCGTGCTCCGTGCTCCGTGCTCCGCTGGCCACCGTGCTCCGTGCTCTGCTGGCCGCCGTGCTCCGTGCTCCGTGCTCCGCTGGCCACCGTGCTCCGTGCTCTGTGCTCCGCTGGCCACCGCCGTGCTCCGTGCTCCGTGCTCCGCTGGCCGCCGTGCTCCGTGCTCCGTGCTCTGCTGGCCGCCGTGCTCCGTGCTCCGCTGGCCGCCGTGCTCCGTGCTCCATGCTCCGTGCTCCGCTGGCCGCCGTGCTCCGTGCTCCGTGCTCTGCTGGCTGCCGTGCTCCGTGCTCCGTGCGCAGTGCTCCGTGCTCCGTGCTCCGTGCGCCGTGCGCCGTGCTCCGTGCTCCGTGCTCCGTGTGCCGTGCTCCGTGCGCCGTGCGCTGTGCTCCGTGCGCCGTGCTCCGTGCTCCGTGCGCCGTGCGCCGTGCGCCGTGCTCCGTGCTCCGTGCGCCGTGCGCCGTGCTCCGTGCGCCGTGCTCCGTGCTCCGTGCTCCGTGCTCCGTGCTCCGTGCTCCGTGCTCCGTGCGCCGTGCTCCGTGCGCCGTGCGCCGTGCGCCGTGCTCCGTGCTCCGCTGGCCGCCGTGCTCCGTGCTCTGCTGGCCGCCGCGCTCCGTGCTCTGTTGGCCACCTCCGCGCTCCGTGCTCTGCTGGCCACCGCCGTGCTCCGTGCTCTGCTGGCCACCGCCGTGCTCCGTGCTCTGCTGGCCGCCGCGCTCCGTGCTCTGCTGGCCGCCGTGCTCCATGCTCCGTGCTCCGCTGGCCTGTGTCTCTGGGGTCCTGCGGCGTGGGGGGAGCCCATTCCTGGCGGCATCCTCCGAGCAGGGCAGGGGAGGAGGGGGCCCCGGGGGCCTCCCCTGGCACGGACTCACACGCTCCACAGCGGGAAATCAGAGAGGGCAGAAACCCCTCCCACAGATGGAGGCGCATGCACCAGTTCACGCCAGACACGAACAGAGGGCCAGAGGTTACCCCGAGCTCACGCCAGACACGAACAGAGGGCCAGAGGTTACCCCGAGCTCACGCCAGACACGAACAGAGGGCCAGAGGTTACCCCGAGCTCATGCCAGACACGAACAGAGGGCCAGAGGTTACCCCGAGTTCACGCCAGACACAGAGGGCCAGAGGTTACCCCGAGTTCATGCCAGACACAAACAGAGGGCCAGAGGTTACCCCGAGCTCACGCCAGACACGAACAGAGGGCCAGAGGTTACCCCGCGCTGCCCAGACTTCCCAGAGAGACCTGGGAGATGCTTCTTTCCCTCCTCCCGGCCCGCCCTGGCCTTGGGGCGTCAGGGAATCTCCGTCTCAGTGGCAGGGCGGGACAGGCCTTCACTTTGTCTGGCTTCTTCTTTTCCTCCCCAAGTTCCTGAGAGTGGATCAAGACAAAGGCAGAGACTGCAGCATGGACTGCACGGGCTCCCAGCAGCGGCCGCTGTGCGCATCCGACGGGAGGACCTTCCTGTCCCGCTGTGAGTTCCAGCGCGCCAAGTGCAAGGACCCCCAGCTAGAGATCGCCTACCGCGGGAACTGCAAAGGTGAGCGGCGGCCGGGCCTGGCTGGCCTTTTTTGCGGAAACTACTTTTATACCTGGACTGGCCTGGACTCTGATCCACCTATTTACAGTTCCTACCATAGCTGAGGTGACAGGCATGTGCCACCAGCCTTGCCTTTTCTTTTGAGATGGGGTTTTATGAACTGTTTGCCCAGGCTAGTCTCACCCCGATCTTCCTGATCTCTACCTCTACGGGAGCTAGAGTTGAGTCTTGGTTTTCTCCCTCTTTTTAGCAAATGGAGATTCTACAATTGCACGAGTTCACTGTGTGCAAGCCGTTGAGGGCACGCTTCTCCAGATTAGGAATCAAATTAACACTCATGGGTAGAGGAAAACTTTGAAATGCTTCCCATTGTTAATGGAGGAGCTGACCCTCCTATTGTGTTCACAACACAAGCAGCCGTTTCACTGGGAAACTTTCTCTTATTCTCTCAGAAACGAGACCACAGATTAAAACCCCCTTTGAGAAGATTTTCTGCACTGATTAGTTATTTCTAACTAAACAATATAACAACCCTAAAGACCACCACCAGCGCACATCGCTGCAGCCCTATAATCAGGAAGGTCCTGGAGATATTTGTTCTTTTCAAATGCAGCATTCTAAGTAAACACACCTGGGTTCAGTGGCCTCAAGATCTCACTCTGATGTGATTGGGAAGTGTTTACTGGCTAGGTTGGTGTGGGGGTACGTGCCTGTAATCCCGGCCCCTGGGAAGCTGAGCCGGAGGATTGTGAGTTCCAGGTCTGGGTTGAATGATACAACCCAAAATGATATAACCGAAACAGAAGATGCGTGCTTCCCCAGAGAAGGGGCCGGTGAGGACAGGGGAGGCGTCAGGGCCCTGGCTTTGCCGTGCTGAGCCCCACCGACAGCGTGGCTGCACACGCGGACACAGGCCGGCCTCAGGCTCAGACTCTCCTGCCATCCGGGTCTGGGCGGAGGTGTGGCCGTTAAAGGCTGCGGAACATCCTGGCAGGAACCCTGGGTGGGGAAGGAAGACGTGGGGAGATGATTCCCCAGAGGCTGCTTTAAACGCCGTGTGCTGGCGTGACCTCCTCTCAGGACCCCAGGCCCCGCGGTCCCTGGTGGAACCCAATCTCAGGGTCTCCCGTGGGGCCACAGGAGGAGCTGGTGGAGGGGGGGGGTGGGAGGCAGAGGGGGGCTGGGAGGCGGGGGACGGAGTGCCCGGCCCAGGTCTGCCCTCACCCCGTGGGAAACTGCAGCCGTACCTGAACCCCAGCCACCAGCCCCCCTCCCAGGCACCAGATACTGCTTATTTGCCTGGAGAGGCCAGGGATGGCTCTGCTGGGGTCTAGGGTGGGGTGTCACCCGAGGGCCCTGGTCAGGGGCCTGTCCAGCCGCCTGCCGCGGGCCCCTGGGCTCCTGTGTCCTGGATAGGAAGGAGCTCTCCCGGCACTTGCTCCATGAGCAGCTTGGGCCTGGGCTGCAGGACATCACCAGAGTGCGGCTGTGCCCTGCTGCTGGGAAGGGCGGCCCTGGGGCAGCGCGGGTGACGGGCGGCCCTGGGGCAGCGCGGGTGACAGGCAGCCCTGGGGCAGCGCGGGTGACGGCGCCCCAGACACGATCCTGCCCTGCCTGTTTACTCCCCTACGGCACGGAGGGAAAGGAAACTTTAGGAACATACAAACATATCAGAATGTGCTCTTGACAGATGCTTCTAGAAGCCAGCAGCTAGCAAGTCTTAGCATGTAGCCTGGAAGCGGAGATCCCATCGCCTCCGTACGCGGTGTCTGCCGCGCTCCCTCTGGGCAGCGCTGGGCGCAGGTCCCGCCGGCCGCGCCGGGCACCAGGCGCAGGTCCTGCCGGCCGCGCTGGGCACTGGGTGCAGGTCCCGCCGGCCACGCTGGGCACCGGGCGCAGGTCCTGCTGGCCGCGCTGGGCACTGGGCGCAGGTCCCGCCGGCCGCGCCGGGCACTGGGCGCTGGTCCCGCCGGCCGCGCCGGGCACTGGGCGCAGGTCCCGCCGGCCGCGCCGGGCACTGGGCGCTGGTCCCGCCGGCCGCGCCGGGCACTGGGCGCTGGTCCCGCCGGCCGCGCCGGGCACTGGGCGCTGGTCCCGCCGGCCGCGCCGGGCACTGGGCGCTGGTCCCGCCGGCCGCGCCGGGCACTGGGCGCTGGTCCCGCCGGCCGCGCCGGGCACTGGGCGCTGGTCCCGCCGGCCGCGCCGGGCACTGGGCGCTGGTCCCGCCGGCCGCGCCGGGCACTGGGTGCAGGTCCCGCCGGCCGCGCCGGGCACTGGGCGCAGGTCCTGGGCACCAGGCACAGGTCCTGGGCACCAGACACAGGTCCCATCGGCCGCGCGCTCCCTCTGGGCAGCACCGGGCTCAGGTCCCGCCAGCCACAAGCCCAGGTGCAGGCTCGCCTTTCCCCCCCCCAAAATAGGATCGGGAAGAAATCAAACATGAAATGTGCTTCACCTCAGTAAGTTTAACCTAAACCAGGATTACAGCCTGGCGGCCCACACCTATGAAGCAGAGGATTGTGGTGTAAGGCCAGTGTGTGGCAAAGAGAAAGACTTCCGTCTCAACAAACAAGCTGGCTGCGGTGGCATCCCAGCCCCCAAACAAACAAGAACGCAAAAATGGTACTGGGTGCGTGGCTCACATGGCAGAGCACCTGCCTTGCGTGTGCACGTCCCTGAGTGTAAAAGCTGATACCACCAGAAAACTCACACAGAAGAAAAACACAGCAGAGAATCTACAGCACCAGTGCCCACCGGCTTCCAGGGTGTTCCGTGCCACAGCAGTGCCTGCGTAGCGGACTTTGAGCTGGCTGAAGGGCAGAGCAGAGCCCTCATCACAGTGTCAACCAAAGCCGGGCATCCTGTGCCGCTGGCAGCCTAGCCTTGGGGCTCCAGAGGCCCCAGGTTAGCCCGGATTGACCCAGAAAGGGGCTCCCGGTTTCCCAGTTTTCCCTGCCCGGGTCTTGGCGCGGAGTATGAAGACGGCAGAGCTCCTTCAGGCTGCTGTACATCACGAAGCGTTTCTGCATTCAACAGCACTCACCACCACTGCACACACATCCACCCTGGCAGAGACGGCTTGTGGGGACCGAGTCCGTGCCTGAGGCCCAGGCTTGGGCTTGGCAGCCCTGGATGATCTGTGCTGGGATCTTCTGTTTTCCAAGAGCGTAGCTTCTGCAAGTTCTATGGTCAGACCTAGGTCAGGACTGCTCCCAGGGGCCCAGTGGGGCCAGCCCCTAAGTGCTTTCTTGGTGGCCTTGGCCCTGTCCCTTCTCAGGGCACAGAGGCTGCTGGCTGTCCTGGGGACATTTTCACACATGTGTGGGTGACAGACACGTGTGGCTCTCTCTTTCGGATGTTCCGGTTTGGACACAACAGTTGAAATGCCCACAATGTTGAATTAAAATGGATGACACACGCAATGTTTCGTGTGTGCAGCTCTGGCATAAGCGCTCACTGACTGGAGCCCCAGCAGATTCTTCCCATAGTTCAGAGACATTTGTGGACTTTGTGTTTTCAGAACTCAGCAAATGCGTTAATACTTTTTCTTTTGATCTGAGACCAGGGGGCTGGCATTGCATAAAAAAAAAAGGAGAAACAACTTAAAAGGTCACATGCCAGCAGACCTTGGGACTGCTTTGAACAGAGTCATCAGGACAGCCGGCAAAGGCCGCGTCCCTGGAGTCGGAGGCCAGAAGCGGGGGGTGGCGGAGCACGTGCGGAACTCTCCTGCTCTCCACGCACAGCCGTGCCAGTGCCGGATCCGGGCGGGCTGAGCAGAGCCTCGGGCCTGGAGACCCGGCGTGTGCCGTGCTGTGTGCCCCTTCCCACAGCGGGAGTGAGCCCGTGATCCTCGGGACCCAGGAGTGGGGCCTCAGCCTCCATTTGGTGTGAACCCCAGAACGACACAGCCGCGTCCACACCGACGGCGTCTCTGTCCTCAGAGAGCGCCCCACTCCTGGCCTTCCACCCAGACTCAGTGGGGAGGCTCTGGGATCCTGGTCCCTGCCCTCTGCCCGTGGCCTCTCTGAGCTGGCTGAGGTGCTGTGCTGCACCTGGTCACCACGTGGAGACAGGAGCGGGTGAACTCAGAGTTCCTACTCCCCGAAGATGTTCTCATCAGAAAAATCACCACAAAACCCAGCAAAGGTGTCTCCAACATCCTTTCTCTAAGGTTGGAGAATATGGAAACGGGTCAGAAGCGCCAACACCTGTGTGTTTTCTGTAGGCATCGGTGATTAGGAAGGACACTGAGGTAGACTCAACTGTGACTTCCTCCCTGGGGACCCACAGGTATACCGTGGGGCCAGGGGCCTAGCCAGCGCTGTGCCACAAGGCAGCAGAGTGCATGTGTGTGCGCGTGTGCACCTCTGTGCAAAGTATATGTGTATGCACATGCATGCACGCGTGCCTCTGTGCAGGGAGTGTGTGTATGTGCATGTGCACACACACCTTGTGCAGGGAGTGTGTGTCTGTATGTGCATGTACACACACACCTTGTGCAGGGAGTGTGTGTGTGTGTCCATGTGCATGGACATGGACACACGCCTCTGTGCAGGGAGTCACGTTGTCTCTGTGTGACCCTCCTCTGCCGGGACTTGCCCTGGCCCACACTGCACTAGGACACGTTTGGTCTTCAGTGCCATGGCTGGGGAGAGTGCCCTGCGGGCCGGGGTGGGGGGCCGGCAGGGCGGGGCCAAGGGCCTGGGGCCTGCTTCTGGCCAGCACCCCCCCTCCTCCTCCTGTGGGGCTCAGCAGCGCTGGGACGTGGAGGCCCCCGCTCTGGACTGCGGTCACCTGGGCTCGGCTGCTGTCCTGTCCCCTCCCGTGGTCAGCAACGTGAGGAATGCCTGCAGATGGCGTGTGGACAGGGTCTCCCCCAGGGCTTAGCTGGCACCTGGCACCACTGCACTGGACACAGCCTGGCACGGCTCACGGTCACCCACACAGAAAAGGACTTGGTGGCCCAGCGCCGCTGGTAGCCGCCACGAACGCCTGTGGACGACCTCCCTGCTGCAGGACTGAAAGCTGAAGGGCCCGCCCATCGCTGAGGTGGCTCCCACCCTACTTGCTCCCCCACAAGGGGCCAACCAAACTCCCACCTCCCGGCTTTCCTGTTTATGACTTGTCTGCCTGTCTGCTTTGAAAGGGGAGCTCAGTCCCTGCCGCCGTGGCCTTCTTTGTTGTCATGGGAAGCTCAGGTAATCACTGAGGTTCTGGGACGGGGTGGGGCTGGAGAGGAGGGTCCGGCTGGGGAGAGCGGGGCGCCCCTGCCTGGGGAGGAGTCCCTGCGCTGCTGGCCTCTTGTCATGCCTCCGGCCTCATGGACGACAGGGAACTCTGTTTACGCGAGAAGACCTTCTCATTTTTCTCAGAGTAACAAGTGGGCAATGACTTATAGCATCTGCCTTCGTTTGCTGCCAGCACACAGTGAGAGGCGGCCTCACGAGCACCGGGCTGTGGCCCCACGAGGAGCAGGACTTGCTTTGTCCGGTGCCATGCGGTCTCCAGCCAGCACTGTGCCCATCCAGGCTCACCCACAAGCTCTGGCCTGGCAGAAGATGACCACCGAAGCCGCTCCTGGCCTCTGAGTTCCCGGGGCCACCGTGGCAGTGCTGAACTCGGAGCGGCCGTGGGGACGCAGAGGTGGCGTCCGTGTCCACCGGGACCTTCCCATCTCGCCCGTGTTCTCTGCGCTGGCAGAATGCCGAGGGCTGTGGCAGCTCCCCAGCGCCGCCTGTTGGGCAGCATGGAGGCACCGGTGTGGGTATGGATGGACGGCTACCCGTGAGCGCCACACCGGGTCCCCCGGGCGCATCCCGGGGCGCCGCTGCTCTGCTGCACACGGGGTCCCGAGGGAGGAGGCGCTGCCCCTGGAGACCGCTGGGTGTGGGTCACCTTGGCGATGCGGTTCTCTGCAGGAGCAGCCTTCCCCTCCCCCGTCATCCCTGTTCCTCTCCAGCATTCCTCTGCACGCAGAGTTCAAAGCCGTCCCCCACCGTGTGTGTCCCGTTTCAAGTGACTGAAGTAGTGTGCCGTGAGGACAGGGCCACGGACGGTGAGACTCCCTGGGCGAGCTGTGTGGCCGCCTCTGTGTGGGCAGGCGTCCCCGCGTGGGAGCAGCGCCTGCCCAGCGTGGCTGCTTCCGTCTGGGGTGGAGGGAACGTCCCGGAACCAGACTGGCTGTCCCCGCACGGCCAGTGCACCAGATGCTACCGAGCTGCGCACACTGGTTTTGCTCAGGCTTTGAAATCTCAGCGCTCGTGAAATCTCAGCACAGCCACCGGTCAAGAGGTGTGTGTGCTTGACTTCTTCAACCACATGGCGCGTGAAGAGCGGGAACGGTGACCTCAGTCACGCGGCCAACACGGTGACAGGGTTTTGGCCAGAGAATGTTTCTCTTTCATTCTTTTAAATGCGATCGAAAGTTTAGGCAGTTTGCGGTCTTGGCAGTGTGATTTTGCCACGTCCCTCAGAACCACACGGTTCTTTCTGAAGGAAGGGATGTGCGGGCCTGCTGGCCGTTGTCCTGTGATGGGGTGGGAAGAGGGGTCCTGCCTGGACTCTGGGCGGCAGGTGGCCCAAACCACCTGGGGTGCTAGGGTCTGACACACTGGACAGAGCACAGACGACCTTCCCTGGTCTGTCATGACTAACTGCCGTGGGAGATGACTTCGAATTCCGTGACTTGGATTCGATATTCGGTTCAGCACCGAGAGCTGAAGCTTTGAGAACAAACTAATTCCTGGCAAATGTGAAGTCTGAGAGAATCTCAATCCAGAATGAAGTCCGGAGGCTGATGCTTTTCTAGCACATTCCGTGGTGGTTTGAGCATGAAGAGTAGTGAGTGGTTCCGTCGCTCCCAGTTGGGGCTGTGAACCCCTGCTCCCATTGCCTTTCTGTCAGAGAACCAAGCCACAGTTGTCCTGAAGAAACAAGAACTTGTCCAGCCCAGCCTGGTCCTCACTCACCAAGGCTGCTTATAACTGCAAGCCCGGTCCAGACCGGACAGCCGCATGGGCTGGGCGGAGGGCTGTCTCCGCTGCGGGAGCCTGCGGTGGCCCCTGGTGTGCCCCGTGGGTGTCCCCGAGGAGGCCCAGGCCCGCCCCTGCAGGGCCCGTCCGGAGGCAGTCAGCAGCACGCAAGCCCGGCAGAGCCCTGCAGTCCTGGCTGGTGCCTGTGCCCCCAGGGAGGCCCAGGCCCGCCCCTGCAGGGCCCGTCCGGAGGCAGTCAGCAGCACGCAAGCCCGGCAGAGCCCTGCAGTCCTGGCTGGTGCCTGTGCCCCCGGGGAGGCCCAGGCCCGCCCCTGCGGGGTCCGCCGGAGGCAGTCAGCAGCACGCAAGCCTGGCAGAGCCCTGCAGTCCTGGCTGGTGCCTGTGGTGTTTTGGCATCACCCGCAGGTGTGACCAGCAGGCAGTCACTGGGCCACTGGCAGAGCAGGGGGCGGACGGCCTACGAGGGTTCCTGGAGCACGGAGCCGGGCCAGTAGGCCTGGCGAAGCTCCCAACGCCGGGACGTCCGCCATCCTGGGCTGGGAGATCGGCCTGGCAGTGTCTCGCCCCCGCTCTCAGGCCCTGGCTGGTGTCTGAGCTGAAGGTGGGCACACGCCTCTTGTCCTCACGTAGCGTCTGTCTGGTCTCCCCTGCGCAAACGAGAGGATCCGCTTTGCTGGTGGCACTGGCGACATTGACGCTGCTGCCTTCGCCTGTTCTAGTCTTTTCTTTTCAGAGGGAGGTCCAGTGCGTTGTGTTGGGAGACCGTGGGGGGCTTTCCCAGGAGCCAGCAGCACGGCCCTCACTGACGGCAACACGGTGGTGACACCGGCTCGCCGACAGTCGGGTGAGGCCTGCGCTTGAGTTGTCTCCTCTCACCACCTTGTTGTCAGCCTCTGGGTGGGGTCGAGCGGCCGGAGTGTAGTGTGATCTGGGGGTGCCCAGGAGAGAGGCTGAGAGGACGCCGGGGGTGATGTCCTCCCCACAGGGTCTCAGCCGCAGGGCCCGGGGTGGGAGGTCGCACGGTAGCACAGCAACAGACGCCCATGCTCCTCCAGCCGCCCAGGCCGAGTGTGACTGTCCCCCACGACTGTCCCCCACGACTGTCCCCCACGACTGTCCCCCACGACTGTCCCCCACGACTGACCCCCACGACTGACCCCATGACTGTCCTCCACGACTGTCCCCCATGACTGTCCTCCACGACTGTCCCCCACGACTGACCCCATGACTGTCCCCCACGACTGCCCCCACGACTGTCCCCCACGACTGTCCCCCACGACTGACCCCATGACAGTCCCCCACGACTGTCCCCCACGACTGACCCCACGACAGTCCCTCATGATTGTCCCCATGACTGTCCCCCACGACTGTCCCCCACGACTGACCCCATGACTGTCCTCCACGACTGTCCCCCACGACTGTCCCCACGACTGACCCCACGACTGTCCCCCACGACTGTCCCCCACGACTGACCCCATGACTGTCCTCCACGACTGTCCCCCACGACTGTCCCACACGACTGACCCCACGACTGTCCCCCACGACTGTCCCCCACGACTGTCCACCACGACTGACCCCATGACTGTCCTCCACGACTGTCCCCCACGACTGTCCCCCACGACTGACCCCACGACTGTCCCCCACGACTGTCCCCCATGACTGTCCCCCATGACTGTCTCCATGACTGTCCCCCACGACTGTCCCCCATGACTGTCCTCCACGACTGTCCCCCATGACTGTCCTCCATGACTGTCCCCCATGACTGTCCTCCATGACTGTCCCCCACGACTGTCCCCCACGACTGTCCCCCACGACTGACCCCATGACTGTCCTCCACGACTGTCCCCCACGACTGTCCCCCACGACTGTCCTCCACGACTGTCCCCCACGACTGTCCCCCACGACTGACCCCATGACAGTCCCCCACGACTGACCCCACGACTGACCCCATGACAGTCCCTCATGATTGTCCCCATGACTGTCCCCCACGACTGTCCTCCACGACTGTCCCCCACGACTGTCCCCCACGACTGACCCCACGACTGTCCCCCACGACTGTCCCCCATGACTGTCCCCCATGACTGTCTCCATGACTGTCCCCCACGACTGTCCCCCACGACTGTCCTCCACGACTGTCCCCCACGACTGTCCCCCATGACTGTCCCCCATGACTGTCCCCCACGACTGTCCCCCACGACTGACCCCATGACTGTCCTCCACGACTGTCTCCCACGACTGTCCCCCACGACTGTCCCCCACGACTGTCCCCCACGACTGCCCCCCACGACTGTCCTCCACGACTGTCCCCCACGACTGTCCCCCACGACTGTCCCCCACGACTGACCCCATGACTGTCCTCCATGACTGTCCCCCACGACTGTCCCCCATGACTGTCCCCCACGACTGTCCCCCAGGACTGACCCCACGACTGTCCTCCACGACTGTCCCCCACGACTGTCCTCCACGACTGACCCCCACGACTGACCCCATGACTGTCCCCCACAACTGTCCCCCACGACTGTCCCCCACGACTGACCCCATGACTGTCCTCCACGACTGTCCCCCACGACTGTCCTCCATGACTGACCCCCACGACTGACCCCACGACTGTCCCCCACGACTGTCCCCCACGACTGTCCCCCACGACTGTCCCCCACGACTGACCCCACGACTGTCCTCCACGACTGTCCTCCACGACTGACTCCACGACTGTCCCCCACGACTGTCCCCCACGACTGTCCCCCACGACTGACCCCACGACTGTCCCCCACGACTGTCCCCCATGACTGTCCCCCACGACTGTCCCCCACAACTCTCCCCCACGACTGTCCCCCACGACTGCCCCCCACGACTGTCCTCCACGACTGTCCTCCACGACTGTCCCCCACGACTGTCCCCCACGACTGACCCCACGACTGTCCTTCACGACTGTCCTCCACGACTGTCCCCCACGACTGTCCCCCACGACTGTCCCCCACGACTGTCCTCCACGACTGTCCCCCACGACTGTCCCCCACGACTGACCCCACGACTGTCCCCCACGACTGTCCCCCACGACTGTCCCCCACGACTGTCCTCCACGACTGTCCCCCACGACTGTCCCCCACGACTGACCCCATGACAGTCCCCCACGACTGTCCCCCACGACTGACCCCATGACAGTCCCTCATGATTGTCCCCATGACTGTCCCCCACGACTGTCCTCCACGACTGTCCCCCACGACTGTCCCCCACGACTGACCCCACGACTGTCCCCCACGACTGTCCCCCATGACTGTCCCCCATGACTGTCTCCATGACTGTCCCCCACGACTGTCCCCCACGACTGTCCTCCACGACTGTCCCCCATGACTGTCCCCCATGACTGTCCCCCACGACTGTCCCCCACGACTGTCCCCCACGACTGACCCCATGACTGTCCTCCACGACTGTCCCCCACGACTGTCCCCCACGACTGTCCCCCACGACTGTCCCCCACGACTCTCCCCCACGACTGTCCCCCACGACTGCCCCCCACGACTGTCCTCCACGACTGTCCTCCACGACTGTCCCCCACGACTGTCCCCCACGACTGACCCCACGACTGTCCTTCACGACTGTCCTCCATGACTGTCCCCCACGACTGTCCCCCACGACTGTCCCCCACGACTGTCCTCCACGACTGTCCCCCACGACTGTCCCCCACGACTGACCCCACGACTGTCCCCCACGACTGTCCCCCATGACTGTCCCCCATGACTGTCTCCATGACTGTCCCCCACGACTGTCCCCCACGACTGTCCTCCACGACTGTCCCCCATGACTGTCCCCCATGACTGTCCCCCACGACTGTCCCCCACGACTGTCCCCCACGACGGACCCCATGACTGTCCTCCACGACTGTCCCCCACGACTGTCCCCCACGACTGTCCCCCACGACTGTCCCCCACGACTGCCCCCCACGACTGTCCTCCACGACTGTCCCCCACGACTGACCCCATGACTGTCCTCCATGACTGTCCCCCACGACTGTCCCCCATGACTGTCCCCCACGACTGTCCCCCACGACTGACCCCACGACTGTCCTCCACGACTGTCCCCCACGACTGTCCTCCACGACTGACCCCCACGACTGACCCCATGACTGTCCCCCACAACTGTCCCCCACGACTGTCCCCCACGACTGACCCCATGACTGTCCTCCACGACTGTCCCCCACGACTGTCCTCCATGACTGACCCCCACGACTGACCCCACGACTGTCCCCCACGACTGTCCCCCACGACTGTCCCCCACGACTGTCCCCCACGACTGACCCCACGACTGTCCTCCACGACTGTCCTCCACGACTGTCCTCCACGACTGACTCCACGACTGTCCCCCACGACTGTCCCCCACGACTGTCCCCCACGACTGACCCCACGACTGTCCCCCACGACTGTCCCCCATGACTGTCCCCCACGACTGTCCCCCACGACTCTCCCCCACGACTGTCCCCCACGACTGCCCCCCACGACTGTCCTCCACGACTGTCCTCCACGACTGTCCCCCACGACTGTCCCCCACGACTGACCCCACGACTGTCCTTCACGACTGTCCTCCATGACTGTCCCCCACGACTGTCCCCCACGACTGTCCTCCACGACTGTCCCCCACGACTGTCCCCCACGACTGTCCCCCACGACTGTCCCCCACGACTGTCCCCCACGACTGACCCCACGACTGTCCTCCACGACTGTCCTCCACGACTGTCCCCCACGACTGACCCCACGACTGACCCCACGACTGTCCCCCATGACTGTCCCCATGACTGTCCCCCATGACTGTCCCCCACGACTGTCCCCCACGACTGTCCCCCACGGCTGTCCCCCACGACTGACCCCACGACTGTCCTCCACGACTGTCCCCCACGACTGTCCTCCACGACTGTCCTCCACGACTGTCCTCCACGACTGTCCCCCACGACTGACCCCACGACTCACCCCACGACTGTCCCCACGACTGTCCCCCACGACTGACCCCATGACTGTCCTCCACGACTGTCCCCCACGACTGTCCCCCACGACTGACCCCACGACTGTCCCCCACGACTGTCCCCCATGACTGTCCCCCATGACTGTCCCCCACGACTGTCCCCCACGACTGTCCTCCACGACTGTCTCCCATGACTGTCCTCCACGACTGTCCCCCACGACTGTCCCCCACGACTGACCCCACGACTGTCCTCCACGACTGTCCCCCATGACTGTCCTCCATGACTGTCCCCCATGACTGTCCCCCACGACTGTCCCCCACGACTGTCCCCCACGACTGTCCCCCACGACTGTCCTCCATGACTGTCCTCCATGACTGTCCCCCACGACTGTCCCCCACGACTGACCCCATGACTGTCCCCCACGACTGTCCCCCACGACTGACCCCATGACTGTCCTCCACGACTGTCCCCCACGACTGTCCTCCATGACTGTCCCCCATGACTGTCCCCCACGACTGTCCCCCACGACTGTCCCCCACGACTGCCCCCCACGACTGTCCTCCATGACTGTCCTCCACGACTGTCCCCCACGACTGTCCCCCACGACTGTCCCCCACGACTGTCCCCCATGACTGTCCTCCATGACTGTCCTCCACGACTGTCCCCCATGACTGTCCTCCACGACTGACCCCACGACTGTCCCCCACGACTGTCCCCCACGACTGTCCCCATGACTGTCCCCCATGACTGTCCCCCACGACTGTCCTCCACGACTGTCCCCCATGACTGCCCCCCACGACTGTCCCCATGACTGTCCTCCACGACTGTCCCCCACGACTGTCCCCCACGACTGACCCCCATTACTGCCCCCCACGACTGTCCCCATGACTGTCCTCCATGACTGTCCTCCACGACTGTCCCCCACAACTGACCCCATGACTGTCCCCCACGACTGTCCCCCATGACTGTCCTCCATGACTGTCCCCCATGACTGTCCCCATGACTGTCCCCCACGACTGTCCTCCATGACTGCCCCCCATGACTGTCCCCCATGACTGTTCCCCACGACTGTCCCCCACGACTGACCCCACGACTGTCCCCCATGACTGTCCCCCACGACTGTCCCCCATGACTGTCCCCCACGACTGTCCTCCATGACTGTCCCCCACGACTGTCCTCCATGACTGTCCCCCACGACTGTCCTCCACACCCCCCAGGCCGAGTGTGACTGTCCTCTGCTTCCACTCAAATGTGTCTGGGTGCCAGGGGGTGTCCTGGCCCCCAGCGGAGCTGCCCGTGGCTGGAGCCGGCCTCTCGGAGCTGCTCGTGGCTGGAGCCGGCCTCTCGGAGCTGCCCGTGGCTGGAGCCGGCCTCTCGGAGCTGCCCGTGGCTGGAGCTGGCCTCTGGTCTTCAGTCAGAGCCTGCGTCCACAGCCGTGCTCTGGAGTCTTTCCCACACCTCAGTTTCCCTCTCACTCGTGGCCTGGACCCATATCTCGCTGGGGAAGCTACTCTGTGAGATGCTTCAGAATCTGGAAGAGAGCAGATGGCCCCAGTCCCACCACACCAGTCCCTGTCAGGACACAGCAAGGCTGCGTTCCAGGACGCGCTTCCTGCTGAGAAGCTCTTCCGGCCTCCTGGTCCCCCTCCAGCCTCCCTGCCTTCCTCCAGCCTCCCTGTCCTGTCTGGCCTCCCTGCCTCCCTCCAGCCTCCCTGTCCCCTCCGGCCTCCCAATCCCCCTCCTGCCTTCCTGTCCTCCGCTCCTCCCTCCGGCCTCCTGGTCCCCCTCCAGCCTCCCTGCCTCCCTCCAGCCTCCCTGTCCCCTCCGGCCTCCCTGTCCCCTCCAGCCTCCCTGTCCCCTCCGGCCTCCCCAGCCCCTCCTCTGTACTTCATACCTATGCGTCTCCAGATGTCTGTCCCCTCAGCTCCTAGCTCCTGGCTTGTGACGGCCCTGCCCATTCTGCCCCACAGATGTGTCCAGGTGTGTGGCAGAGAGGAAATACACCCAGGAGCAAGCCCGGAAGGAGTTCCAGCAGGTGTTCATCCCCGAGTGCAGTGATGACGGCACCTATAGCCAGGTGACTCACCTCGCGGGGAGCGGGGGCGCTGGGGCACGGGCCAATGCATGGGGCGCGGGTGCGCTGGGGCGCGGGTGCGCTGGGGCGCGGGTGTGCTGGGGCGCGGGCCAACGCATGGGGCACGGGCGCGCTGGGGCGCGGGCCAACGCATGGGATGTGGGCATGGGTGTGATGGGGCGCGGGCCAACGCATGGGATGTGGGCGTGGGTGTGCTGGGGCGCGGGCCAACGCATGGGGCGCGGGTGCGCTGGGGCGCGGGTGCGCTGGGGCGCGGGCCAACGCATGGGGCGCGGGTGCGCTGGGGCGCGGGTGCGCTGGGGCGCGGGCCAACGCATGGGGCGCGGGTGCGCTGGGGCGTGGGCGCGCTGGGGCGTGGGTGCGCTGGGGCGCGGGTGCGCTGGGGCGTGGGCCAACGCATGGGGCGCGGGTGCGCTGGGGCGTGGGTGCGCTGGGGCGCGGGTGCGCTGGGGCGCGGGCCAATGCATGGGGCGCGGGTGCGCTGGGGCGCGGGTGCGCTGGGGCGCGGGCCAACGCATGGGGCGCGGGTGCGCTGGGGCGCGGGCGCGCTGGGGCGTGGGTGTGCTGGGGCGCGGGCCAACGCATGGGGCGCGGGCGCGCTGGGGCGCAGGGGCACGGGATGTGGGCCGTGGCATGAGCTGTGGCGTGGGCCGTGGCATGGGCCATGGTGTGTGCTGGGGGGTGGGTGTGCTGGGGGGTGGGTGTGCTGGGGGGTGGGTGTGCTGGGGGGTGGGTGTGCTGGGGGTGAGTGTGCTGGGGGTGGGTGTGCTGGGGTGTGGGTGTGCTGGGGTGTGGGTGTGCTGGGGTGTGCTGGGGGTGGGTGTGCTGAGGTGTGGGTGTGAGCCGGGAGGAGGAGTCAGCTGTCACATCCCAGGGGAATCTCCTGGTGTGACATGGGAACAAAGCTCCCGTCCCCTGTGCGTCACACACGGCTGGTGACACGGGTTCGAGGCTCCAGGCACACTGCGGGCATGCCCTCCACGGTGCTGGGTGTGAGGCTCAGCGCCATTTCCCCACTGGGGAGTTAGATTCGTCGGCCTGACACAGAGCTGAGGTCTAATTAGGAACACGTGCCGAGAGCGTGAGGTCAGGGCCAGGAGCAGCATGGTGACGGGCCGTGGAAGGGGCCGCGGCTGGGTGGATGGCAGCTGCAGTTGTCATTTGGCTCTGTTTGGTGAGAGTCGGCCCTGCGGTTTCTCATGAGTGGGCAGCTCTGGGGGAATAGCACCGCTGTAGACTCGCTGGCCAGCCACGCGGTCCCACCTGTCGCCCGGCCTGGGGCAGTGCCAGGGAGTCCTGAGCCCTCACCCTGGGAGGGTGAGGAGGGGAGGGGCGGCACAAGGCCCCTCCCTGTGGTCATTGAGGGGCTCCGCGGAGGCAGACCGTCCCTGGCTCTGGACGCCCAGCCCCTCTCCCTGAGTCTGCCACAGGCCAGTGGAAAGGCTGGGCCTCCCATTCACGTTTCCAGGCTGTATGGTGGAGGCTGAGCCCTGTGGGGATGGCCAGGCTGGTGCTGCACGTGGCTCTGTCCCTTCTGTACTTGAGGAGCGAGTGTGGATGTGGCCTTCGATAGCATGTGCAGACGCGGCTCTCAGAGCCGCCAGGTGGCCGCAGGCCTGGAGTCTGCTTGCACGTGGCAGCGTGGCCACTCCAGGTGGCCGCAGGCCTCCAGTCTGCTTGCATGTGGCAGCGTGGCCACTCCAGGTGGCTGCAGGCCTCCAGTCTGCTTGCATGTGGCAGCATGGCCACTCCAGGTGGCCGCAGGCCTGTAGTCTGCTTGCACGTGGCAGCATGGCCACTCCAGGTGGCTGCAGGCCTCCAGTCTGCTCGCACGTGGCAGCGTGGTCACTCCAGGTGGCCGCAGGCCTGGAGTCTGCTTGCACGTGGCAGCATGGCCACTCCAGGTGGCCGCAGGCCTGTAGTCGGCTGGCACGTGGCAGTGTGGCCACTCCAGGTGGCCGCAGGCCTGGAGTCTGCTTGCACGTGGCAGCGTGGCCACTCCAGGTGGCCGCAGGCCTCCAGTCTGCTTGCATGTGGCAGCGTGGCCACTCCAGGTGGCCGCAGGCCTGGAGTTGGCTGGCACGTGGCAGCGTGGCCACTCCAGGCAAGCCTGGAGTCGGCTGGCACGTGGCAGCGTGGCCACTCCAGGTGGTCGCAGGCCTGTAGTTGGCTGGCACGTGGCAGCGTGGCCACTCCAGGTGGCCGCAGGCCTGGAGTCGGCTGGCACGTGGCAGCGTGGCCACATCGGCCTGTTCTTTCTCCACAGGTCCAGTGCCACAGCTACACAGGGTATTGCTGGTGTGTCACACCCAACGGAAGGCCCATCAGCGGCACCGCTGTGGCCCACAAGACGCCCAGATGCCCGGGTAGGTCTCCTCTGCCTCTGCCTCCACGCAGACCCGTGTGCTTGTCCCCTTGCAGTGGTCTTGTGGATGTCCGTTCCGTTCTGGAGGACGGTGGACGGTGGGTGGCGGTGAGAAGGGACCGGGTCACTGGACAAAGCATCACATGTACTATTTGAGGTTGATTTTGAGGGAGAAAACACAGATCTAGGTGGCTCACAAGAGGAAGACACCTCATCTGAACTCTGGAAGGTTACGATGATTTGGCCATCTTCATTTTAAAATATAACCACAGAGGCTGAAGTTACCAGTGGACGTGACACGTTTCCTTTGGCCAGAGTGTAAAAATGTTAATTTTGTGTATAACACATGGACTGTGCTTCCTAGGCCAGTTTCTATGTGGCTTGTTGGAGTGGTCTTATTACTCATAGGACCACTTGGTGTACCAAAAACAAGTGAAATAGGCGGGATACTAATCTATACAATGGCGTCTCCCTTAATATTTTGCTAGAAAGGGCTACCTGTGATTCTGCTATTACTAAATTTTTAATTAGACATTAATATGGTAATTGCTCCCATACCAACGGGATTTCCTAGTGATAATTCCATAGATACATACATATATCTTAGACAGGTTTACCTCCAGTACATCTCCTGCCCCTTTTGCAAACAATGGTGGGTCTTATGATGCCAATTCATACGTACATATACACGTGCGTGTGTCATGCTGTGATCTCCTTCATCGTTAGTGCCCTTCCTCCCCTCCTGTGAATCCCCAATTTTCCTGATATTCGTGTCAAATCTAATTCTTCATCTTCGTCATCTTCTCCTCCTCGTAGGTCTAAGTTCACAAATGACTGAATGTTTTTGATGCTTGGCTTTGGACCTTGGCTTCCCTCCCTCCCTCAGCCGGGCGCTCCAGTTCCACCCAGGGCTCGGGGTGGATGGCTCCCTGGGCAGCCTGTCAGCCCTTCCGGGGAGACAGTGATCTGACCCGCAAAAGCCCCACGTGGTAATACTCAGCCAGGATAGCACAAAACTGTGACAAAAACAAAGGGCGACACATTTTCCCGAGCTTTTCCTGAAGTATTGAAGCGTCTGCATCGAGAACTTGCTGCAAGTGGCTCCTTACGCAGTGGACTGCCATCTGCCGTAAGCATGTGCGCTGTGCTGTGAGGAAGCGAAATGTACTTACTGTTTGTCAAACTACTGTGTTGTTCAAGACCTAAAAAAAGCTGATACCTGATAGTTGTTTTGTGAACTTGTGACAGAAAGAAAGGAAAGCACGCGGTGCTGAGCTGCCTGCTGCTGAACGATCCTTTCTCCCCCAGTTCCACTTCCCCTGCAGAGCAGAGCGGCCGTGGTGAGGACAGCTCACTCTCTCTTAGGGACACTAGGGAAAGTGTCTTCCGCACAAGAAGCTTTCTAAGAAAATTGTGTGCAGAATCAGTGAGATCTGCACCGTGTCTGGATACTGCCTTGCCTCCAGAACCACCCACTGGCCTTTCCGCTCCCAGTGCTTTTCCTCATTAACACTGCGCTTCATTGCTTGCACTGATTATCTAGGGCCAAGGAATGGATTAGGGAAAAGAGTATCTGTCTGTTTGTGTAAACGTCTAGCGTCAGCTGGGCTCTGCGATTCACGCCTGGAATCCCAGATACTGGAGCGCAGAACCCCTTGTCTCTGCGAACCTCAGGAAGCGCACCGTGTGGGTGCGTCCTCGCCCTCCGCTCACCAGCTGCCTGTGGCCATAGGAAAGCCGCAGGAGTGGTGTTCACCAGAGTTCTTAAGGAGGGTCGACTTCAGATTCAATCTCCCTTGTGTTTCCTGGAGGCCTTTCATGCTGGAGAGCAGGAGAGCAGGGGAGCAGGAGAGGAGGAGAGGAGGTGGGCAGGAGGGCAGGAGGAAAGGGGGGCAGGGGGTCGGAGGGTGGGGGAAAGGGGGGCAGGGAGCAGGAGGGCAGGAGGGCGGGGGGAAAGGGGGGCAGGGAGCAGGAGGGCAGGGGAGCAGGAGAGGAGAGGAGAGGAGGTGGGCAGGAGGGCAGGGGGAAAGGGGGGGCAGGGGGTCGGAGGGTGGAGGAAAGGGGGGCAGGGGGCAAGAGGGCGGGGGGCAGGGGCGGGGGGCGGGGGGGCAGGGGCGGGGGGCGGGGGGCGGGGGGCAGTGGGGCAGGGGCGGGGGGCGGGGGGGCAGGGGCGGGGGGCAGGGGCGGGGGCGGTGGGGCAGGGGCGGGGGGCGGGGGGGCAGGGGCGGGGGGCAGGGGCGGGGGGCGGTGGGGCAGGGGCGGGGGGCAGGGGGCGGGGGGGCAGGGGCGGGGGGGCGGGGGGGCGGGGGGCGGGGGGGTGGGGGGCGGGGGGCAGGGGCGGGGGGCGGGGGGGGCGGGGGGTGGGGGGTGGGGGCGGGGGGCGGGGGCAGGAGGACAGGGGCAGGAGGACGGGGACAGGGGGGCGGGGGGCAGGAGGACAGGGGCAGGGGGGCAGCGGGGCGGTGGGCAGGGGCGGGGGGACAGGGGCAGGGGGGTAGGGGGGCAGGAGGACAGGGGCAGGCGTGGGGGGGCAGCAGGACAGGGGCGGGGGGCAGGGGCGGGGGGGCGGGGGGGCAGGGGCGGGGGGCAGGGGTGGGGGGCGGTGGGGCAGGGGCGGGGGGCGGGGGGCAGGCGCGGGGGTAGGGGGGGCAGGGGGTGGGGAGAGGAAGAGAGGGGGGAAGGAAGGAGAGGGAGAGGAGTAGAGGGAAAGGGGGAGAGGGGGAGAGGGAGGAGGAGAGGGAGAGAAAGAGAGAGGGAGAATGATAGACAGAGAGAGGAGGAGGTTCATCCAGAGCCCAGCCCATCTTCCCCGTGCCCTGCCTGGGGGCTGGAGCCGTTCTCTCCGTCCTCGTGCTGTTACAGAATGAGGGGTGCTCTGGGAAGGCCCCAGGGACACAGGCAGGCGGTCCAGCCTCCCGTGCCCCGTGGCTGTCCGTCCTCGGGGCTCCATCGGTGGGGCCTCCACCTGCGCCCCAGTGGCCCACGCCCCAGCGCCTGCCTGTTTTTCGAGTGCGTGATGGCTCTTTCCGCAGAACACGGCCCACTCTGTGGGGCCGCCTGTCCACAGCCCTTTGTGTTCGCTGGGTGTGGCTGGCTTTGAACCTCGTGCCTGGAATGACAGGGCTGAGAGCGTGTTACCTCTTCCTTCTGGAAGCACGCACGCTCTCCAGTGTGGATTCTGGGCCCTCCTTGGCACACGCCAGGGCGGGAAGAGCCACCCTTCCCTTGACCCTCCAGTGGGACAAGCGCTCACAACTGGAAACCCCTGGTTATGCCCTTCGGGGCACTGGTCTGAGGACCCTGCGTAGCAGCAATACCTCACAGAGCTTGATGCGTGGCCCTTGCACCCCAGTGCGTGTGGGAACTCTGGGGAGCCAAGAGCTATTTTTGGTTCTATAGTCCTTGGGTTTGAAGGCTGTGGCTGCTGGGAAAGGAAGTTCTGGCACCTTCCAGGGGAGGCTGCTGGGTCAGGAGACGGAGCTCCACGCGGCACAGTGTTTGCCACAGGCCTGGGTGAAGGGACTCTGGTTCTATTGCGAAGTTCTCTCTTCCACACGAAGAACAAGCTGCAGTTATTTTGTGTGGATTTAGTTAATGCTGACTGAATTCAAGGGCCGTGAGCAAGCCAAGTTGGATGTTCAATGAGAGAAAGGCCATGGGGGGACGGGAGGGGGGAAACTGTGTTGCCTTCCTATCTCGATCTCTAATCAAATTTCCTGTTGACAGTTTATACTTCTGTGTCCTCAGATTATCAAACATTATCTTAATTCAATCATAAAGTTCTCCCACGGGGGCAGTCTAATTACGACTTAGCATATTTCTATTTCACTCACAAATGAAGACCCACATACTTGGGTTCAGAATTATTACCGAAATACTGCCATTTCCAGTCCAAAGCAGCAAACTGCTTTGACTCATTGCAGCAAAACACAATACGTATGTATGAATCAGTGTGAAACGTGGGGCCTTCAGCCAGGCGTGCACGGAGGCGGCCCTGGGGGAGGCGGGACTGTGGTTCAGAAGGTCTCCTGTGGTCCTCGGTGAGTTTTGTCACCAGTGAAACTGCTCTGAGCCTGTGCTCTGCGCCGGCTCTCCCAACAGAACAGCCTGGAGACGAGCACAGCCTGTGTTAGGAAGCACGCCAGGCGGAGGGGAGCGCACGGTCTGGAAGATTCAGCTCCTTCTACACTCACGCATAGATGTGTCCTCATGTGCACACCTGTGTGGTGGGTGGCCAGCCCGTGGGCTGGCCTGCCCACTGCATGGGGCCCTGGCCTGGCTGGGTCACGGCCCGGCCTGACCCACGTCCCAGTGTGTGAGGCAGGGCTCTGGCAGGGCCCCCAGGCCCCACTCCATCTCCATCCTCGGTGTTTGGACGTTGGCCTTGCATTTAATATGCTAAAAGAAACAAAACACAGTTTTAAGATAGCATAAAGCTGCAGTGAGGGCCCCATTCAGACAAGGGTACACGTCGTGTTGGAAGGTGTTTGCTGAGGTCCTGGCCCAGCACGGTTAGATCTGCCCGGGGCTTTTCCTACTTCCCTGCTCACGTGTGGGGACCATGCCGGTTCGGTGCGGTGCCTGGAGTCCTGATGTCCATCTGTCCTCTTGTGTAACGCTAGAATTCCCTCACAAACCACGTGGTCACCAAGTGACCGATAGCCCTCTTCAACGCATCAGCCCTGCAATGTTCTTTTCTGAAAGGCAACTGGAACCGTTTTCTTCTGCTGCTGGGGCTCGAGCCCAGGGCCTTACGCATGCCAGTGGCCGCTCAGCCGCTGTACTGATGCCCACAGCCCAAATCAGGGCCTTCAAATACCTCCAGCAGCCTATGTTTTTATTTTTGAAGGGTCGTTTACATTTGCTTTCATTTGTGTGCACCTGACACTTTTGGGTGAAAAATCAGCCCTGTGTCCACCTGAGGTCCACTGAGGGTCCAGCTGAAGGGTGTTGCGTGCGCAGCCTCTCGGCTGCCCTGGCTGTGTGGCCAGGCCGCCGCGGCGGTACTGCCCCGCAGGTACTGTCATACTATCAGACTTGCATAATTCGATTAGGAAGGCAGAGTGCTGTGGAGTAATCAACATGGAATAAAATAGTTACATTTCATGTGTGTGTGTGTGTGCACGCATGTGCGTGCACGCACATTTGTGTGCACCTGTGGCCTGGGAACTGTCCCTGAGAGTCTTTTGCTCAAGGCTAGTGCTTCATCACTTGAGCCACAGCACCACATCTAGCTTTATCTGAGTCATTTATTGAAGAGTCTCAGACTGGGACTCTCCTGCCCAGGCTGGCTTCAAGCAGTGATCCTCAGATCTCAGCGTGAGCAGCTGGGGTGACAGGCATGAGCCTCCAGTGCCCGACAGTCACATTGCTTATATTCAAAACGATTTGACAAGCAAAAATAATTCTATTTCTTCATGTCCTCTTTTAGGTTCTGTAAATGAAAAATTACCCCAACGGGAAGGCACAGGAAAAGCAGGTAATTATCTCAAAATGAATTTGCACGATGATTATAGTCGCTAATGCAAATTCTGTTGTCGTGGAATAACTTTTTGAGTTAAAACTTGAACATGTACTGGTAATAAGGATGGATGCTCAGACAGCCGGAGAGTTCTTTATCCGTTCTACACACACGTGTCCATCCTGGCCTCTGCCGGTGCCCGTGGGCACGGGCGGCAGGGGCCCAGGTGCACCGGTCAGGTGACGCTCTCTGTGTGTCAGTGGCTGCAGTGTGG
Organism: Dipodomys spectabilis; assembly: GCF_019054845.1. Lineage (NCBI taxonomy): Eukaryota > Metazoa > Chordata > Mammalia > Rodentia > Heteromyidae > Dipodomys > Dipodomys spectabilis. The sequence continues at coordinate 379,258 of NW_024871379.1, forward strand.
GAGGTACCTGTTGGGCGTGCGGAGGGCCAGCAGCTTTGCTCCACATGGGACTGTAGGCTGCAGTGTTGCTACTGACCTTTACATTAACTTCATGATGAAACAAAATTAGGCTTTAGTGCCAAAATCATAGACATCTTTCATAACACACTGAGTCGACGGCACAGAGAAGTAATACAAATTTAAATATACCAGAGCTTTATTTAGCTCCATTCCAGACGCGTAGCCTGAGACTCTGGAGGACCTGCTACTTCCAAGGGGACCTGTGCATTCTTAATGCCCCTGTGGGGGTAGAAAGGCAGCGTGGGCCGTGTGGGGAGCACTGGGGCAGCGTGGCCCGTGTGGGGAGCACTCGGCAGCGTGGGCCGTGTGGGGAGCACTCGGCAGCGTGGGCCGTGTGGGGAGCACTGGGGCAGCGTGGGCCGTGTGGGGAGCACTGGGGCAGCGTGGCCGTGTGGGGAGCACTGGGGCAGCGTGGGCCGTGTGGGGAGCACTGGGGCAGCGTGGGCCGTGTGGGGAGCACTGGGGCAGCGTGGGCCGTGTGGGGAGCACTGGGGCAGCGTGGGCCGTGTGGGGAGCACTGGGGCAGCGTGGGCCGTGTGGGGAGCACTGGGGCAGCGTGGGCCGTGTGCGGAGCACTCGGCAGCGTGGGCCGTGTGGGGAGCACTGGGGCAGCGTGGGCCGTGTGGGGAGCACTCGGCAGCGTGGGCCGTGTGGGGAGCACTGGGGCAGCGTGGGCCGTGTGGGGAGCACTGGGGCAGCGTGGGCCGTGTGGGGAGCACTCGGCAGCGTGGGCCGTGTGGGGAGCACTGGGGCAGCGTGGGCCGTGGGGGGAGCACTCGGCAGCGTGGGCCGTGTGCGGAGCACTCGGCAGCGTGGGCCGTGTGGGGAGCACTCGGCAGCGTGGGCCGTGTGGGGAGCACTGGGGCAGCGTGGGCCGTGGGGGGAGCACTCGGCAGCGTGGGCCGTGTGGGGAGCACTGGGGCAGCGTGGGCCGTGTGGGGAGCACTGGGGCAGCGTGGGCCGTGTGGGGAGCACTCGGCAGCGTGGGCCGTGTGGGGAGCACTGGGGCAGCGTGGGCCGTGTGGGGAGCACTGGGGCAGCGTGGGCCGTGTGGGGAGCACTCAGCAGCGTGGGCCGTGGGGGGAGCACTCGGCAGCGTGGGCCGTGTGGGGAGCACTCGGCAGCGTGGGCCGTGTGGGGAGCACTGGGGCAGCGTGGGCCGTGTGGGGAGCACTGGGGCAGCGTGGGCCGTGTGGGGAGCACTTGGCAGCGTGGGCCGTGTGGGGAGCACTGGGGCAGCGTGGGCCGTGGGGGGAGCATTGGGGCAGCGTGGGCCGTGGGGGGAGCACTCGGCAGCGTGGGCCGTGTGGGGAGCACTGGGGCAGCGTGGGCCGTGTGGGGAGCACTGGGGCAGCGTGGGCCGTGGGGGGAGCACTCGGCAGCGTGGGCCGTGGGGGGAGCACTCGGCAGCGTGGGCCGTGGGGGGAGCACTCGGCAGCGTGGGCCGTGTGGGGAGCACTGGGGCAGCGTGGGCCGTGTGGGGAGCACTGGGGCAGCGTGGGCCGTGTGGGGAGCACTGGGGCAGCGTGGGCCGTGTGGGGAGCACTGGGGCAGCGTGGGCCGTGGGGGGAGCACTCGGCAGCGTGGGCCGTGTGGGGAGCACTCGGCAGCGTGGGCCGTGTGGGGAGCACTCGGCAGCGTGGGCCGTGTGGGGAGCACTGGGGCAGCGTGGGCCGTGTGGGGAGCACTGGGGCAGCGTGGGCCGTGTGGGGAGCACTCGGCAGCGTGGGCCGTGGGGGGAGCACTCGGCAGCGTGGGCCGTGTGGGGAGCACTCACGAGGACATAGGGCTGCTAGGTGGTTTCTGGAAGAGGGCATACTTGGGATGGACCAGTGCTCGCGGCTTCCCGCAGTGAAGTGGGGAGCAGAGCCGCAGAAGGCTGGGTGAGGGCTGTGTCATCTTGAGCAAGAGTGACCTTGGGGGAGACCCTCGGGCGGTGACCTTTGGGGAGGTGACCCTTGGGTGGTGACCTTTGGGGAGGTGACCCTTGGGCGGTGACCTTGGAGGAGGTGACCCTTGGGCGGTGACCTTGGGGGAAGTGACCCTTGGGCAGCCCAGCCTCTGCCCGGCCACCCAGGCCAGGCTGTCCACCTGCACCCAGGGGTCTGTGGGTGGAGAAGTTATCAGCCGCTCCCGTACTGGCCCTGCACCTAGCCTCCTCTCTGCCCAGTACCCCGCTGGCTTCTTATGCCTGGGACACTCAATCCTCAGCCTTCATCAGAGCCAGGCCTGCTGCACGGTACATGAAATAAGAATTGTACATTTGAAGGGAGTCCTCCCGGCTCCTCCCCAGCTCCTCCCCGGCTCCTCACCGGCTCCTCCCCAGCTCCTCCCCAGCTTCCCAGCTCCTCCCCAGCTCCTCCCCAGCTCCTCCCCAGCTCCTCCCCGGCTCCCCAGCTCCTCCCCGGCTCCTCCCCGGCTCCCCAGCTCCTCCCCGGCTCCTCCCCGGCTCCTCCCCGGCTCCTCCCCAGCTCCTCCCCAGCTCCTCCCCAGCTCCTCCCCGGCTCCCCGGCTCCTCCCCAGCTCCTCCTCGGCTCCCCAGCTCCTCCCCAGCTCCTCCCCGGCTCCTCCCCGGCTCCTCCCCGGCTCCTCCCCAGCTCCTCCCCGGCTCCCCGGCTCCTCCCCAGCTCCTCCCCGGCTCCTCCCCGGCTCCTCCCCAGCTCCTCCCCGGCTCCTCCCCGGCTCCTCCCCGGCTCCTCCCTGGCTCCTCCCCGGCTCCTCCCCGGCTCCTCCCCAGCTTCCCAGCTCCTCCCCGGCTCCTCCCCGGCTCCTCCCCGGCTCCTCCCCGGCTCCTCCCCAGCTCCTCCCCGGCTCCCCGGCTCCTCCCCAGCTCCTCCCCGGCTCCCCCCCGGCTCCCCCCCGGCTCCTCCCCGGCTCCTCCCCGGCTCCTCCCCGGCTCCCCCCCGGCTCCCCCCCGGCTCCTCCCCGGCTCCTCCCCGGCTCCTCCCCGGCTCCTCCCTGGCTCCTCCCCGGCTCCTCCCCAGCTCCCCAGCTCCTCCCCCGGCTCCTCCCAGGCTTCCCCCCCTCCCCCCGCTCCTCCCCGGCTCCTCCCCGGCTCCTCCCCAGCTCCTCCCAGGCTCTCCAGCTCCCCGGGCTCCCCGGCTCCCTGGGACCCGGAGCTGTGCAGGCGTGGGGAGGGGCCGGGCTCCCTCACACCTGGGACCGCCCGGCTCAGCCACGCAGGGGAGAGACATGCAATGCACTGGCTGTGGCTGCTCCGGCTCCCCCCCCCCCCCCCCCCGCACCCTCCACCCTGCACCTCTGGGGGCTCCCTGCGCGTGGTTTTCCAGCTCTTTCTTGCCCATCACCATCTTACTGCCAAACACTGGCCCCGTGCTCAGAACCAGACCTGGCATTTCCCTCCTGGGCTGGTGCTGGGCCTCAGTCAAGCTCGGAGGGCTTTGGTGCGGGGTCTCAGTCCCGCCCCTCGCCCCAGCCTTTGCGTCATTCCTGGGTGGCTGTGCAGCCCCAGCCTGGGTACGGGGTGGTTGGCTACGAGGGGGCTTTCCCAGCACCTGTATGCACACTTACTTAGCTTACTCTCATAATTGTAGTCTCCTTGCAAATCTTTTCCGTTCTGAATTCAGATGATGCCGCAGCCCCAGCGTTGGAGACTCAGCCTCAAGGAGACGAAGAAGGTGAGCCAGGGTGCGGGACGGGGCCTGGAGGGGGGGAGGGTGGACAGTCAGGGGAGGGTGGACGGTCGGGGGGAGGGTGGACGGTCGGGGGGAGGGTGGACAGTCGGGGGGGAGGGTGGACGGTTGGGGGGTGGGTGGATGGTCAGGGGGAGGGTGGACGGTCAGGGGGAGGGTGGACAGTCAGGGGGGAGGGTGGACGGTCGGGGGGAGGGTGGACGGTCAGGAGGTGGGTGGGTGGGTGGGGGGAGGGTGGATGGTCGGGGAAGGGTGGACGGTCGGGGGGAGGGTGGACGGTCGGGGGGAGGGTGGACGGTCGGGGGGAGGGTGGACGGTCGGGGGAGGGTGGACGGTCAGGGGGAGGGTGGACGGTCAGGGAGGAGGGTGGACGGTCAGGGGGAGGGTGGACGGTCAGGAGGTGGGTGCGTGGTCGGGGTAGGATGGGTGGTTGGGGGGAGGGTGGACGGTCGGGGGTAGGATGGGTGGTTGGGGGGGAGGGTGGACGGTCGGGGGGAGGGTGGATGGTCAGGGGGAGGGTGGATGGTCAGGGGGGAGGGTGGTCGGGGGGAGGGTGGATGTCGGGGGGAGGATGGACGGTCGGGGGAGGGTAGACAGTCAGGGGGGAGGGTGGACGGTCAGGGGGAGGGTGGACAGTCAGGGGAGGGTGGACGGTCGGGGGGAGGGTGGATGGTCAGGGGGGAGGGTGGACGGTCAGGGGGGAGGGTGGACGGTCAGGCGAGAGGGTGGGCGGTCGAGGGAGGATGGGTGGTTGGGGGGGAGGGTGGACGGTCGGGGGGAGGGTGGATGGTCAGGGGGGAGGGTGGACGGTCGGGGGGAGGGTGGACGGTCAGGGGGAGGGTGGACGGTCGGGGGAGGATGGACGGTCGGGGGGAGGGTGGACGGTCAGGGGGAGGGTGGATGGTCAGGGGGAGGGTGGACGGTCAGGGGGAGGGTGGACGGTCGGGGGAGGATGGACGGTCAGGGGGAGGGTGGACGGTCAGGGGGAGGGTGGATGGTCGGGGGCAGGGTGGATGGTCAGGGGGGAGGATGGACAGTTGGGGGGAGGGTGGACGGTCGGGGGGAGGGTGGATGGTCAGGGGGGAGGATGGATGGTTGGGGGGAGGATGGACGGTTGGGGGGAGGGTGGATGGTCGGGGGGAGGGTGGACGGTCGGGGGGAGGATGGACGGTCGGGGGGAGGGTGGATGGTCAGGGGGAGGGTGGATGGTCAGGGGGGAGGGTGGACGGTCAGAGGGAGGATGGACGGTCGGGGGGAGGGTGGATGGTCAGGGGGGAGGGTGGATGGTCGGGGGGAGGGTGGACGGTCGGGGGGAGGGTGGACGGTCGGGGGGAGGATGGACGGTCGGGGGGAGGGTGGATGGTTGGGGGGAGGGTGGATGGTCGGGGGGAGGATGGACGGTCGGGGGGAGGGTGGATGGTCAGGGGGGAGGGTGGACGGTTGGGAGGAGGATGGACGGTCGGGGGGAGGGTGGATGGTCAGGGGGGAGGGTGGACGGTCAGGGGGAGGGTGGATGGTCAGGGGGGAGGGTGGACGGTCGGGGGGAGGATGGACGGTCGGGGGGAGGATGGACGGTCGAGGGGAGGGTGGATGGTCAGGGGGGAGGATGGATGCTCGGGGGGAGGGTGGACGGTCGGGGGCAGGGTGGATGGTCAGGGGGGAGGAGTAGAGACAGGCCATCCTGACAAAGACGTCACTCAGCGCTCAGACATTCAAAGAAGAGTCAATGTGGTCTCACTCTTATGTAAAATACAGAAAGGAAAACTCCTTACCCAAACTCACACAGCAAGGAAGTGGAAAGCGTTTACAGAAGTAGGTGAGAGGAAAAGAACATTAGGCCAAAAGACACCAAATTGCACTTAGGTCAGGTCAGGTCATGAAGTGTAGTGCTCAAGAGGATCTGGTCAGTCCTGGGCTTGAACTCGGGGCCTGGGCGCCATCCCTGAACTTTTGCACTCAAGCCTGGCACTCTACCACTTGAGCCACAGCTCCACTTCAGGCTTTCTGGAGCCAGAGTCTTACAAACTTTCCTTCCTCTGGCTGCCTTTGAACCACAATCCTCAGATCTCAGCCTCCTGAGTAGCTAGGATTACAGGTGTGAGCCACTGGCACTTGGCTTCATTTCTAGCTCATTTTATTGGTTAATTGGAAATAGAGTCTTAGCTGGGGCTGGCTTCAAACCTCGATCCTCAGATCCCAGCCTCCTGAGTAGCTAGGATTACAGGTGTGACCCACGGGTGCCCAGCACGATATCGGGTTCTTAACCACAAGTGTGCACAAACCTTCCTGGAGTGTGTCGACACAGGTGTGAACTTGCGGGCCGCAGGGTCTTCTCACTGTCCTGTGTCTAATTATGAAGACAGAACACCCGTCCCCCGCTTTGTGGCCCCTCGAGTTTGCTGCTTTGGCGTTTCCAGGTGGCACAGCACTGCCTGTTCGTTTGCGTGGAGAAATGTCTGGGTTGAGAATTCCAGTTTGAGCGATATAAATGCATATTCTGGGGGTGTGGAGCCACGCCGTCTCCCGTTCACATCTTGTCAGCGCTGGGCATGAGTTCAGACTTCCTACATTTTGCTGTCGTAGTTGTCTTGGGCCTTGGTTCCCTGCTCAGGCCAAGTGGTGTCATGGTCTGGAGAGCATTTGCAGGGGATGCCCACGGCAAATGCATCGGAGCGTGGAGGGCGCGTGGCTCCTGTCACCGTGGTAGAGCACTGTGTGCGCTCTCCTCCGCCACCCCACACCCTCCAACCCCATTCCACAGACAGGACACATCCCAGGCCCCGGAACAGGCTTCAGAGCCTGTATTCTCACAGTGCCATGTGTGTTATAGTGCATTTAACAAATAGTTCACTCAAGTATTGCTTTCCTTGGAAAGACAAAATCAAAGTTCAGCAGAATAAAACACCAGGAACCAAGTATTGAAAAGGGGCAGGGTAGGGCCGAGGGGTAGATGAATGAGGAGGTGGATGATGAAGAAGAGAATTGGGGGAATGCAGCCAGCAATCCAATTAAGATGAGGGCCGAGGGGATGAGCAGGGGTGGGTGACAAGGACCAAGGTGTATTGTATTCATAAAGTGCTATGTTAAATGGCAGCTCCTAGGTACAACTACCAAAGGACAGTAATAAAAGAAAAAGGAAGGAGATAAAGTCATAAATAGTCATTGGGAAAAAGGGAGTAACTACCTTTGTTTTGCAGGGTTTATCTGAGCATCTTTCTGTAGTACCCAGCTCTTTCAACATGGAGCTGCATTCAAACAGCTTTTCATTGCACTTTCCAATGAGGAAAACTGTTGCTAACAGTAGAAATGGGAGTAGGGAGTGGATTATTGTTTCCTTTGGTCTCCTTTCCTTTAGAAAGTGAGGTGTGCATTTCTCTACCAGATTAATTTGTTGACTTTTCGACCAGCTGCTGAGCTCAGCTGAGGAAGGAGCTTTGCACTCGGGATGTAACATGACTTCTACCTCGTTCACAGACATCGCGTCTCGGTACCCAACACTTTGGACAGAGCAAGTGAAAAGTCGGCAGAACAAGACCAATAAAAATTCAGGTAAAAGAGGTGCCCTGTCACTCTGAACCCCTGAGGGCATTGCGTGTCCTTACCCTGGTCCCGAGTCCCGGAAGTGCTGTGCACACTGACCCAGCTCAGGCCTCCACTCCGTCATCTCTGTCATCAGAATCGGTTTACAATTCGGTATCTTTTATTGAATTTTCTACATTATTTGGAATAGTCTGTTGATGCCACAAACTACAATTCTAGAGATGAAGTGTGAATGTGTGTTATGTTTTGTTAGTAAGAATTTGCCTTTACCCTAATTTCCCATACATCCATATTTTTGGCTAATTTATTCCTCCCAGTTGTATATATTGTGTTTGCTACAAAACAATGTTTGTCAGGGCTTCATACGGGTGAACTGGACCCCTTGTTCTGTGGACAGTGGGCTTGCTCTGAGTCCGGCTGGGGGTTGGGTGGTCTCATGTTCTGTGGACAGTGGGCTTGCTCTGAGTCCGGCTGGGGGTTGGGTGGTCTCATGTTCTGTGGACGGTGGGCTTGCTCTGAGTCCGGCTGGGGGTTGGGTGGTCTCATGTTCTGTGGACGGTGGGCTTGCTCTGAGTCCGGCTGGGGGTTGGGTGGTCTCATGTTCTGTGGACAGTGGGCTTGCTCTGAGTCCGGCTGGGGGTTGGGTGGTCTAAGGAAGCCAGCTTCTTCTGTAGCCTTTGCTTTCGTGCTCTGTGGCTGGCCTGCATGTTTCCTGTGATCTCGTGGAACTTCTGAGCTTGGTGGTCAGTTGCTGAGGCAGGTTGGCTCAGGGGCTACAATGGTGGTCAGTTGCTGAGGCAGGTTGGCTCAGGGGCTACAAGAAATTCCCGCAGAGAAGAGAAATAGGGCAGAGGCCTAGAAGCACGAGCATCCAGCATCGCTATCCTACTGTCTGTGTTTTCTTTGAGGTGCGTTTTCACACCCACTTAGGAGAAGGTCAGAGGTCCATCAGTGTTCGGAGGACTGGGTTACCCACAGGCAGGCGTGATGTAAAGGGGGTGCGGGGTGCTGCTGGAGACCAGAGTAGCTCTGCCTTCAAGGACGTGCCCGCGCTTGGGGGTAGGGAGACGAGGGGCCTGCGTTCTAGACGTGCTGGTGGCTCTGGAACACTTTTCATGGGAGCCGCAGCTAGGCAGCACCTGAACTTAATTTGGGAAAGAAACAGGTCTGTGCATTCCGCCGCTGGAAAGGTGCCTTTTTAGAGCACCTTGAGCGGCTGGTGTGGGAGCGTCCCGCGCTGGTCCCGCACCGGCCCCGCACTGACCCCGCACTGGCCCCGCGCTGGCCCAGGCCACCCCAGCAGCTTGGGAACAGGGTGCCTTTGTAGCTCGGCTTCCCTCACCCATGCGGACTCAGGCTGAGCCCGGCCTGGCCTGGCCGCGCCGACTCACCTCATGCCCGGCAGGCGCTCGGAGCGCTTGGGAAACCCCAGTGCACTCCAGCTGCCTGCCTGTGATGTGATCTGTGCCCCACACCGGGGTGGAACTGGAAGAAGAATGGAGCGGCTTGATCCTGTGTTCAGTGTTCACGCAGAAATGGCAAGCACCCTCAGGATTCACACTCTGGCCACTGCGATCCATGGAATTTCAGACACCAGTTGAGTCTCATTTCCTTTTAATTTGCAAATTTGCATTGTGATAATATGGTATGACTTGCTGAAATCCAAAGAATACATAGGCATGTGTCATAATACCACAGTGGAGCATCTCAGGGAGGGGATCACACACAGGGGAGGGGGAGGGGATCACACACAGGGGAGGGGATCACACACAGGGGAGGGGATCACACAGGGGAGGGGATCACACACAGGGGAGGGGATCACACAGGGGAGGGGATCACACACAGGGGAGGGGGAGGGGATCACACAGGGGAGGGGATCACACAGGGGAGGGGATCACACAGGGGAGGGGATCACACACAGGGGAGGGGGAGGGGATCACACAGGGGAGGTGATCACACAGGGGAGGGGATCACACAGGGGAGGGGATCACACACAGGGGAGGTGATCACACAGGGGAGGGGATCACACAGGGGAGGGGATCACACACAGGGGAGGTGATCACACACGGGGGGGGAGGGGATCACACACAGGCCTGGGGAGGGGATCACACAGGGGAGGTGATCACACAGGGGAGGTGGTCACACAGGGGAGGGGATCACACACAGGGGAGGTGGTCACACACAGGGGAGGGGATCACACAGGGGAGGTGGTCACACAGGGGAGGGGATCACACACAGGGGAGGTGGTCACACACAGGGGAGGGGATCACACAGGGGAGGTGGTCACACAGGGGAGGGGATCACACACAGGGGAGGTGGTCACACACAGGGGAGGGGATCACACAGGGGAGGTGGTCACACAGGGGAGGGGATCACACACAGGGGAGGGGATCACACACAGGGGAGGGGATCACACACAGGCCTGGGGAGGGGATCACACAGGGGAGGGGATCACACAGGGCAGGTGGTCACACAGGGGAGGGGATCACACACAGGGGAGGGGATCACACACAGGGGAGGTGGTCACACAGGGCAGGTGGTCACACGCAGGCCTCGGGAGGGAACACCTGCACTGCTGGCAGCTTCTGAAGCGGTGGTGGGCCGCAGGCTCTCTGGTTCCTCTCCAGGCATGGCTCTCTGGTTCCTCTCCAGGCATGGCTCTCCTCGCCAACCCGGCCATCACAGGCAGTCCTGGCCCTGACCGGGAGCTGGCCCTCTGCTCCCTGGCCCTGGCTGACCCCGTGGTCACCGGCATGCAGTGCGGTCAGCCTGGTGCTGGGCTCCGTCCTCCTGGATTACATGGAGGGCAACCTGTGTGCGAGGCTGATGTCTCCCTGAGCTGTGTACTTAAGAGGCAGAATGCAAAGCTGGAGATGCAGAGTCAGAGCGCGGCTCTTCCGCTGGCTGGGCAAGGTCCCCGGCGGGGCTCTGCAGACCTGGGGGAGACACTCCTGGCCTGGCCCCTTTGCCACAGAGCTGAGGCCAGGCCTCCCCCCTCTGCAGCCATTGTGTTTATTGTCTTTCTAGACTGCGGGAGAACTAGAGAAAACATAGAAGTCACAGTTTTGTCAGCAGTGCAAATTGCCCTCCTCCTCGGAGAGAAATCTGTCTTCCTCCCTTGGCCATTAAACACGGGTCTGTTTTATGTCCGGCGTGTGTGTGGTGTATCCAAGGTCTGCGGGGTCTGTCAGTGGAAATGTTTTCTGCTGTATGCAGGGTTCATCATTTTTGTTTTATTGCAAATATTAAAATTAGTGCCAAAAGATAATTATCTTCTACTTCTGCCTTAAATCAGGCTAAATTGCATTCCTCAGTGAGAAATAAAATAAGCTATATTTTCTTTTTTGTTTCTAACATTTTTCTTTCCATTCTGTTTATTTCACATAACATTACCAAAACAGAAAAATATCAGACTCTAAGTTACAAAGTTTTGATCATTTGAAAAGATGAACAGATCCATAATTAATAGTCCCTTATAAATGTGGACTGTAAAAATATATTATTTTAAAGCATTAATTATCCTTTAAAATATGCATGACCCAGTCTGTCTAACTTTCCTAATTGTAGAAGGCAGCTTTAATTCCAGTCATATTTACTTGTCAGATTTCAACATTTGAGCAAACTGGTTAATTAATCAGGGTAAAGAATGTCAAATACAGAAATGACAGAAACGGGACAAAAGCAGCAAACGACGGCTGCCAGCCGTGTGAAGACGGTGCCTGGCCTGGCCTCCCACTAGAGTGAGGTTTGCGCCTGTCCCCAAATCAGTGAGGTCTGATGCGAGAATCCAGCTCAGTCCATCAGCTGAGCGCAGTGCATCCACAGCTCATTCCATGCACAGTGCTGTGCATCCTGAGCTCATTCTATCGACCGTGCTGTGCGTCTGCAGCATGGTTCTTTTGTGGTTGTTGGTCATGGGGCTTGAACTCTGGGCCTGGGCACTGTCCCTCAGCTCTTCAGCTCAAGGTGAGCACTCTACCATTTGAGCTACAGCACCACTTCTGGTTTTCTGTTGGTTATTTGGAGATAAGAGTCTCATGGCTATTGCTGCCTGAGCTGCCTTTGAACCGTGATCCTCAGATCTCAGTCCCTTGAGGAGCTGGGACACAGGCGTGAGCCTCCAGCGCCCGGCTGCACATGGTTCTTAATAGCAAGTTCAGAATCCTAAGTGGCCGACAGGGCTTCACTCAAACCTCTATCCCCGTCCCCGGCGCTATGTGCAAAGGCCGGTGTGTGGACTCCATGCCTGGCCCGTCCTGGCCTCCTCCAGCCTCCTCTGGAGGCATTGCTGGCTGGCCAGAGGCTTGGATTGCCCACAGGGCTCTCACGGCTCCTGCCTCTGGTTCTGGGTCACTGGGAGCTGGAAGTTCTGCCTTGCCAGGCCGGTGCTACAGGCAGAGGGGCAGAGGGGGCAGAGGGGGCTCTTCCCCTCGCCACACAGGGGCCGGCCACGGAGCTACAGCTCCCCTGGCCTTGCTTAGCCAGGGGAAGGCCGGCAGGCCACCGTGCAGAGGGCTGCGCTGCATCTGCTGCGGCGGCCCGGAAGACGTGCACGCTGGCAAACTGGCTTTTATTTAAGATATAGATTCTGCATGGGCGGGGGGCAGGGTCCTCAGCCACAGCCTTCAGCTGACCGGTCCTGCCCGCTCGCTGTCCATCCTCTTCCCATCTAACCCGAGCTCCGCCTTCATTATGACCATCTCCAAGTACCATCACCCCCCAGCCCCCAAGCCCACACTCAGTCCATGGCCGGCAGGGTCCAATGTGGCCACTGCACTCTCTGTCTCCGTCTCTCTCTGTCTCTGTCTCTCTCTCTCTCATACACACATACTCTTTCTCTCTCTTGCTCATCACTACCTGCTCAGCCTGCTGCCAGCCCCCTGGCCTGCCTCCCACAGCCCCGGGCAGTTTGGGCCCTGACCGGTCCCTGTCTAGCAAGGAGCAGCTGCCACAGCCACTCGAGATTTATCAGCCGTGGATACAAACTCCTTCTGGGCTAGAACAAAATTTCTTTGTTTTCCCATATCAAATGCTGGCTGCAAGTAGAAGTTTCTCCCAAATCTAAGCATTGTTTCATGGCCACAGGTACATTATGCAATGGAGTTATTTTCAGCAGTGTTTTTAAATCATTTTTATGAAAAACAAGCACATTTCAAGTTGACAGCAAGACGTGCGTGTCTTTTCTGAAAGCACAGCAATGGTCTTTGGGCTCTGCCAGGAGAGCTGTGTGCCCCGGGCACGCCTCGCGCCTCGAGCGAGGGGCAGACCCCAGCACGGCCTCCAGCCCTGCCGGGCACAGGAAACAAAACTCGAAGCCCTGCGGGCGGTGCCGGGCCTTCCATTTCCACGCCCACGCATTTGGCACACATCAGCCGCTCAGTTAATGGGAAAGCATCAAAGCGGCTTCCAGTCTGTATCATGAGCTTTTTATCACATCTGGTACAGCGTGTGCGGTGTGCTGGCTGGCTGGTGTGTCCGGGCACGTGGACCGGGCCCAGACCCTCCCAGGGTGGGCGCGGAGTCCGAGGTCAGGGCCTTTCTTCCTGTGGTTGGTGTGAATCCTGAGCTGCCATGCCCTCCCCTGAGCTCAGCCTAAGAAATACAACTTTCCAAGATAACTTCCAACTAAAAGGCACTTTTCTCTTTTGTTTGGACACTTGGAAATAATTTTGTTTTCTGTTATGATGTGGCTCTTCAAGACAAAAATGATACTTTAGTTTAGAACTTAAAACTAGAAAAGAATAGAGTAATTCCTTCACCATGTCTCACTGGGAAGAGAGCTCTTTATTCGTTCAAGAACGTTTCCCAATTTAAGCATTTATCAATTAATTTTTTTCTCATAGGTGCTAAGCTGTGTTCTTTAAATTCATTTCTTTCATTTTGAAGTGCCGACACAGTACACCAAAGGCTGGAAGGAGTCCTAGGTTGCATCGTCGGCAGTTAACGTATTACTGAAGAAACCTGCTTGTGCCTCGCTGTACACTCTTGGGGCCTTCTCTTTCCCATGTGTGCTTTCCCTCCTTTACACCCTTTAAAGTTTCCTGTGGCGTCTTGTCATGTGCTTGGCCTCTTGTGGAAGTGATGGAGTGAAGATTTAGTTGGAGGAGGAGAGGAGGAGGAGGAGGAAGAAGAGGAAGAGGAGGAGGAGGAGGAGGAGGACAAGGAGGAGGAAGAGGAGGAGGACAAGGAGGAGGAGGAGGAGGACAAGGGGGAGAAGGAGGAGGAGGAGGAGAAGGAGGAGGAGGACAACAGGGAGAAGGAGAAGGAAGAGGGGGAGGACAAGGAGGAGGAGGAGGAAAAAGGGGAGGAGGAGGAAGAGAAGGAAGGAGGAGTAGGAGGAGAAGGGAGGAGGAGGAGGAGGAGGAAGGAGGAGGCTTTGCACTGCCTGCCATGTTGCTTAGGCTGGTGATCACTGGTGTAGTCGGTGAATGGCCTCCCAACGCCAGGGCCAGCCAGGGCCATTGGAGAATGGAGAGGGTCCATGCAGAGATGCAGCTCAGAGCTGGGGTATCTGTGGACACTGCACAGGAGACGCCATGCAGCATGTCTGTGCGGGATGATGAGTGTGTGTCCGTGTGTGGGATGAGTGTGTGTCTGTGTAGGATGATGAGTGTGTGTCTGTGTGTGGATGAGTGTGCATCTGTGTGTGGGATGATGAGTGTGTGTCCGTGTGTGGGATGATGAGTGTGCGTCTGTGTGTGGGATGATGAGTTGTGTCTGTGTGGGATGGTGAGTGTGCATCTGTGTGTGGGATGATGAGTGCATCTGTGTGGGATGGTGAGTGTGCGTCTGTGTGGGATGATGAGTGTGCATCTGTGTGTGGGATGATGAGTGTGCATCTGTGTGTGGGATGATGAGTGTGCATCTGTGTGTGGGATGATGAGTGTGCGTCTGTGTGTGGGATGATGAGTTGTGTCTGTGTGGGATGATGAGTGCATCTGTGTGTGGGATGGTGAGTGTGCATCTGTGTGTGGGATGATGAGTGTGCATCTGTGTGTGGGATGGTGAGTGTGCATCTGTGTGTGGGATGGTGAGTGTGCATCTGTGGGATGATGAGTGTGCATCTGTGTGTGGGATGATGAGTGCATCTGTGTGGGATGGTGAGTGTGCGTCTGTGTGGGATGATGAGTGTGCATCTGTGTGTGGGATGAGTGTGCATCTGTGTGTGGGATGATGAGTGTGCATCTGTGTGTGGATGAGTGTGCATCTGTGTGGAATGATGAGTGTGCGTCTGTGTGGGATGATGAGTGTGCGTCTGTGTGGGATGATGAGTGTGCATCTGTGTGGGATGATGAGTGTGCGTCTGTGTGGGATGATGAGTGTGCGTCTGTGTGTGGGATGATGAGTGTGCATCTGTGTGTGGGATGATGAGTGTGTGTCTGTGTGTGGGATGATGAGTGTGTGTCCGTGTGTGGGATGATGAGTGTGCATCTGTGTGGGATGATTAGTGTGCGTCTGTGTGTGGGATGATGAGTGTGCATCTGTGTGTGGGATGATGAGTGTGCATCTGTGTGTGGGATGATGAGTGTGCATCTGTGTGTGGGATGATGAGTGTGCATCTGTGTGTGGGATGATGAGTGTGCATCTGTGTGTGGGATGATGAGTGTGCGTCTATGTGGGATGATGATGAGTGTGCGTCTGTGTGTGGGATGATGAGTGTGTCCGTGTGTGGAATGATGAGTGTGCGTCTGTGTGTGGGATGAGTGTGCGTCTGTATGGGATGATGAGTGTGCGTCTGTGTGTGGGATGATGAGTGTGTGTCTGTATGGGATGATGAGTGTGTGTCCGTGTGTGGGATGATGAGTGTGCGTCTGTGTGTGGGATGATGAGTGTGCATCTGTGTGTGGGATGATTAGTGTGCGTCTGTGTGTGGGATGATGAGTGCATCTGTGTGTGAGATGATGAGTGTGTGTCTGTGTGTGGGATGATGAGTGTGCGTCTGTGTGTGGGATGATGAGTGTGCGTCTGTATGGGATGATGAGTGTGTGTCCGTGTGTGGGATGATGAGTGTGCGTCTGTGTGTGGGATGATGAGTGTGTGTCTGTGTGTGGGATGATGAGTGTGCGTCTGTGTGTGGGATGATGAGTGTGCGTCTGTGTGTGGGATGATGAGTGTGCGTCTGTGTGTGGGATGATGAGTGTGCGTCTGTGTATGGGATAGTGAGTGTGTGTGTGGGATGATGAGTGTGCATCTGTGTGTGGGATGATTAGTGTGCGTCTGTGTGTGGGATGATGAGTGTGTGTCTGTGTGTGGGATGATGAGTGTGCGTCTGTGTGTGGGATGATGAGTGTGCGTCTGTGTGTGGGATGATGAGTGTGTGTCTGTGTATGGGATAGTGAGTGTGTGTGGGATGATGAGTGTGCATCTGTGTGTGGGATGATTAGTGTGCGTCTGTGTGTGGGATGATGAGTGTGCGTCTGTGTGTGGGATGATTAGTGTGCGTCTGTGTGTGGGATGGTGAGTGTGCGTCTGTGTGTGGGATGATTAGTGTGCGTCTGAGTGTGGGATGATGAGTGTGCATCTGTGTGTGGGATGATGAGTGTGCGTCTGTGTGTGGGATGATGAGTGTGTGTCTGTGTGTGTGGGATAGTGAGTGTGTGTGTGGGATGATGAGTGTGCATCTGTGTGTGGGATGATTAGTGTGCGTCTGTGTGTGGGATGATGAGTGTGCATCTGTGTTGGGATGATTAGTGTGCGTCTGTGTGTGGGATGGTGAGTGTGCGTCTGTGTGTGGGATGATGAGTGTGTATCTGTGTGTGGGATGATTAGTGTGCGTCTGTGTGTGGGATGAGTGTGTGTCTGTGTGTGGGATGGTGAGTGTGCGTCTGTGTGTGGGATGATGAGTGTGCGTCTGTGTGTGGGATGGTGAGTGTGCGTCTGTGTGGGATGATGAGTGTGTGTCTGTGTGTGGGATGATGAGTGTGCGTCTGTGTGTGGGATGATGAGTGTGCATCTGTGTGTGGGATGATGAGTGTGCATCTGTGTGTGGGATGATGAGTGTGCGTCTGTGTGTGGGATGATGAGTGTGTGTCTGTGTATGGGATAGTGAGTGTGTGTGTGGGATGATGAGTGTGTGTCTGTGTGTGGGATGATGAGTGTGCGTCTGTGTGGGATGGTGAGTGTGCGTGTGTATGGGATGATGAGTGTGCGTCTGTCCTCCCATACCCCGTCCTCCCGTCCTCCCGTCCCCGTCCCCCTGTCCTCCCGTCCCCGTCCCCCGTCCTCCCGTCCCCCCATCCCCCCGTCCTCCTGTCCGCCCGTCCCCCTGTCCTCCCGTCCTCCCCGTCCTCCCGTCCCTGTCCCTCTGTCCTCCCGTCCCCGTCCCCCTGTCCTCCCATCCCCGTCCCCCTGTCCTCCCGTCCCCCCGTCCCCCTGTCCTCCCGTCCCCGTCCCCCCGTCCTCCCGTCCCCCCATCCCCCCGTCCTCCTGTCCCCCCGTCCCCCCGCCCCCCCGTCCTCCCGTCCTCCCATCCTCCCGTCCTCCCGTCCTCCCATCCCCCCATCCCCCCGTCCTCCCGTCCTCCCGTCCCCGTCCCCCTGTCCTCCCGTCCCCGTCCCCCCGTCCTCCCGTCCCCCCCGTCCCCCCGTCCTCCTGTCCTCCCGTCCCCCCGTCCTCCCGTCCTCCCGTCCTCCCATCCTCCCATCCTCCCGTCCCCATCCCCCTGTCCTCCCGTCCCCGTCCCCCTGTCCTCCCGTCCCCCCCCCGCCCCCCGTTCTCCTGTCCCTCTATCCCCCTGTCCTCCTGTCCGCCCGTCCTCCCGTCCCCCCGTCCTCCCGTCCCCATCCTCCATTCTTTCAGGGACTCTGTGCATGCCCATCCATGCCCTCACCCAGCGTCTAGGTGTTCAGGAGCGTTACCCTCTAGGCCTGTGAGGCTTTGTGTCTTACATTTAGGCCTTTAATCCTGGCTGGGTTAATTCTGTGACGCTGTGAGGTTGCTGTCTAGATCCTCTTCCCGGCGGAGGTCTGGGGCCACCGCGGCCTGCAGGACACCTTCGCTCGCTCGCGACCTCCCTTGGGAGACCAGCTGCCTAGATCTGTGCGGCCCGTTCTCTTGGCCTGGACCAGTTTTGAGATTTAAAATGTCCAGAACTTGTCCCTGGGCAAGAGCTCAGTGAGGATAGCATCAGGGCGGCCAGAATAAAATCTTCAAGGAAATGAGAGGTCGAGGGTCTTTCAGAAAGAGACCGAAGGGAGGGAGGCGCAGACATTCCAGGAAGCACTGCCAGGCGGGTCACGGGTCTTCCCCGTTACCACGCCGCCCCTGGCCGGAGGAGCCGGCTGTCCTCGGCACTGTCTCCCGCGTGGAAAGGAAGGCCTGGGCGTGGAGGATGGGAGAGTCTGGGTCTCTGTCCTTGGGCCAGGCCAGATGAGAACATGGCAAGAGCAATGGCGGTGTCGCTGGGAGGGAAACGCGGCAGAGAACAGGGCTTGCGGTGGGCTGGGGCGCCAGGAGAAGGCGGTCCTGCCGACCAGCCACAGCCAGCCTCCACTCCGCTCCCACGGGCCTGTTCCTCCACCGAACACCTTCGCGCCTCCCTGCCGCCGTTCCCACCGGCTTCTCCCTCACAAGGCTTCCCCCCTGCAGTAGTCCATCCTGCCGATAAGCCAAGGGGTTTGCGTCTTAAAGTGGAAGTCCAGACGTTTTTCCAGTGACGGCCTGGATCACACGCTCAGCCCTGAAACAGAGGGATAAGAAGTGCTTGCTGGCACGTTACAGAGGCCTGTGTTGGTTGGGAAATCAAACCAGCGACTGTATTACAGGATAATCTGTCTGCATCTGAATGGCAACTTTGAATTCTTGTCAGGGTTGGTCAGTGATGGCTGGGAACAGGTGCTGTTCACCGGGTGGAGAACAGCAGAGCCACAGAAACACCGGATGCCAGAAATGGAGCATTACAAAAACGAGCTACACAAATGATGCTGAATATACGTGTGGGATTTTAAGCTTATCACTCGTTTTTCCACCCCCCACTGAGCCCCCATCCCCCGCTGACCCCCCTCTCCCCCTCTTCTCCCAGCATCCTCCTGTGACCAGGAGCAGCAGTCGGCCCTAGAGGAGGCCAAGCACCCCAAGAACGACAACGTGGTGATCCCGGAGTGCGCCCACGGCGGCCTCTACAAGCCAGTGCAGTGCCACCCGTCCACCGGCTACTGCTGGTGCGTGCTGGTGGACACGGGGCGGCCCATCCCCGGCACCTCCACCAGGTAGGTGCCTGGGACACCGAGAGGGGGTGTGGGGCGAGGGGGCGCAGAGCCTGCCCCAGCACGGACACTGCCAGGCTGGGGTCACAGAGGCTCCGGGGTGAGCCCCCCCCAGCTCCTGGAATGAGGCCCCCCCCCGGCTCCTGGGGCAAGCTCCCCTTGGCTCCCGGGGTGAGCCCCCCTGGCTCCTGAGATGAGGCCACCCCCCGGCTTTGGGGCGAGTCCCCCCGTGGTTCTGGGACGAGGCCCCCCTGGCTCCCGGGACGAGCCCCCCGGCTCCAGTACAAGCCCTCCCCCCCCCCCCCGTGGCTCCGGGACGAGCCCCTCCCCTGGCTTCAGTACAAGCCTCCCAACTCTGAGATGAGCCCCCCCACTCCCGGGGCAAGTCCCCCCGTGGCTCTGGGACAATCCTCCCCCCCCCAGCTCCTGGGCCCAGGCTGCCTTGGAAGCTCTGGCCAGCCACAAGTCGGGAAAAGCACATTTCTGAGGGTTGCCAGGTGCCAAATACGGGGAGGAGAGCCACAGAGCCCCCAGCAGGGAGAAGGCCAGGCCTCACTGGGGGCCAGGTGCAGCCCTTCGCGGGCCGCTGGCTTTGACCACAAAGGGCAAGTGTTTCAGAAGCAGAGGAACATGACCCCGGACTAGCTGTGCATAGAATAGAAATGCTGGTGTTCTGACATTATCTTTTTCAAAGAGCGAGAATACAATACAAGGATGTTATCCGGAGTTGTTCCTCGCTGCTTTATGTAAGTCTGGGCAGCCTGGCAACCTTGTCCCAGGCACCAAGGACAGAGTGGCCTGCTGGACACACGGCATGGCTCTTTGCTTTATCTGGAATGCGAGGAGAGGAGTCTACTAATGGAAGAGTGTATTATCTCTCCCAGGTCTTGGGCTGATTTCTGCTTTCATCTCTAATCATCTGGACATGGCCGGGGCCATATTTCCTAAGTTGTGTTCCCCGATGTTTCAAGTGTGACCCTGGCTTTCAGTAAGGAGTGGGCTGTGTAGATCACGGCTCTGGGTGAGGAGTGGGCTGTGTAGATCATGGCTCTGGGTGGGGAGTGGGCTGTGTAGATCATGGCTCTCAATGGGGAGTGGGCTGTGCAGATCACGGCTCTGGGTGAGGAGTGGGCTGTGTAGATCACCGCTCTGGGTGAGGAGTGGGCTGTGTAGATCATGGCTCTGGGTGGGGAGTGGGCTGTGTAGATCACGGCTCTGGGTGAGGAGTGGGCTGTGTAGATCACGGCTCTGGGTGAGGAGTGGGCTGTGTAGATCACGGCTCTGGGTGGGGAGTGGGCTGTGTAGATCACAGCTCTGGGTGAGGAGTGGGCTGTGTAGATCATGGCTCTGGGTGGGGAGTGGGCTGTGTAGATCATGGTTCTCAGTGGGGAGTGGGCTGTGTAGATCACGGCTCTGGGTGAGGAGTGGGCTGTGTAGATCACGGCTCTGGGTGAGGAGTGGGCTGTGTAGATCATGGCTCTGGGTGGGGAGTGGGCTGTGTAGATCACGGCTCTCAGTGGGGAGTGGGCTGTGTAGATCACGGCTCTGGGTGAGGAGTGGCCTGTGTAGATCACAGCTCTGGGTGAGGAGTGGGCTGTGTAGATCATGGCTCTGGGTGGGGAGTGGGCTGTGTAGATCATGGTTCTCAGTGGGGAGTGGGCTGTGTAGATCACGGCTCTGGGTGAGGAGTGGGCTGTGTAGATCACGGCTCTGGGTGAGGAGTGGGCTGTGTAGATCATGGCTCTGGGTGGGGAGTGGGCTGTGTAGATCACGGCTCTCAGTGGGGAGTGGGCTGTGTAGATCATGGCTCTGGGTGGGGAGTGGGCTGTGTAGATCATGGTTCTCAGTGGGGAGTGGGCTGTGTAGATCACGGCTCTGGGTGAGGAGTGGGCTGTGTAGATCACGGCTCTGGGTGAGGAGTGGGCTGTGTAGATCACGGCTCTGGGTGAGGAGTGGGCTGTGTAGATCATGGCTCTGGGTGGGGAGTGGGCTGTGTAGATCATGGTTCTCAGTGGGGAGTGGGCTGTGTAGATCACGGCTCTGGGTGAGGAGTGGGCTATGTAGATCACGGCTCTCAGTGGGGAGTGGGCTGTGTAGATCACAGCTCTGGGTGAGGAGTGGGCTGTGTAGGTCACGGCTCTGGGTGAGGAGTGGCTGCGTAGATCACAGCTCTCAATGGGGAGTGGGCTGTGTAGATCACGGCTCTGGGTGAAGAGTGGGCTGTGTAGGTCACGGCTCTGGGTGAGGAGTGGCTGTGTAGATCACGGCTCTCAGTGGGGAGTGGGCTGTGTAGATCACAGCTCTCAATGGGGAGTGGGCTGTGCAGATCACGGCTCTGGGTGAAGAGTGGGCTGTGTAGGTCACGGCTCTGGGTGAGGAGTGGCTGTGTAGATCACGGCTCTCAGTGGGGAGTGGGCTGTGTAGATCACGGCTCTCAATGGGGAGTGGGCTGTGTAGATCACGGCTCTCAGTGGGGAGTGGGCTGTGCAGATCACGGCTCTGGGTGGGGAGTGGGCTGTGTAGATCACGGCTCTGGGTGAGGAGTGGGCTGTGTAGATCATGGCTCTGGGTGGGGAGTGGGCTGTGTAGATAACGGCTCTGGGTGGGGAGTGGGCTGTGTAGATCATGGCTCTGGGTGGGTATTGGGCTGTGTAGATCACGGCTCTGGGTGGGGAGTGGGCTGTGTAGATCACGGCTCTGGGTGGGTAGTGGGCTGTGTAGATCATGTCTCTGGGTGAGGAGTGGGCTGTGTAGATCATGTCTCTGGGTGGGGAGTGGGCTGTGTAGATCACGGCTCTGGGTGAGGAGTGGGCTGTGTAGATCATGTCTCTGGGTGAGGAGTGGGCTGTGTAGATCATGGCTCTGGGTAGGGAGTGGGCTGTGTAGATCATGGTTCTCAGTGGGGAGTGGGCTGTGTAGATCATGGCTCTGGGTGGGGAGTGGGCTGTGTAGATCATGGCTCTCAGTGAGGAGTGGGCTGTGTAGATCACGGCTCTGGGTGGGGAGTGGGCTGTGTAGATCATGGCTCTGGGTGAGGAGTGGGCTGTGTAGATCACGGCTCTGGGTGGGGAGTGGGCTGTGTAGATCATGGCTCTCAGTGAGGAGTGGGCTGTGTAGATCACAGCTCTCAATGGGTTGTAGTCTGTGTAGATCACGGCTCTCAGTGAGGATTGGGCTGTGTAGACCCCAGGACAGGAAACAACAGACATGCCCCATCCAGGTCAAGTCCAGCCCAGCTGCCCTCCATGCCCCTGAGCACAGCTAGTGCCGGCTGCAGTTGTGCTTTAGAAACCATACCGTGCAGCCTGGAGCCAGTGCATGTCCGACAGCCCCATGCAGGGTTCCGGAAGGCCAGTGTGGCCTCTGCCTTGTCTGAACCAGCACGCTGGCACAGGGCGCGCTGCCGGCTAAAGAGAGGCTTGGATTCAACTGCCCCTTGCACAGCTTGCAGTGTGGCGTTCCCGGGCTCAGCCCGGACATCTTTTTGCCCCTGTGGGTGGACCAGAGCCTTTCTTTGGCACCGGCATTCCCACACGCTCCACCCCGGCTACGTTCAGCACTTGCTCCCCGACAGCTCCTGCCAGCCGTAGCCCCCGCTCTGCCATGTTTGGGACGGAGGTGAAACATCCCTGGCAGACGCCCTCTCGGCTCTGGCCAACAAAAATCCTTTAGCTGTCAAGGCCAGAACTCCTCAACTGGCTATGAAATCTGAGATCAGCATTTAGAATTTTATCCCTGAGGAATCGGAGAGAAGTTTTACGTTATAACCCAGCAGACACAAAACGAACCCTCCTGTCCTCTCCCCATCCTGATTTCCTCCAGCAAAGAATTGGTTTGGGTTTCATGCTCCAAAGGAGAGGCCACGGTGGTCATCTTCCCTGCTCCCGATCACAGGAGGGAGTAGCTGCCCCTTTCCTGAGCTTTGGGAAGGAATATCAGACAGAACCGGCTCCTCAGATGCCCTGACTTTCGGCACTGCAAGGCTGCACACACCACAGGGGGGCTGGCTGGCAGATGCTCCAGGGCTGGGGGAGGCCCGGGTGGTCCGGTGCGGCTCCTCGGGCTGGGGGAGGCCCGGGTGGTCCGGTGCGGCTCCTCGGGCTGGGGGAGGCCCGGGTGGTCCGGTGCGGCTCCTCGGCTCTGTGGCTGACTGTCCCGTCCTCTGCTGGCCTCTGGGCACTCTGCGGCACAGCACTGGGAGGCTGGGCCATTCCCAGACCTCAGGAGGTTGTCACCATTACGAGGAGCCTTTGCCTCCCTTCCTGTTCGAGATTCCTCAACCTGCCACTGGCCAGGGCTGCTCCTGGTGACCCTGGTTAGAATCTCTGTTTGCAGCATAACACCATGTTTTAGAAGAAGAGACTTTCTTTCTTTGACAGCCAGTAAGAGCTTCCCCACCCAGAGCTCCTCAGGCGGGTCTCTCTCATAGACACTAAAACCCTTTCCTGCGAGACCCCCGACCCATTTATATAATGAACCATTGGCTGGCTTTGGATCATATGCTCGTAGATAAACCCTTACCTGGAACGGGTTTAATTTAAATATTAGATCGGTTTGATTACCAGCTAAGAGGCCGCACTGCTGGGCTCTCGAGGAAAGCGCTGGTGTCAGTGCCACCCCCCCCCCTGCCCCCTGCTCTGCCCCACCCCCGCTCTGCCCCACCCCCGCTTCGCCCCCCCACCCCCGCTCCGCCCCCCCACCCCCGCTCAGCCCCATGGCTTCCCAGCCCTGTCCCCTGTGGTGTCCCCCCCAGGAGGACGGGTGCGTGGTGGGTGGCCTTCAGTACCCTCTGCTGTACAGACTCTCTCCTTCCCGCTTCCCTGAAACACGCAGCTTCAGGGAGAGGCTTGGTGGTTTGGGTGTACTCCGTGGTTACTGGGACAGCCACGGTAGGAGGCTGCAGCGAGGGTGTGCTGCCTCTGACAGGCTAGCCTTCAGCCCTCATGTCCCCTGCAGAAGAATTGTGGTTGATCTTGCCTGAGACCCTAGTCAAAGTCCCAGACAGAGACAGAAGCTGGTTCTTCCCAGTGCCAAATGCTACTGGGGCCACCAGACTGAGAAATGGCAATGCTCCTGGCTGTGGGGTCAGATGGGTGTCCTGCCGTGGTCCTGGGGGGGGGGGAAGGGCCCCAGAGGCAGGAGGTGGGGCCCCGAGCCGGGAGGCGGGCCCCCGAGCCGGGAGGCGGGCCCCCGAGCCGGGAGGCGGGCCCCCGAGCCGGGAGGCGGGGCCCCACAGGGCTGCGTCTCAGGCCTGGGGGAGCCTGGGTGGGGGGAGAGCAGGTCTGGACTTGGCACCGGCCAGTGATGAGGAGAGAGGAGGAGCAGGCTAGCGGGCTCCAGGCCGGCTGCCAGCCCTTCGTTAGGGCCGCACAGAGGCAGCCCTTCCCCCTCGGGAAGGCACGGTGGCTCTCTGCACCTGCTGCTCTGCTCCGACCAGGCAGCGCCTCTCTCCGACCCCTGCTCCTTCACGTGGGCCGCGTGCACCTTGACCTGCGCTTCCCCATGGCAGCTAGCCCTTGTCTGGTGGGCAGTCAGGCTGGGGGTTCCCTTGACCCTTAGAAGGACATTTAAACTGACAGGAGGAGGAGGGATGACGCATGCCAGAGACTGGATTCAGTTCCTAAGGCGTTGAGCGTGTCTTCTGCAAATGACAGACATCTCACACCACTCCTTAGAAGGGACAGAATTCTTAAATATAGATTTTAGATGTTCAGAACCAGTGCTAGCATTCTCGAGCTACGTCAGGCCCACTTGGAACAAAACCCACATGGTCATAAGGTACTTTCCAAGTCAGAAGATTCAGTGTGAAACTCTGTCTCGTGGTGGCACAGACCTGTAATCCCAGCACACGGAAGGTTCAGGAAGGAGGGTCACAAGTCCAAGACCAGATTGAACTCCAAAAACAAATGTATCTCTGAGACGTGTGTGTGCCACAGGTGCCCTGAGAAGGGTGGTATGCTTCCAGAAGTTCCAACCAGCTGCTCGCTTTTAGCATCAGAACGGTCAGGGCTGGAGCGGTGCCCGCGGAAGCTCAGATACCCACTCAGTGCTGAGGGTCCGGCCTGGCCTGGCTCCCGCCCACCCTTGGCCCCTCCCTGTGGGTCACCCCCACCCAGGCGGGACCCCGGGCTCCTCGGGAGAATGGATTTGTCGGCGCGGTCCAGGGGGACAGAGTGGGGTAAACTGAGGGGTGCAGGCGGTGCTGGGGCTGCGCCAGGCCATGCTGAGTCCTGGGTGGCTGAGGGAAGCCAGTGCTCCTGCAGGGGGCCTGGGGTCAGGACGCACAGGGAGGGGATGAAAATGCGTCTCCAGGTTTCAGGCAGCGGCTTTCTCTTCCCTCCCCTCTCCTCGCCCCTCCCGCAGGTACGAGCAGCCCAAGTGTGACAGCACAGCCCGGGCACACCCAGCCAGGGCCAGGGACGCGTACAAAGGCCGGCAGCTGCAGGGTGAGTACCGCCTTGGCCCCACCTCTGTCAGCGCACGAGACTGTTCGCGCGCCACCCTCCGGAGCCAGGGTGAGCCCGGAGCCATGTCGCTCCGCTGGCCGTGCAGCGAGAGCTGCCCAGCCCCAGCCACACGGGGCTGTGAGGTCAGGACCCCCCATGGGTCTGGAAGGCACCTGGCCGGGTCTACCCGGAGGGCACCGCACCCAGCCCGCCCTCTGCCACTGTCAGCCACCTACCAGAGGGATGCGGTCCCTGTACCAAGTGTCTCATGTGACAGAAACTGGAAGAAAAGAATCAACAGCCAGGGGAAGAAGGAGCTTTATGACAGACAGGGTTTTCTCTGAAGGGGAGAATTCTGAGCCAAAGTAGCAGCAGAGCAGAGGTGAAGTTTCGTGGAGCGTTAGAGACGCCAGGTGGCCCGGAGGGGTCAGGCGAGGCCGTCCACCTGCTTCCCGGGTGAGGGGGGCGGTGCCCAGATGGCTTGGTCTAAGAGAACCAGACACGGGTCCTGGTGACCGGCAGCCCCAGAGGCTCCAGGCTCCTGGGTGGGGTTCATCTTTTATGGACCTTTTGTCCAGGCGGCTGCTCTGGCATCTGGTCAAGTCACACCCTCACGCCGGGGCCAGCCCGGCTCTCCCCTGCCCAGGTCTATGCCCGCAGTCCAGGGCTTTGCTTGCTCAGACTTGTTATCTTAACTCTCCCCAGAGTGGAAGGCCGTGGGTCCCGCGGAGTCTCTGCTGTCCCAGGGCCCCGGGCAGGGGGCTGCGGGCTCCGGCCGCTCTGCTTTCCTGGGTCCCTGGGCTGGGGTCGCCTCCTCCCGGGCTTTCTCTCCCTGTTTGCCCACACAGCTCTAATCTCCCTCAGCGGGAGGAGGAAGGGCTGGCGGGCAGCACGGGCCTCCTGTGGGGCCACAGCAGATGGGCCTTCGCACCATCCCCAAGCGACGGCCAGGCTGCAGGCCCTGGAGCCGGGCCAGCTTACCCCACGCGCACAAACATCTTGAGAGAGTGCTGTTACGGCCACCTCGTCACTTGTGTTATTGGGGATAATTTGCCTTATTAGGAAAGAAAAGCCCAAGGAAGTTTTAGCTCCAGGACACAGACCGTTCCCGGGAGGAGGAGAATGTTATTTCCATAAATAAACAGCAACAGGCGCATAGCTCAGCCGCGCAGGGCCGAGGGTTCAGCCCCCATCTTCTCTTGGCACACCAGGCCCTTCCTGGCCCATGCGGTGCCTGTGTAGACCCCACAGAATGGTCACGTTCAGTGTTGTGTTCTTTTAAAAGTGCTGCAGGGCTGAACGTTCATCCTCAGCCTACATTGGACAGGCAGCAGGTGGTCTAGCCAGGCTGGTTGACAGGAAGCGATCACTCAGTCTTGGTCAGCCAACAATGAGCCTCTGGAGCACAAGCCAGGCTCTGCTCCAGAGCTCTGCAGTAAGAGCTGCTCTGGAGCTCTCTGGAGGCTGCACTGTGTCTTGAGAAAAGTAGAGAACCTTCAGAGAGACATCCCGACAGAAGACATTGAGCGGCAGTTCCTCTGAAAGTGTGCCTTCTTACCAAGGTCTGGTCTCTCTTGATTACTTTCTAGTTAGTATTGTAGATAATTCTTCAGCTCTGCTCCCTCCAGCATCCCACCTCTCTCGCTCCAGCATCCCAGCCTCTCTCTCCAGCATCCCAGCCTTTGTCTCCAGCATCCCACCTCTCTCGCTCCAGCATCCCAGCCTCTCTCTCCAGCATCCCAGCCTCTGTCTCCAGCATCCCAGCCTCTCTCGCTCCATCATCCCAGCTTCTTTCTCCAGCATCCCAGCCTCTGTCTCCAGCATCCTGACCTTTCTCACCAGCATCCCGACCTCTCTGTCTCCAGCATCCCAGCCTCTCTATCTCCAGCATCCCAGCCTCTCTCTCTCTAGCATCCCAGCATCTCTCTCTCCAGCATCCCAGCCTCTGTCTGCAGCATCCAGCCTCTCTCTCTTCAGCATCCTGGCCTCTGTCTCCAGCATCCAGGGCTCTGTCTCCAGCATCCAGGGGTCTGTCTCCAGCATTCCAGCCTCTGTCTCCAGCACCCCAGCCTCTCTCTCTTCAGCATCCCAGCCTCTGTCTCCAGCATCCAGGAGTCTGTCTCCAGCATCCCAGCCTTTCTCTCTCTAGCATCCCAGCCTCTGCCTCCAACATCCCAGCCTTTCTCCCCAGCATCCCAGCCTCTCTCTCCAGCATCCCAGCATCTCTCTCTCCAGCATCCCAGCCTCTGTCTCCAGCATCCCAGCCTCTGTCTCCAGCATTCCAGCCTCTCTGTCTTCAGCATCCCAGCCTCTCTCTCTTCAGCATCCCAGCCTCTGTCTCCAGCATCCAGGGGTCTGTCTCCAGCATCCCAACCTTTCTCTCTCCAGCATCCTGGCCTCTCTCCCCAGCATCCCAGCATCTCTCTCTCCAGCATCCCAGCTTCTCTCAGCATCTCAGCATCTCTCTCTCCAGCATCCCAGCCTCTCTCTCCAGTATCCTAGCATCTCTCCAGCATCCCAGAATCTCTCTCCAGCATCCCAGCCTCTGTCTCCAGCATCTCAGTCGCTGTCTCCACCATCCCAACCTCTCTCTCTCCAGCATCCTGGCCCCTCATGTCCAGGCCTTTTGTGTCTGAGCAGCCTCTTGCAGCGGCACTGTGGTCTGTCTGAGCAGGGCTATGTCTTCTCCGTGGCGTCCTCCCTACCCTGAGGCTCTCCTGCTGTCTTCAGGATCTGCCTCCTCAGGGACACGGTCCCCGCCACTGCCCCACGTGGCTCTCCCATGCCACCCAGGGTCCCCTCAGAGGTGAGGAGGGGCCTCGAGCTCTCGGCCCAGACGCCCTCTGAGGTGCGGTATGAGTGAACCTGCCTCATCTCCTCATCGTGCCTCTGCCTGCTCTGCAGGCTGATTGGCTAATCACACGGTTTTCTTCATGCTGAGCACCCACAGCACCTGTCGTTCATAAATACAAGGGTGTCTAGTGTGGGGAGGGTCACCAGACCCTCAGCCGTGCAGAGAGGAGATGGGCTCAGTGCTGAGCCTCAAGTTCAGGAGAGTGGCAGGATCTTAGCTCTGCTCGGTGGTTTCAGAGGAGACTGCATGCAGCAGCAGAGGCTGGCAGGCATGTACGCTTCAGTGTGCGTCTGGTTCTCGTTATGGAGACGGGGTTTTGCTGTATCACAGGCTGGCCCTGCACCTCTGAGCTCAGCTGTCTCCTCCTTCTGACTGTGCATCGCAGAGTCCAGGCGCTCACCAGCTCATCCGGGGATTCTTGTTCCTTTGCTGAGCCGGAGTACGGGCAAAGACCAGGCACAGTGAGATGCACTGGCCGCCAGCCGCACCTCCACAGGCGCCCATGCCAGCTCTGAGCAGTGTTGGTCAAAACGATGTCAAGAAACTTTAGGGGAAAGCAGTACCCATTGTTCTTACCCCATGCTTGCCTGTCCTGAGCAGGGGTTTGTTCTCAGGTGCAGTTGTAGTTGACTGAGCCTTAGTTGCCATCCCCCCAGCCTCATTCCAGCCTGTCAAGTGGAGCGGCTATTTCATTAGTCATATCACCCCTGCTGCCCTTGCACAGGACACAGCCCTAAGTCAGGAGAGCAGGGGACCCACACATAGCAAGCCGGCATGGCCATGGTGAGCTGGCGTGGCCACGGTGAGCCCGTATGGCCGTGGTGAGCTGGTGTGGCCTCTGTGAGCTGGTGTGACCTTGGTGAGCTGGCATGGCCATGGTGAGCTGGTGTGACCTTGGTGATCTGGCGTGGCTAAGGTGATCTGGTGTGGCTGTGGTGAGCTGGCTTGGCTGTGGTGATCTGGTGTGGCTGTGGTGATCCGACATGGCTAAGGTGATCTGGTGTGGCTGTGGTGAGCCGGCATGGCTGTGGTGATCTGGTGTGGCTGTGGTGAGCCGGCATGGCTGTGGTGATCTGGTGTGGCTGTGGTGAGCCGGCATGGCTGTGGTGATCTGGTGTGGCTGTGGTGATCTGGCATGGCTAAGGTGATCTGGTGTGGCTGTGGTGAGCTGGCTCGGCTGTGGTGATCTGGTGTGGCTGTGGTGAGCCGGCATGGCTGTGGTGAGCTGGTGTGGCTGTGCTGAGACATCGTGGCTAAGGTGATCTGGTATGGCTGTGGTGAGCCAGCGTGGCTGTGAACTGGTGTGGCTGTGGTGAGTGGCGTGGCTGTGAACTGGCGTGGCGGTGCTGAGTGGCATGGCTGTGAACTGGCGTGGGGGTGCTGAGTGGCGTGGCTGTGAGGACGGGCCTCATTTGCATCTGTGCTTTCCTACAAGCTGCCCATCCTCATGCTGCCCTCCCCTCTCCAAATGAAGCAGTGCGGACTCTGGCTTCCGCTGCCTCTTCTTCAGCCTCTAGTGAGCCGTTCTTCCTCACTTTGAACGCGTACCTCTGGTGCTCCAGGGATTTACGCCCAGCACTTGCGTCAGCATACACACCACGTCCTCCTGGTCGTAGCCAGCTGTGCTTTGCTGGCTTTGTGGGTGAGATTCTATGGTGCAGGTTCGTGGCAGCACGCAGGCTGCGGAAGTCTGCTACCCCGGCTCTGGGACCCTGGCAGAGATGCCAGCCTCATCCCCATGACTGAAGACTGTGGGTGAGAAACCGACCTCAGAGCAACTGGAAAACCGAGAGGAGGGTTACTGGTGTACACTGAAAGTCCCCCTGATTTCTGTAAACGTCTTGGTGGAATTCTTACTCACTCTCCTCCAGATTTTTCTGTGTGGATTCCCCTCACATCCGTGGGGGACGTGGTGCCCTGTGCAGTGTTTGGCAGGAGGCTGGGCTGTCCTGGGTCTGTGTGAGCTGCAGCTTTGCCAAAGCACAGAGCAGAGCAAGCCTGGGCGGGCACAGGGCCTGCCTCTGGAAATGGCGATGGAGCTAGAGAAGATGATTGCCAGTGATAAAATGGAGTCATTTTTCTCCCTGGTGGCTTAATTCTGGAAGAACTTAATTGGTCATTCCAAGGCCAGAGTACCCAGGCGGGAAGGCTGTGCCAGGTGACCTCTGATGGCGAGAAAGTGCTTAGACCCTGTTGATAACAACAGCGGGCTCCGCAAGCAGCTAAAATGTTTCATCCCTACCAGCGTGATTGGGTTTTTTTTTTTTTCTGGTTCTCTTCTCACTTGTCAAATCAAGGGCAGTCTTTCAGGAAAATGGTCAGTCCTCTCTTGGAGAAGGTTCAACCACCTGCCCCTTAATTAGCTGCTAATTAACTTCCTGAGATGCATGGTCAGAGGACTCCTGAGATGCGTTGTGGGAGAAGGGTTTCCTGTAGGTGAGCTTGGAGTTTTAAGTCCTTGTCCCATGAATCCATCCTGTCCACGTTCTTGCCGGTTTTGTTAGCATACTTACCAAGCTCCATGTCCTCATTGCTGGGGGGGTTGGCCGCCTTGTGTCCCTCTCAGCTGTCTGGGCAGTGGAAGGGTCGCGTCACCAGGCCCCTCGGGAAGGAAGGACTTGGCCCTCCTGGGAACCTTCCATCCTGGCTGGAAAGTCACAGCTCTGGGCACCCTTTACTATTTCTGCATGCTACTGTGAGCCAACTTGCCTGGGCGTTCATGTTGTTAGATAGTAACCACTCATCCGTTTGGCCAGGATAAGCTGGGTTATTCAAATGCAACAATAATCTCCACATTGGAGAAATCTTCCCAAGGCAGAGAGGAAGAGAGTGGGCATCAAGGGGCTCAGAAGCCTGTGCTCCAGGACTGCCTTAGCGTCATTTGTTGACTTTTCACTAGGTTGTTTAGAGTACCAGAACGCACGCATACTGTCATCCACTTCATGGCTTCTGGGTGGCCACTTACCTTCCAATGCATAGGCTGTCCTATGTCAGAAGAGGCCGTCCTACATCAGGAGAGGCCGTCCTACGTCAGGAGAGGCCATCCTACATCAGGAGAGGCCGTCCTACGTCAGGAGGGGCCGTCCTACGTCAGGAGGGGCCGTCCTACGTCAGGAGGGGCCGTCCTACGTCAGGAGGGGCCGTCCTACGTCAGGAGGGGCCGTCCTATGTCAGGAGAGGCCGTCCTATGTCAGGAGAGCCTGTCCTATGTCAGGAGAGGCCGTCCTAAGTCAGGAGAGGCCGTCCTATGTCAGGAGGGGCCGTCCTATGTCAGGAGAGGCCGTCCTATGTCAGGAGGGGCCGTCCTACATCAGGAGGGGCAGCAAGGTCCCTGGGCTGTGACCTGTCTTTCCATCATCAGTCGGCCGCCCTCTCTGCTCTGTAACCTTGTTCCTCTGAATGCTCCCAGGAGCCCGCGTGGCTCTGCGAGACGTGCAGATGTTTTACACAGCAGCTGGGGCTGTCTGTCCTGGCATCTT
Source organism: Dipodomys spectabilis (assembly GCF_019054845.1). Classification (NCBI taxonomy): domain Eukaryota; kingdom Metazoa; phylum Chordata; class Mammalia; order Rodentia; family Heteromyidae; genus Dipodomys; species Dipodomys spectabilis. The sequence continues at coordinate 410,494 of NW_024871379.1, forward strand.
AGCGATGAGGATGATGCTCAGGAAGCAGAGACCATCCCTTGAAGGTTCAGGACAGCACAGACACACACACACTCTCGCACACACATGCATGCAGACATGCATCCACACACACAGATCAATGTACACATGTAGACACATACTCACACTCACACACGCAAATGCACCATGCATGCAGAAACAGCCATCCACACATACACATACAGATGCCACACACATGCCACACACACTCACCCCATCTGCGTCTAACTGAAGGAGGCTCAGATTCCAGTGTGCACGCAGCGACTTGTGCCTCTTGCTGCCACGCTGATCCTCCCTCCTCCAGGGCTCCTGCTGGGGCTTTATCCCTCTGGACATGGAGGTGCAGGCAGGTGGGATGCCGAGTGTCCGTTTACTGTGAGACCTGCCATCGCTTGGCAGGGTTGATGCACTGGACAGCAATGCCCGGGAGCAGATTCCCCTCTGCCCATGGCACCTTCGGTCCTGAGCAGGACAGCAGCAGCTTAGATCTCAGGAGGGCTTACTGGAGGCCCAAGGGGCTGTGTGCTCAGTGGAGACGGGCCTGCCACACGACCCTAGGCAGCAAATGAGACTGGTGTGTCCACCCGTCTGCCCCCCGCTTCCCCCCTCCACCAAGAGGCCAGCCCAGACCCAGAACAGGCTCTGGAGTTTCCCAGCATTGATGGCATGGGCCTAGAGGAGGGCCAGCCCTGTTGTTCCCTGAATGGCCACCACAGGCCTCCTCCACTGGCCACCTCTGGCTTTCCTGCCACAGTGGTGAGGGCGTTGTTGGAGGACGGATGCAGCAGTGTGCGACTGAGTCCCTGCAGAGACCGGTCCAGTAGTCTCCCCAACAACAATGTGTGAGCCCGGGATAGGGGCAGCACCAGGATCTGCCTGTGATCAGAGCGCCTCAGGTCTGGAGGACCTTGGCCTTCCCAGTCCCCCATGCCCTGGGCGGCACACAGACACAACCCAGTCCTCAGAGCCCCGCAGTGCCGGCACCACTCCCTGCCCGTGCTCAGGGTCTGTGGAGCGAGTGCTTGTCAGGATGCTGGGGTCATGACACCTGACGCATGACTTCGCAGCCTGGGCTACCTGGGGCCTCAGCCTCACTCCCCATGGAGTAAGTGCCAGGCACAGAGCTGGTCCGTGGAATCTGGGACACAGCTGCACTCTTACATCCAGGCTGGCGGCATCCAGGCAGACCTGTCCAGGGAGCTGGGCTGCCCATTTGTTAAAAATGAAGGGCTGCCTCGTGAAAAACAAGCAACAGCATCCAGGTCCCCTGGAGAGAACAGTCAGCCATTCCGCCGAACGCCCAGCTAAAAATCTAGGAGCGTAGAGAATGCTCCTGACATTCTGTGGCCTCAAAGGATAAGCAAGCCCTGCATTCCCAAATGAGACCGGGTGTCTGCTCCCGCGCTGGGAACAGTTGGTGGCAGCTTCAGGGCTCTGTGGGCAGAGCTGGAACTCAAGCGGTGGTCTGATGAAATGCAAGGGCAGTGGGGTCTAGCATGTAACCGCCCTGCGCGCACCGCACCCCCACCACACATGCGCATCCTCACCCCCCCTGCATGTTGGGTGGCTTCCGCAACTTGCCATAGGTGGGGCTCCCAGCAGCTACTGCTGACAGACCCTCCCCTCTGAGCGCCTCTGCCCTCCGCTTGGACCACTCGGCATGGCCATGCCGCAGAGGTCTTCCTGCCCGGTCTGCCGGCTTTGGCGGGAGCTCTCAGAGGGGTTTGCTGCCAGGGGGAGGGGCTCCGTGTGGAGGAGGGGTTTGCTGCCAGGTACAGGGGGCTCCGTGTGGAGGAGGGCTTTCTGCCAGGGGAGCACCTCCACTAACAGAGGAGAGCACCTCCACTAACGGGGGGAGCACCTCCACTAACGGGGGGAGCACCTCCACTAACGGGGGGAGCACCTCCACTAACAGAGGGGAGCACCTCCACTAACGGGGGGAGCACCTCCACTAACAGGGGAGCACCTCCACTAACAGAGGGGAGCACCTCCACTAACGGGGGGAGCACCTCCACTAACGGGGGGAGCACCTCCACTAACAGAGGGGAGCGCCCCCACTAACGGGGGGAGAACCTCCACTAACAGAGGGGAGCACCTCCACTAACGGGGGGAGCACCTCCACTAACAGAGGGGAGCACCCCCACTAACGGGGGGAGCACCTCCACTAACGGGGGGAGCACCTCCACTAACGGGGGGAGCACCTCCACTAACAGAGGGGAGCACCTCCACTAATGGGGGAAGCACCTCCACTAACAGAGGGGAGCACCTCCACTAACACAGGGGAGCACCTCACAGAGTGCACAGGGGAGAGTCCTGGACACCCAGAGCACAAAACGTCACATGGTGGGAGGAAGTTCAGACTCAAGGAAACTGAAATGCCAGGTTTTCTCTTCTATTTTGCTTTTTTTCATCCTGCATCTTTGCCAGTGCTTTTGGAAAGATGAGTCTTCATGGCCTGCAGAGCTAAGTGAGGCAGTGTGAGGTAGAGGGTGTGAGGTGCATAGCGAAAGGTAGATGGTGTGAGGTGGGTGGTGTGAGATGGTATGAGGTGCATGGTGTGAGGTGGATGGTGTGAATTGGATGGTGTGAGTTCCATGAGGTGAGGTGGATGGTGTGAGCTAGATGGTGTGAGGTGGATGGTGTGAGGTGGATGGTGTGAGGTGGATGGTGTGTGGTGGGTAGTGTGAGGTGGATGAGGTGAGGTGGGTGGTGTGAGGTGGGTGGTGTGAGGTAGATGGTGTGAGGTGGGTGGTGTGTGGTGGATAGTGTGAGGTGGATGGTGTGTGGTGGATGGTGTGTGGTGGATGGTGTGAGGTGGATGAAGTGAGATGGATGGTGTGAAGTAGATGGTGTAAGGTAGATAAGGTTAGGTGGATGAGTTCAGGTGGATGGTGTGAGGTGGATGAGGTGAGGTGAATAAAGTGAGGGGAAGAGGTGAGGTGGGTGGTGTGAGGTGGATACATGAGATGGATGGTGTGAGGTGGGTGGTGTGAAGTGGGTGGTGTGAGGTGGATGGTGTGAGGTGGGTGGTGTGAGTTGTATGAGGTGAGGTGGATGAGAGTTGGATGGTATGTGGTGGATGAGGGGAAGTCGATGGTGTGAGGTGGATGAAGTGAGGTGGGTGGTGTGAGGTGGATAAGTTGAGGTGGGTGGTGTGAGGTGGATGAAGTGAGGTGGATGAGGTAAGGTGGATAAGTTGAGGTGGATGGTGTGAGGTGGATGAGTTGAGGTGGATGGTGTGAGGTGGGTGATGTGAAGTGGATGGTGTGAGGTGGGTGGTGTGAAGTGGATGGTGTGAGGTGGATGGTGTGAGTTGGATGAGCGAGATGGATGGTGTGAGGTGGATGGTGTGAGGTGGATGCATGAGGTGGATGGTGTGAGGTGGATGGTGTGAGGTGGATGGTGTGAGGTGGATGAGGTAACATGGATGAGATGAGGAGGATGGTGTGAGGCATCTGTTGTGAGATGGATGGTGTAAGGTGGATGAAGTGAGGTTTATGAGGTGATGTGGATGAGTTGAAGTAGATGGTGTGAGTTGGATGGTGTGAGCTGGATGAGGTGAGGTGGATGGTGTGAGCTGGATGAGGTGAGGTGGGTGGTTTGAGGTGGATGAGGTGAGGTGGATGATGTGAAGTGGATGAGGTGAGTAGTTGTATGGTGTGATGTGGATGAGTTGAGATGAATGGTGTAATGTGGATGAGGTGAGTTGAATGGAGTGAGGTGGAAGGTGTGAGGTGGTTGAGGTGAGATGAATGGTGTGAGGTGGATGGTGTGAGGTGGATGATGTGAGGTGCATGGTGTGAGGTGGGTGGTGTGATGTATGTAGTGTGAGGTTGATGGTGTGAGGTGGATGAGGTGAGGTGGGTGGTGTGAGCTGCATGGTGTGAGGTGGGTGGTGTGAGGTGGGTGGTGTGAGCTGCATGGTGTGAAGTGGGTGGTGTGAGCTGCGTGGTGTGAGGTGGGTGGTGTGAGCTGCATGGTGTGAGGTGGGTGGTGTGAGGTGGGTGGTGTGACCTGCATGGTGTGAGGTGGGTGGTGTGAGCTGCGTGGTGTATGGTGGCTGGTGTGAGGTGGGTGGTGTGAGCTGCATGGTGTGAGGTGGGTGGTGTGAGGTGGGTGGTGTGAGCTGCGTGGTGTGAGGTGGGTGGTGTGAGGTGGGTGGTGTGAGGTGGGTGGTGTGAGGTGGGCGGTGTGAGCTGCGTGGTGTGAGGTGGGTGGTGTGAGCTGCGTGGTGTGAGGTGGGTGGTGTGAGCTGCATGGTGTGAGGTGGGTGGTGTGAGGTGGGTGGTGTGAGCTGCATGGTGTGAGGTGGGTGGTGTGAGGAGGGTGGTGTGAGGTGGGTGGTGTGAGGTGGGTGGTGTGAGCTGCATGGTGTGAGGTGGGTGGTGTGAGGTGGGTGGTGTGAGCTGCGTGGTGTGAGGTGGGTGGTGTGAGGTGGGTGGTGTGAGGTGGGTGGTGTGAGGTGGGTGGTGTGAGCTGCATGGTGTGAGGTGGGTGGTGTGAGGAGGGTGGTGTGAGCTGCATGGTGTGAGGTGGGTATTGTGAGGTGGGTGGTGTGAGCTGCATGGTGTGAGGTGGGTGGTGTGAGGTGGGTGGTGTGAGGTGCGTGGTGTGAGGTGGGTGGTGTGAGCTGCGTGGTGTGAGGTGGGTGGTGTGAGCTGTGGTGTGAGGTGGGTGGTGTGAGGTGGGTGGTGTGAGGTGGGTGGTGTGAGCTGCATGGTGTGAGGTGGGTAGTGTGAGCTGCGTGGTGTGAGGTGGGTGGTGTGAGGTGGGTGGTGTGAGCTGCATGGTGTGAGGTGGGTGGTGTGAGGTAGGTGGTGTGAGGTGGGTGGTGTGAGCTGCGTGGTGTGAGGTGGGTGGTGTGAGGTGGGTGGTGTGAGCTGCATGGTGTGAGGTGGGTGGTGTGAGGTGGGTGGTGTGAGGTGGGTGGTGTGAGCTGCATGGTGTGAAGTGGGTGGTGTGAGGTGGGTGGTGTGAGGTGGGTGGTGTGAGCTGCATGGTGTGAGGTGGGTGGTGTGAGGTGGGTGGTGTGAGGTGGGTGGTGTGAGGTGCGTGGCATGAGGTGGGTGGTGTGAGCTGCATGGTGTGAGCTGCATGGTGTGAGGTGGGTGGTGTGAGGTGGGTGGTGTGAGGTGGGTGGTGTGAGGTGGGTGGTGTGAGCTGCGTGGTGTGAGGTGGGTGGTGTGAGCTGCGTGGTGTGAGGTGGGTGGTGTGAGCTGCATGGTGTGAGGTGGGTGGTGTGAGCTGCGTGGTGTGAGGTGCGTGGTGTGATGTGCGTGGTATGAGGTGCGTGGTATGTGGTGTGAGGGTGGAGACTTCCTGTGTGGCCTTTGCTCCTTTCTAAGCCACTGCTCAGGTACTCACACCCACACAGCTCCCGTTGTTTTGTGGTTGGGTCACAGCTGCTCTGTGCTCTGTGTGGCCCATTACGGAGGTACAGGGTGGGTCAGACAGTGTGATTCCACCCTCCCCTCCCTGGGGTCTGTGGCGTGGATGTGTAATATGGCACAGTGTAACTTCCCATCTTAGTCTGGATGTGACTAAGGAGATGGCCGGGCGGCTCGTGGCCCGTGGGCTGAGCTGGTAGTCACTGCCGGTGGAGCCCAGCAGGGCCCCACGTCCCCTCATGCCCGGGCACGTCCTGCGCTACAGGATGTTCACGTGCGTTTGGCCATGCATGCAAGGGGCCGGCTCTCCAGCAGACCCTGTCCCTGGCACCACCCGCGTTTCTGTCCTTGACAGTATTTTGTGAGACAGTTATTTTTACCAAACCAGTTATGAAAATCATCCCTGTTGCTCGTGAAGGAAACGCTTTTGCTCAAGATAGAAGATCAGGTTGTCTGGGCTTCCGTGTTCTACTGAGTAGTTTACAGTCAGTGGGGAGCGTGTCAGACTTCTGCCACGCCAGACAGGACGTTAGCTCCACGCCATTCCGTGCTGGTGGTGCTGGCTCATTGTGGTATCGCTTTAATGGAGATTTTGTAAGAAGTCAGCAATGGGAGCTGTGTCACGTGACCCCCCTCTCTGTGCTCCTCATCTCTGGTTCTGATTGGACATGCAGATGCTGTGGCCGGCATCCCAGTGAAGGTTTTGTTTTCCATAAAGAAGTGTCAGCATAGATTTTATGTCTGTCCCCACGGCAGCTCACGTGAGCCTTCCCCAGAAGCTCAGACGCAAGCCCAAGGAGAACGTGGCTCACTGCAAGAGAGGGTCCGGGTGAGGCCTGGGGCCGGGGCGTCTGACGGGGATTCCCAGGTGACCCCGGAAGATCCCTCGGTGCCCAGCCACGCCTCCGGCACCACCCCCGGTCCTCCTCTCCTTCCTCTGAGTGTGGGGATGGGAAGGCAGACCCTCGTGTTTCTCTGGGGGAATATGCAGAGTCAACAGCGGGCCTCTGCTCCGTGCTGCCGGGCTAGCTGCTGGAAGAGCCCCGTGGGAAAGCGCGCTGTATCCAGAGGTGCCGATCATCACCCGTGGAGTTTGTTGATGAGGAAGCCTTCAGAAACTATCACACGAGCTCCTGCCCCGTCTCTTAATCTTAGGGGTCAGATCCCCACAGCTGGGGAGACAGGAGGCCTAGGGGCCAGGGCTGCAGCCGCAGGATGAAATCAGGCAAGCGAGTCTTGCATGCCACTTCCAGCGCCCATCTGCTCGGCGATGCGGGCTGGGGAGCCCACGAGGCACCCCAGGGCCTGCACACACAGCTCACATTCATGCGTGGAGAGCAGGGACAAGACGCCCCAAGCAAAGACTGCGGAAGCTACCAGAATGCAGGGCCCCTGGAGGAGGGAGGGAGGTCGGGGCTCAAGGCTTGGTGCAATGGCTCCTGGCTGTGGGGGAGGTGTGCGCGTGCAGTTTTGCCGCCGGTTTGCAGTGCATTAGGGATTTGTCAGTTAATGCTCTGGACCCCATCCGAGCCTCTGTGTCCTCACTGGAGAGAGAGCAGCAGCCTTGGGCTGTGGTAGGGGCGGCTAAGACGGTGTCCGTGGAGGTGCTGCTCAGCGCATGGGCACACGGCCCTGCACGTGACTCGGGGTCTCGGTGAAGCAGGCGCCAGGCTGATTTCACGGGGTGGCCTCCCCTGATCTGTCAGCCTCGGAACCACCGCTTCCCACCAAGCCCAGCCGCGGGCACAGCTCAGGGCCCAGCACTGCATCCCACCAAGCCCGGCCGCAGGCACAGCTCAGGGCCAGCACCGCATCCCACCAAGCCCGGCCACGGGCACAGCTCAGGGCCAGCACCGCTTCCCACCAAGCCCGGCCACGGGCACAGCTCAGCCCAGCACCACTTCCCACCAAGCCCGGCCACGGGCCCAGCTCAGGGCCCAGCACTGCATCCCACCAAGCCCGGCCGCGGGCACAGCTCAGGGCCAGCACCGCTTCCCACCAAGCCCAGCCGCAGGCACAGCTCAGGGCCAGCACCGCATCCCACCAAGCCCAGCCACGGGCACAGCTCAGGGCCAGCACCGCTTCCCACCAAGCCCGGCTGTGGGCACAGCTCAGGGCCAGCTCTCACTGGGACACTCACTTGGCAACATGGTTCTAGAGCAGTCCTTCTCTAGAGTCTTCTCTGCCACTTCCGCGGAGTGCACGTGTCTGAGCGTCCTAGGCGGCACTGCTGGAGTGGGCTGCACAGCCCTGTGGGCGGACGGCCTGGGGAAGGGCTCCCAGTGTGCCAGCGTCCACACACCAGCGCCCTCCTCCCATTCCGGGGGGAGTCTGTCCCCGCTCCTCGGTGTCCCTTGTGAATCTGTGAATAACAGGAAAACATGCACATTTTTTCAGGCTGTCCTGGTGCCAAAAAGCACGAGTTTCTGACGAGCATCCTGGATGCGCTGTCCACAGACATGGTCCACGCGGTCTCGGACCCATCCACCTCCTCCAGCCGGTAAGCCGACGCGTGCCGCGGAGCCGTGAGCGGCGGGGAGCCCGGCAGCCGCAGGCACTGGAAAGCTGGGAGGCCGTGGGCTGTGCGAGGCAGGCGGCATGTGCGGTGCGGGGTGCAGGAGGGACTGAGGAAAGGCGCGGGCCCCAGCCGGAGCCGCCTTGCTCCATGTGCCCTGAGAGGGAACCGAGGGACGGAGCCTGAGGACCACGGGAAGATCGAGTGGAAGTGTTCAGGCCAAAATTCTCAGGAGGCTTCTATTCATCGAAGTGCACGGCCTGGCCTGTCTTCAGGCACGGGGGTCAGAGGCATTCGTGACAATAACATTGCTTTCCATGTGAGCGTGGCTTTCCTGCCTGCACAGGAGATGGAGCCCAGGTGTCCTGTGGGTTTGGCACCCAGTGGGCACTCACAGTCCTCTGTCTCCAGCAGAACCAGGAAATGGGGCTTCCCACAAGACACCAGGGGACGGGGCTCCCCCGGGACACCAGGGGACGGGGCTCCCCCAGGACACCAGGGGATGGGGTTCCCCGAGACGCCAGGGGACGGGGCTCCCCGGGACACCAGGGGACGGGGCTCCCCGGGACACCAGGGGACGGGGCTCCCCCAGGACACCAGGGGACGGGGCTCCCCGGGACACCAGGGAACGGGGCTCCCCGGGACACCAGGGGACGGGGCTCCCCGGGACACCAGGGGACGGGGCTCCCCGGGACACCAGGGGACGGGGCTTCCCACAGGACACCAGGGGACGGGGCTCCCCGGGACACCAGGGGACGGGGCTCCCCCAGGACACCAAGGAACGGGGCTCCCCAGGACACCAGGGGACGGGGCTCCCAGGGACACCAGGGGACGGGGCTCCCCGGGACGCCAGGGGACGGGGCTCCCCGGGACGCCAGGGGACGGGGCTCCCCGGGACGCCAGGGGACGGGGCTCCCCGGGACGCCAGGGGACGGGGCTCCCCCAGGACGCCAGGGGACGGGGCTCCCCCAGGATGCCAGGGGACGGGGCTCCCCAGGACACCAGGGGACGGGGCTCCCCCAGGACACCAGGGGACGGGGCTCCCCCAGGATGCCAGGGGACGGGGCTCCCCAAGGGACCAGGGGATGGGGCTCCCCGGGGACACCAGGGGACGGGGCTCCCCGAGACACCAGGGGACGGGGCTCCCCAGGACACCAGGGGACGGGGCTCTCTGGGGACACCAGGGGACTGGGCTCCCTGGGGACACCAGGGGACGGGGTTCTCTGGGGAAACAGCAGTGGCACCTCAGCCATCAGGGTTCCCCGGAGACAATTACTGTTCAGTCATTGGTCTGAACACTCTAAAGAATTTTCCGTGTGCAGAGTTCAGAGTTGCTGCACTCCACACTGGTCTCAGTCCTGTCCCCAAGCGCTTGCTTGTCCACTGGTCTAAAGACTAAAGCCTTGCACGAAACCTCCTCTCCTCGGATCTTTGCTAAAAGACGACGTGGGGTCAAATGAGGTGATGCTAATGGGAAACAGGACAATTGGGTACTAAGTTAATTTTTTTTAATGACCCGAATGTTAATTTACATATCATGTTCTGGGAAGCACAGTTCTCCTCTGAAAGCAATAAATGTGTTCCTGTGTAGAAACTCCGCACGCGGGGAGCTCAGTCAGTGGTGGCGGCCGGTGGCCGAGCCCGCTGCTGGCTGTGTGGGGTCTGGGATGCAGGACTGGTCCTCAAGGCCTCCATCCTGACCCTCACTACTCCAAACCCACTTGAAACGCCGCTGCTAAAAAGCCTTTCCTCAGTGAGCCTGAAAAGCAGATCTCCAGCAGATGCAGACGGTGGAGAGGCGGCAGGCAGGGCCCCGGGCGCGGGTGCTGGGCCTCCCCAGCGTGGAGAGGCGGCAGGCAGGGCCCCGGGCGCCGGCGTGGGCCTCCCCAGCGTGGAGAGGCGGCAGGCAGGGCCCCGGGCGCCGGCGTGGGCCTCCCCAGCGTGGAGAGGCGGCAGGCAGGGCCCTGGGCGCCGGTGTGGGCCTCCCCAGCGTGGAGAGGCGGCAGGCAGGGCCCCGGGCGCGGGTGCTGGGCCTCCCCAGCGTGGAGAGGCGGCAGGCAGGGCCCTGGGCGCCGGCGTGGGCCTCCCCATCCTGATTCAGGTGTGTTCCTTCCAGGCTCTCGGAACCAGACCCCAGCCACACCCTGGAAGAGCGCGTGGTGCACTGGTACTTCAAGCTACTCGATAAAAACTCCAGCGGAGACATCGGGAAGAAAGAAATCAAGCCTTTCAAGAGATTCCTTCGGAAGAAATCCAAGCCCAAGAAATGTGTGAAGAAGTTTGTTGAGTATTGCGATGTGAACAACGACAAGGCCATCTCTGTGCACGAGCTCATGGGCTGCCTGGGCGCCTCCAAGGAGGAAGGTAAGGCAGGCACCAGGAAGCGCCACAGTAAGAGCCGCCCTCCCCCACGCCACTGCCCGGCGCTGCCTGTGTGCCGACGGGGTCTGTGTGCCCACGGGGTCTGTGTGCCCACGGGGTCTGTGTGCCCACGGGGTCTGTGTGCCCACGGGGTCTGTGTGCCCACGGGGTCTGTGTGCTGACTGTGTCGGGTCTGTGTGCTGACGGGGTCTGTGTGCCCACGGGGTCTGTGTGCCCACGGGGTCTGTGTGCCCACGGGGTCTGTGTGCCCACGGGGTCTGTGTGCTGACTGTGTCGGGTCTGTGTGCTGACGGGGTCTGTGTGCCCACGGGGTCTGTGTGCCCACGGGGTCTGTGTGCTGGCGGGGTCTGTTTGCCCACGGGGTCTGTGTGCCCACGGGGTCTGTGTGCTGACTGTCAGGTCTGTGTGCTGACTGTCAGGTCTGTGTGCCGACGGGGTCTGTGTGCCCACGGGGTCTGTGTGCTGACTGTCAGGTCTGTGTGCCCACGGGGTCTGTGTGCTGACTGTCAGGTCTGTGTGCTGACGGGGTCTGTGTGCTGGCGGGGTCTGTGTGCTGACTGTCAGGTCTGTGTGCTGACTGTCAGGTCTGTGTGCTGACGGGGTCTGTGTGCTGAGGGGGTCTGTGTGCTGACTGTCAGGTCTGTGTGCTGACGGGGTCTGTGTGCTGAGGGGGTCTGTGTGCTGACTGTCAGGTCTGTGTGCTGAGGGGGTCTGTATGCTGACTTCATAGGCTGCTCTGTCTGTGTATTGATCATGTCTGTGTGTTGTCTTCCATAGGCTGTTGTGTCTGTGTATTGACTCTGTCTGTGTGTTGACTCTGTCAGTTGACTCTGTGTGCTGACTTCATAGGCTGCTCTGTCTGTGTATTGATCATGTCTGTGTGTTGTCTTCCACAGGTGGTTGTGTCGGTGTGCTGACTGTGTCTGTGTGTTGACTTTGTAGGCTGCTGTGTCTGAACAGTCACTGTGGGGTTCTAGGCTGTGCATGTTGCTGCAGGACATTTCTGCATGCAGAAGTGACCATGCGCCGTGTCGCGACCTTGCCTCCAGGCTCCCAGGTTGCGAGGGCACAGCCGGGTGCCGCTCTTAGGCTGCTCCAGTCTGTGAGATTGGCTCTTGTTTTTGCCTGGCCTGGCTAGACCATGCTTCTGCCACTTACACCTCCTGCCATAGCTGAAATGATAGGCAAATGGCACAGGGCCCGGCTCTTGGCTGAGATTGGCTCTTGGAAACCCTTTTCTCCCAATGGCCACAGCCTGACACCCCCAAGCTCCTCCTCCCAAGTAGGGAACACTGCAGGCCCGATCCTCACTCCCTGCCCTGGCTCTGCTGAGCCTTTTTTTAGGCAAAGCCTGGCTGCAGTGTTTGAAGCAGCTGCATGTCCACATGCCCTCTCCCACAAGGCAGCACTAAAGCTCAGGACAGAGGAATAGGCTTTGTGCCCTGGCCTGGGCCCCGGAAGCCTCCGGCATAGGAGGTCCAAGCACAAACTCACCAGGGAGATCCACCAGAGCCCAAGTCACCTACTCCGAGCAGCCGCGCAGGCCCAGCGGCCCAGCTGTCACAGGCACGCCTCTGCTCAGCCTCACCCCCGGGAGCACCGAGGACGGGAAAGCCCGGCCAGGGCGGCCTTCGTGGAGGTCTGGCAGGGTGAGGACAGGCTGCTTGCACGGGCTCTGCCCGGTCAGATGCAGGGGCCAGCGGCGCGCTGTATCCCCAGCAAGGTGACGGCGTCTTTCCAAGACCGCGCCGGCCAAGCCGAACGGGACACGCTGAGAAGAAGCAGACGCCCCCGGGGGAAATAGCCGTGGGGAAGCGGCACGGACGCCACGCAAGCTGCTCGCCTTTGGAGGCCCCGGGCAGGCAGGATCCGCGCCCACGCACGGCACGGGCCGCAGGAATAGGGTGTCCGGACCCCGCACCCCACGGAGGTCCTCAGACAAGGAGGACAAGGAACCCCTCAGCCACGCACAGGCAGCGGCCAGTCAGGCAGCGCAGGCACTGGACCGGGGGCGGCTGCCGGCCCCCAAGGGTTGGTGTCCGTCCCGTGTGGGAATGCTTCCATTGTGGAGGACGCAGTTATCTTCTGCAGGTCCTTTGACAAATGGATGCGCCGAGGTTCACTGTCTCCTCAGACAGCCCGGATCCACACCAGCCCCTCTCACTCACCAGCCAACACGAGCAATGCTCTGGAAACAGGAGAACCGCGCTCAGAAATGAGCCTGGGATCTGCCTTCCTGTATCATTCTTAGTTGACCACATAACCTTTTCATTTTCCCATAAAGGTTTTGACGTTTTCCCTCGCATTTCCCCCACAAGTCTATTAAGACTTATTTCTCCTACCCAGTCCGTTTGAAAGACTGAGAAGTCAGAACTCCCGCCTCCCTCCAGCGTCCATCCGCTTGCACACTTCAGGGACTCAGAATGTCACTAGATTTTTGTTTCCTGGTTTTTGGGGTTTTTTTTTTTTTGTTTCTGCCGCTTTTGTTGTTTTTTCTAACGGTTCAAGGTGCATTTATAGTCTGACAGATATAGGAAATGAGTAAGAGCATAGAAAATGCCTTCATTCTCAGTTTCAAGAAGTATTCTAATGCATATGTCTGTACATACAGACAGCATTTCCTATATGGAGTGGAATCATGGTATAGATGCCTTCCAACTTAGTCACACTGATTTTAAGCAATTACAACAGATTTCATCTTCAAGCTATTGCAGTTGAGACATGTTGGAAAGCACCATCTAAATGATCACTCTCATAAAATATAAAAAAAGATGATTATCTGAAAGCAATCAAGAAGTTATAAAGACAAGAAAGCATGTGTTTATAAAGACCTGGGGGAATAAAGGTTCAGAAAAGATTACGTGATTTCATAATTATCCAAAAGAGCGCACTGCGAGGAACCGCGGCAATTATGCAGAACTGAACCTCAGAAATACCGATTTCTGATCAAATTATCTTTTCAACCCAACAGCCATGCTAGCTGCAATCTCACAGGTGAATCGCCTCCAGCCGGGTTTGTGTAGTGGGCAGCTGGGAGTAATTACGTCTCCATCGCGACGTTGAACCTGCCTACCCCAACTGCTGGGCAGGCGGCCGGGCAGTCTGCCAGGCCTCCCTGCCCTTGGTGTCTCTGTAAAACACTCCTCCTCGAGAGGCAGCGCTGAGCCTTGTTTTGAGATGACTGACCTATGATGTTTGCCAGCCCTTCATGCATTTCCATATCATTTCCCCCCACTGATTCTCAGATGGATATAGCAAGTTGTTCTTCTTGCACTTAAGAATATCAATTCTGGGCTGGGAAGGTGGCTCAGTGGTAGAGCACTTGCCTTGCATGCCTGAGGCCCTGGGTTCAATTCCTTAGCACCACATAAGCAAAAAGAAAAAAGCCGGAAGTGGCACTGTGGCTCAAGTGGTAGAGTGCTAGCCTTGAGCTGAAGAGCTGAGGGTCAGTGCCCAGGCCCAGAGTTCAGGCCCCACGACTGGACCCAAAAAAAAAAAATCAATTCTTTTCTTACTGTGAAATATCTGTAATTTGCAGCCACATTTTAAGAGATTGGCGTTAGCCATAAAACAAAGTGACACAAGCTGCCCATGGTCAAATAGCCATCGGCTTAGAGCAGGTGGAGGTGGCATCCGAGGATCCTTGGAGAATGTTGGCATTTTCTCAGCACACAGAGGAGATGGAGGTGGACAATAGGAGCCCTGCTACTCCGTATACTTGTAGTAAGTAGATAGACATCAGCCACGGATGGACCAGGGCTGACCAGTGCGGTCCCCATTGGCACTGAAACCTGGACATCCCAATGGACTGGGGTTGGAACCACAGAACCGACAGCACATCTTCCAGCTCCAGTTCCCTTCTGCTAACAGAGTTTCATGGGGTAATATAAACCTGAAAGATTTCAAGAACTGTGTGCCAATGTGTGGCTCAAGCTTCCACCCTAGAATCCACTCTCCTTGGAGAAGGTGCAGGAAAGTTCTAGAAGGAAGGTCATCATCTGGTGAGTGGGCAGAATTCTTCTCAGGATTTGAGGAATGGAGAAGCATTCTTCTAACAGTGGACAAGGGAGCACAATGGAAGATGTGGCTCTGATGAAGATGTCCGCACTCATCAATTGATGGGCTATATTGAAAACAAAATGCTTTAAAAGTAAAGTTAAGAGGCCAGATGCCAATGGCTCATGCCTGTCATCCCAGCTACTCAGAAAGCTGAGATCTGAGGATCATGGTTTGAAGCCAGCCCAGGCAGGAAAGTCTTGGAGACGCTTTATTTCCAATTAACCACCCCAAAAAAGCCAGAGGTGGGGCTGCGGCTCAAGTGGTAGAGCACTAACCTTGAGCAAAAAAGCTCAGGGACAGGGTCCGGGCCCTGAATTCCAGTCCCAGAAAATTAATTAATTGATTAATTTAAGGCAAAACAAGGACTAGAAAACTTGAATTGCTAGAGAATGTTTATGATGACTTAGAACCCACTGCTCCCGATGTGTGCTCATGTATAATGTATAGCGTCTACAACTATGTATTACTTCATGTGATTAACACCACCAGTTGATGTCTGTCTGAAATTATATATCAAGTGAAGAGTATTTAATTTTTAATCATTTCTTTCCTGCTAGCCCCCAGAGCCAACGCCGACAGTGCTTCCAATAGACAGGTGAGTGTGTCTATAGTTCAGGCTTACCTTTCCATTTCTGCGGCAGGTAGGCCGCAGAAATGCAGGCTGCTGCAGACCCTGTGGGTGTGGCTGGGAGGGGCGTGGCCAGGGAGGGAGGGGAGAGGCGTGGTCTGGGGGGCGAGGCCCGGGGAGGGGCCAGCGAGGGGCGTGGCCAGGGGGCGTGGCCGGCCTCCAATTCCACCTGGAATCACAAACTTGATTTTTCAGATCTTTAAAGTTCTGCCCAGGTTTTCAATCGCCTGAAATGTCCGGTACCGCTGCATTTTAAGGAGTACTCCTGAGTGCTGAATTTGGGGACATATAGTGTCCTGGGTTTTTGTACCTTATCTCCTGGATTTTGAGGAGAGAGCAGATCAAGCCCGGGCCCTGGGTTTCCGTGTGTGTGTGTGTGTGTGTGTGTGTGTGTGTGTGCGCGCGTGTGTGTGTTTGCTCTTGTGAATCCACACCCGGCCTGCGCGACCAGGCGGCCAGGTGCGAGCTGCTCCCTGGAAGACCACCGGAGCGGGCTGTTTACACTCCCCGCACCTGTGTGACCTGGGCTGGCTCCCCGGCCGGCCTCTTCACGGGCTGTGGCTTTTAAGTGGGGACCTCCAGCACACACCTTGCTTGTAATTTAAAACCGCTTCGTTAGCAAAGACGTGTGATTCATTTTCCTTTGTGTAGCAAATGTTTATGGTTTTAGCTTTTCAAATCCACCACAAATCACTTGTACTTGAAACTAGGGCCGGTCTGAAAGCAATTACCCAACCACACTCCGAAGACCAGATGATGGCGATTACTGTGGATGTGTGCCCCACTCGATCTTAAACTCCAAACAGTCTCACTGGTGTTTTTCCCAGCAACTGCAGCTTGCCTGTCTCCGCAGTGTTTTCTGTGGCTCCTGAGTGTGGACCGCCCCCAGCCCTTCCCAGGAGGGCTGTGGCTATGCGGGGCCTGGGCCGGGGCACTGGGGCCAGGCATGCTCTCCAGGTAGGTGAAGAACGCAGCCTTCTTCATATGTCTGTCTCTTTTTTTTCCAGCCCCGGAAGCAAGGGTGAATGGCGTGCCTACCCCTGGCAGTTTCTAGACATGTGAGACTCTCCCTCACCAAAGCGCAATTAAAGATAAGAACCAAAACACATAGTATTTGCACTTTGTACTTTACATGTAAATTCACCCTGTAGAAAGGAGATATTTAAACGGACCGTTTTAATCTGTGACGCGGAGGCTGGCGTTGGCAACGCCGTGGCGTGCAGCGTCGTGTCTGTTCTCGGCTGTGGACGTGGACGGGCCGCCGGGCGCGGAGCGTCTGTGCCTCGGTTCTTGGTCTGCGCAGAGGGTGCGGAAGGCGCCGGCGGCACTCGGGCCACCCCTGCCTCTCTGCAGCCCTCCGGTGCCCAGCACTGTTGGCCCACGTGCGGGGTTGCTGTCTCCGAGGCGTCGGTGCCGGCCCTGGATACACGCCGCAGCCTGTCCCTGGGGTCTTGTGTTGCCTGGTCGGGTTTCAGAATCTGGCTCACGCCCCCAGTCACGTGTGGCAAAGTTTGCCGTCACGGCCTGTGCTGTCAGAAGCTTGCAGCCCACAGAGCCCCGCTCCAAAGCACAGGCCTGGTTCCAGCCACCAGCCCTGCCCACCAGCTCAGCTCCGTGTCGGCCTGCTCCTCTCTTCCACATGGCTGACCCAGGCTCCTGTGGCCCCGCGCCAGGCCCCGTGGAAGGGAAGACCACCCCACACAGACCACAAACAGGCTCCGGCTGAAGGCACAGCAGGCTATGTGGAGGGGGCGGACCGGCTGCAGGCGTGAACACCCACCGCCCATGGTTGCGGCTCCCCTCTTTCCTAACGCCTCAGGGGAGAGGAGGCATGCTGAGGGTGTCCTGATGGTC
Organism: Dipodomys spectabilis; assembly: GCF_019054845.1. Taxonomy (NCBI): domain Eukaryota; kingdom Metazoa; phylum Chordata; class Mammalia; order Rodentia; family Heteromyidae; genus Dipodomys; species Dipodomys spectabilis. The sequence continues at coordinate 427,337 of NW_024871379.1, forward strand.
CAGCGAGAGGGGACCGGGAGCTGGATGCCCACCCTGGGGGCAGTGGGCAGTCCTTCACGTGTGGCCAGAGCTGCCTCCAGACCTGAGCAGTGGTCAGTCCTGGCCTGCTGGCCCCGAGGGCCTGTGTGGAGCATGGGCGGGAGCTGGAGCAGCCCGTGAAGCCTCAGCTCAGACTCTGGCAGACCGTCCTTCCTGGCCTGCGTCTCCCGCCAGTTATGAACGCTGGTGTCTAGTTGTGTGTGCAGATAGTTCATGAGCCTTTTGCTTGTTTAAGCTACGCAACGGTTAAACACATGCCAGCATTGTCTAGGTAACTCTTACCATCCTAAATGTTTTGGATAATCTTTTATATTTTTGAACTTCAAATTTAATCGTTTTTCTTAGATTAAAATATGCTATCAAAAGTGTATTTAGTCCTTTCTTTCCAGACTTTTTGAAACGTGTGTGTGTGTGTGTGTGTGTGTGTGTGTGTGTGTGTTCCAGTACTGGGACTTGAACTCAGGTCCCGGGCACTGTACCTGCGTTTTTTTGCGCAAGGCTAGCAGGCTTCGCTCTGGACCTTGTGCTGGTGTTTTGGAGACTGAGTCTTGCAGAGGTTCCTACCCGGCCTCTCGGGACACGCGTAGACCTTCTCCTTCAGGCCTTTTGGACAGATGCAGCATGACCTCCATCAGCGATTGTCTGTGCGTTGAGGGGTATCGCCTTGCTCACAGGACTTTCACGGTGCTACGTGAGGCAGCCCTCTGCTCTCAGCCCGAGGGCTGAGATTTCCGGTGTGCACCGCCACCGGCATCATCCTCTCCAGCACTGCCGTTATCATTGCTAGGAAAATGCTGCCATTGTTCTTTCCTTGGCCTGCCTTGGTCTTGGCAGGTATAACGGACCGGATCAAACCCTCGTATCGATCATGCTACGTTCTGGGGCCTGGGCCCAGCGTGGTGGCCCAGACACACAGCATGGCAGCAAGCGGGGCCAGGTCTGGCTTCCTTTCGGGAACCTCGGCCTCTGACCCCATCTGACCTCAGTACTCCCACGGGTGTTATTTCCAAACACCAACCCCGGGGGTCGTCTTCCACCTACATGTTTGGGGACACAATTTGGTCTCCAGCAGGTTCTCTATTTAGACCATAAAGTTCATTCAAAAGCAAGAGATGATAGAGTCAACTTAGAGATGAGTCCCTGGAGCAAGTAATGCAGAAGGAGAGGGCACAGGCACACAGTGTGACAATGGCCACCGCAGCAGGTGGACACGCTGGACATGGGGTGAGGACATGGGCAGCAGGTGGACACGCTGGACATGGGCAGCAGGTGGACACGCTGGGCGTGGGGTGAGGACGTGGGCAGCAGGTGGACACGCTGGGCGTGGGGTGAGGACGTGGGCAGCAGGTGGACACGCTGGGCGTGGGGTGGGGACGTGGGCAGCAGGTGGACACGCTGGGCGTGGGGTGGGGACGTGGGCAGCAGGTGGACATGCTGGGCGTGGGGTGGGGACGTGGGCAGCAGGTGGACACGCTGGGCGTGGGGTGGGGACGTGGGCAGCAGGTGGACACGCTGGATGTGGGGTGGGGACGTTGGCAGCAGGTGGACACGCTGGATGTGGGGTGGGGACGTGGGCAGCAGGTGGACACGCTGGGCGTGGGGTGGGGACGTGGGCAGCAGGTGGACACGCTGGGCGTGGGGTGGGGACGTGGCAGCAGGTGGACACGCTGGATGTGGGGTGAGGACGTGGCAGCAGGTGGACACGGTGGACGTGGGGTGAGGACGTGGGCAGCAGGTGGACACACTGGACGTGGGGTGGGGACGTGGCAGCAGGTGGACACGCTGGGCGTGGGGTGAGGACGTGGGCAGCAGGTGGACACGCTGGACGTGGGGTGGGGACGTGGGCAGCAGGTGGACACGCTGGACGTGGGGTGAGGACGTGGGCAGCAGGTGGACACGCTGGGCGTGGGGTGGGGACGTGGGCAGCAGGTGGACACGCTGGGCGTGGGGTGGGGACGTGGGCAGCAGGTGGACACGCTGGGCGTGGGGTGGGGACTTTGGCAGCAGGTGGACATGCTGGATGTGGGGTGGGGACGTGGGCAGCAGGTGGACACACTGGGCACGGGGTGAGGACGTGGGCAGCAGGTGGACACGCTGGGCGTGGGGTGAGGACGTGGGCAGCAGGTGGACACGCTGGGCATGGGGTGGGGACGTGGGCAGCAGGTGGACACGCTGGATGTGGGGTGGGGACGTGGGCAGCAGGTGGACACGCTGGACGTGGGGTGAGGACGTGGGCAGCAGGTGGACACGCTGGGTGTGGGGTGGGGACGTGGGCAGCAGGTGGACACGCTGGGCGTGGGGTGGGGACTTTGGCAGCAGGTGGACATGCTGGATGTGGGGTGGGGACGTGGGCAGCAGGTGGACACACTGGGCGTGGGGTGAGGACGTGGGCAGCAGGTGGACACGCTGGGCGTGGGGTGAGGACGTGGGCAGCAGGTGGACACGCTGGGCGTGGGGTGGGGACGTGGGCAGCAGGTGGACACGCTGGATGTGGGGTGGGGATGTGGGCAGCAGGTGGACACGCTGGGCGTGGGGTGAGGACGTGGGCAGCAGGTGGACACGCTGGGCGTGGGGTGGGGACTTTGGCAGCAGGTGGACATGCTGGATGTGGGGTGGGGACTTTGGCAGCATGTGGACACGCTGGACGTGGGGTGAGGACGTGGGCAGCAGGTGGATACGCTGGGCGTGGGGTGGGGACGTGGGCAGCAGGTGGACGCGCTGGGCGTGGGGTGGGGACGTGCAGCAGGTGGACACGCTGGACACGGGGTGAGGACGTGGGCAGCAGGTGGACACACTGGGCGTGGGGTGGGGACGTGGGCAGCAGGTGGACACGCTGGACGTGGGGTGAGGACGCGGGCAGCAGGTGGACATGCTGGGTGTGGGGTGAGGACGTGGGCAGCAGGTGGACACGCTGGGCGTGGGGTGGGGACTTGGGCAGCAGGTGGACACGCTGGACGTGGGGTGAGGACGTGGGCAGCAGGTGGACATGCTGGGCACGGGGTGGGGATGTGGCAGCAGGTGGACACGCTGGACATGGGGTGAGGACGTGGGCAGCAGGTGGACACGCTGGGCGTGGGGTGGGGACGTGGGTAGCAGGTGGACACGCTGGGCGTGGGGTGGGGACGTGGGCAGCAGGTGGACACGCTGGGCGTGGGGTGAGGACGTGGCAGCAGGTGGACACGCTGGACGTGGGGTGAGGACGTGGCAGCAGGTGGACACGCTGGGCGTGGGGTGAGGACGTGGGCAGCAGGTGGACACGCTGGGCGTGGGGTGGGGACGTGGGTAGCAGGTGGACACGCTGGGCGTGGGGTGGGACGTGGGCAGCAGGTGGACACGCTGGGCGTGGGGTGAGGACGTGGCAGCAGGTGGACACGCTGGACGTGGGGTGAGGACGTGGCAGCAGGTGGACACGCTGGGCATGGGGTGAGGACGTGGCAGCAGGTGGACACGCTGGGCGTGGTGTGAGGACGTGGGCAGCAGGTGGACACGCTGGGCGTGGGGTGGGGACGTGGGCAGCAGGTGGACACGCTGGGCGTGGGGTGGGGACGTGGGCAGCAGGTGGACAGGCTGGACGTGGGGTGAGGATGTGGGCAGCAGGTGGACACGCTGGGCGTGGGGTGAGGACGTGGGCAGCAGGTGGACACGCTGGGCGTGGGGTGAGGACGTGGGCAGCAGGTGGACACGCTGGGCGTGGGGTGGGGACGTGGCAGCAGGTGGACACGCTGGGCGTGGGGTGGGGACGTGGGCAGCAGGTGGACATGCTGGGCGTGGGGTGGGGACGTGGGCAGCAGGTGGACGCGCTGGGCGTGGGGTGAGGACGTGGGCAGCAGGTGGACACGCTGGGCGTGGGGTGGGGACGTGCAGCAGGTGGACACGCTGGGCGTGGGGTGAGGACGTGGCAGCAGGTGGACATGCTGGGCGTGGGGTGGGGACGTGCAGTAGGTGGACACGCTGGGCGTGGGGTGAGGACGTGGGCAGCAGGTGGACACGCTGGGCGTGGGGTGGGGACGTGCAGCAGGTGGACACGCTGGGCGTGGGGTGAGGACGTGGCAGCAGGTGGACACGCTGGGCGTGGGGTGGGGACGTGGCAGCAGGTGGACATGCTGGGCGTGGGGTGGGGACGTGCAGCAGGTGGACACGCTGGGCGTGGGGTGAGGACATGGGCAGCAGGTGGACACGCTGGGCGTGGGGTGGGGACGTGCAGCAGGTGGACACGCTGGGCGTGGGGTGAGGACGTGGCAGCAGGTGGACACGCTGGGCGTGGGGTGGGGACGTGCAGCAGGTGGACACGCTGGGCGTGGGGTGGGGACGTGGCAGCAGGTGGACACGCTGGGCGTGGGGTGGGGACGTGGCAGCAGGTGGACACGCTGGGCGTGGGGTGGGGATGTGGCAGCAGGTGGACACGCTGGGCGTGGGGTGGGGACGTGGGCAGCAGGTGGACATGCTGGGCGTGGGGTGGGGACGTGCAGCAGGTGGACACGCTGGGCGTGGGGTGGGGATGTGGCAGCAGGTGGACACGCTGGGCGTGGGGTGAGGACGTGGCAGCAGGTGGACACGCTGGGCGTGGGGTGGGGACGTGCAGCAGGTGGACACGCTGGGCGTGGGGTGGGGATGTGGCAGCAGGTGGACACGCTGGGCGTGGGGTGGGGATGTGGCAGCAGGTGGACATGCTGGGCGTGGGGTGGGGACGTGGGCAGCAGGTGGACACCCTGGGCGTGGGGTGGGGACGTGGCAGCAGGTGGACACGCTGGGCGTGGGGTGGGGACGTGGCAGCAGGTGGACACGCTGGGCGTGGGGTGGGGACGTGGCAGCAGGTGGACACGCTGGGCGTGGGGTGGGGACGTGGCAGCAGGTGGACACGCTGGGCGTGGGGTGGGGACGTGGCAGCAGGTGGACACGCTGGCCCCGGGAAGCGGCAGGCACACACTGGCTGTTTGCTGCTTCACTCCACACCTGACTCCCTCGGCAGCCTGAGTGTCGGCACTGCTCTGTCCCAGTGCTGTGGACTGGACTGCCTCCAGTCGAAGCAGGGCTGGTGTGGGCGGTGGGACCCACGTGAACTCCCAGAGCCACAGACCTGCCCAGGAGGGCTCCCCCCCGAGGCTAACGTAGGAACCCTCTAAACACAATCCTGTCATACCTCACTCCTTCAACCATCGGCTCTTGGAGGACTCGGCTGACCCTGAAGTAAGTCCGCCCTCGTGGTTCATTTAGTTAACACAATACTAGTCGGAGAGCAGCAAGGTGCTCATTTTGAATTAGGTGTGTGTGAGGGAGGGAGGGAGGGGGACTGAAAAAATGTTTTGGTTTTCAGTCACTAAAAAGGAGGAAAAACAACCTATTTGTTGAATGAAATGGCAGTTTCTGTGTGGATCATTTTCAGAGACCTGACTCTGGATGCCTCTGAGCTGAGCTGGCCGTGTGGACTCTGACGCTCTGAGCTGGCCGTGTGGACTCTGACGCTCTGAGCTGAGCTGGCCGTGTGGACTCTGACGCTCTGAGCTGAGCTGGCCGTGTGGACTCTGACGCTCTGAGCTGGCCGGCTGTGTGGACTCTGACGCTCTGAGCTGGGCTGGCCGTGTGGACTCTGACGCTCTGAGCTGGCCGTGTGGACTCTGACGCTCTGAGCTGAGCTGGCCGTGTGGACTCTGACGCTCTGAGCTGGGCTGGCCGTGTGGACTCTGACGCTCTGAGCTGAGCTGGCCGTGTGGACTCTGACGCTCTGAGCTGGCCGTGTGGACTCTGACGCTCTGAGCTGAGCTGGCCGTGTGGACTCTGACGCTCTGAGCTGAGCTGGCCGTGTGGACTCTGACGCTCTGAGCTGAGCTGGCCGTGTGGACTCTGACGCTCTGAGCTGAGCTGGCCGTGTGGACTCTGACGCTCTGAGCTGGCCGGCTGTGTGGACTCTGACGCTCTGAGCTGGGCTGGCCGTGTGGACTCTGACGCTCTGAGCTGGCCGTGTGGACTCTGACGCTCTGAGCTGAGCTGGCCGTGTGGACTCTGACGCTCTGAGCTGGGCTGGCCGTGTGGACTCTGACGCTCTGAGCTGAGCTGGCCGTGTGGACTCTGACGCTCTGAGCTGGCCGTGTGGACTCTGACGCTCTGAGCTGAGCTGGCCGTGTGGACTCTGACGCTCTGAGCTGAGCTGGCCGTGTGGACTCTGACGCTCTGAGCTGAGCTGGCCGTGTGGACTCTGACGCTCTGAGCTGGGCTGGCCGTGTGGACTCTGACGCTCTGAGCTGAGCTGGCCGTGTGGACTCTGACGCTCTGAGCTGGGCTGGCCGTGTGGACTCTGACGCTCTGAGCTGGGCTGGCCGTGTGGACTCTGACGCTCTGAGCTGGCCGTGTGGACTCTGACGCTCCTGAGCTGAGCTGGCCGTGTGGACTCTGACGCTCTGAGCTGGCCGTGTGGACTCTGACGCTCTGAGCTGGCCGTGTGGACTCTGACGCTCTGAGTTGAGCTGGCCGTGTGGACTCTGACGCTCTGAGCTGGCCGTGTGGACTCTGACGCTCCTGAGCTGAGCTGGCCGTGTGGACTCTGACGCTCTGAGCTGGCCGTGTGGACTCTGACGCTCTGAGCTGGCCGTGTGGACTCTGACGCTCTGAGCTGAGCTGGCCGTGTGGACTCTGACGCTCTGAGCTGGCCGTGTGGACTCTGATGCTCTGAGCTGAGCTGGCCGTGTGGACTCTGACGCTCTGAGCTGAGCTGGCCGTGTGGACTCTGACGCTCTGAGCTGAGCTGGCCGTGTCGACTCTGACGCTCTGAGCTGGCCGTGTGGACTCTGACGCTCTGAGCTGAGCTGGCCGTGTGGACTCTGACGCTCTGAGCTGGCCGTGTGGACTCTGACGCTCTGAGCTGGCCGTGTGGACTCTGACGCTCTGAGCTGAGCTGGCCGTGTGGACTCTGACGCTCTGAGCTGGGCTGGCCGTGTGGACTCTGACGCTCTGAGCTGTGCTGGCCGTGTGGACTCTGACGCTCTGAGCTGAGCTGGCCGTGTGGACTCTGACGCTCTGAGCTGAGCTGGCCGTGTGGACTCTGACGCTCTGAGCTGGCCGTGTGGACTCTGACGCTCCTGAGCTGAGCTGGCCGTGTGGACTCTGACGCTCTGAGCTGGCCGTGTGGACTCTGACGCTCTGAGCTGGCCGTGTGGACTCTGACGCTCTGAGCTGAGCTGGCCGTGTGGACTCTGACGCTCTGAGCTGGCCGTGTGGACTCTGACGCTCCTGAGCTGAGCTGGCCGTGTGGACTCTGACGCTCTGAGCTGGCCGTGTGGACTCTGACGCTCTGAGCTGGCCGTGTGGACTCTGACGCTCTGAGCTGAGCTGGCCGTGTGGACTCTGACGCTCTGAGCTGGCCGTGTGGACTCTGACGCTCTGAGCTGAGCTGGCCGTGTGGACTCTGACGCTCTGAGCTGAGCTGGCCGTGTGGACTCTGACGCTCTGAGCTGGCCGTGTGGACTCTGACGCTCTGAGCTGAGCTGGCCGTGTGGACTCTGACGCTCTGAGCTGAGCTGGCCGTGAGGACTCTGACGCTCTGAGCTGAGCTGGCCGTGTGGACTCTGACGCTCTGAGCTGGCCGTGTGGACTCTGACGCTCTGAGCTGGCCGTGTGGACTCTGACGCTCTGAGCTGAGCTGGCCGTGTGGACTCTGATGCTCTGAGCTGAGCTGGCCGTGTGGACTCTGACGCTCTGAGCTGGCCGTGTGGACTCTGACGCTCTGAGTTGAGCTGGCCGTGTGGACTCTGACGCTCTGAGCTGGCCGTGTGGACTCTGACGCTCTGAGCTGAGCTGGCCGTGTGGACTCTGACGCTCTGAGCTGGGCTGGCCGTGTGGACTCTGACGCTCTGAGCTGGCCGTGTGGACTCTGACGCTCTGAGCTGGCCGTGTGGACTCTGACGCTCTGAGCTGGCCGTGTGGACTCTGACGCTCTGAGCTGGGCTGGCCGTGTGGACTCTGACGCTCTGAGCTGAGCTGGCCGTGTGGACTCTGACGCTCTGAGCTGGCCGTGTGGACTCTGACGCTCTGAGCTGGCCGTGTGGACTCTGACGCTCTGAGCTGGCCGTGTGGACTCTGACGCTCTGAGCTGAGCTGGCCGTGTGGACTCTGACGCTCTGAGCTGGCCGTGTGGACTCTGACGCTCTGAGCTGAGCTGGCCGTGTGGACTCTGACGCTCTGAGCTGAGCTGGCCGTGTGGACTCTGACGCTCTGAGCTGAGCTGGCCGTGTGGACTCTGACGCTCTGAGCTGGCCGGCTGTGTGGACTGTGTGGAGGGCAGCACAAGGCCTACCCCCCCCCCCCGGGAAGCTTGCTGCCGTCACGGTCCCGGCCCGCAAGTCAGCGCCCTCTGCCCACCGATCCTCGCCTGTCCTCAAGGCCACCGCGAAGTGCAGAGGATGCCTGGCTGCCTGGAGCAGTGTCGCGTGACTCGGGTAAGGATTCACAGCCGCGGCCCCAGCCCTGCGGGTCTCTCTCTGCCTGGGTCCTCGGCAGCACATTGCTGACCCCCCCCCCCCAGTGTCCCCAGCTGCCCGCCCACCGCGGCGGCCTCTGCAGGCCCATGGCAAGCCAGTCCCTGCCCCGCAGGCCCCAGGTGGCTGCGTTGGGAACACCTCAGCCATGAGCCGTCTGCGGCTCTCCTGGACGCAGGCGCAGTGGAGGGCGCCCCGCAGAGCTCCTCCCTCCCAGGCCGGGGGGGGGGCAGAGCCTGGAGCCGTCTCCACGCACAGCACACTCGCCTCTGAGGCCATGGCCGGGACGTGGCACCGCACCCACCGGCCTCCACGCAGGACACGGATGTTCCCCAGGAAGACTGGAGTTGCCCAAATAAGAAGACAGTCACGTGACAAAAACTAGACATAAGGAGGGAAAGGCGGGCAGCGTGGAACAGAAGAGCCGCAGAACAAGGCCTGAAATGCAGGCAGGGAAGAGCCAAAGGCAGCCATTCGCTCCGTGCTGCCTCTCGGTGCTCCGGTGCCAGCCCGCACCTCGGCCTGCGGCGCGGGGCAGCGCCCGCTCCTCTGGCACACCACTGAGCCACTGAGGAGGGACTGACTTGAGCCGCCAGCCTCCAAAGACCATGGGTGTAACCTCCCCCTGGATCTTCCACCCCCTCCGGAGATGGAGACAGAACCAGCTTCTTACAGTCAATGAAGCTGTAAGGAACAACATCAGCGGAGACCGGGAGCAAGGCACACAGGCTGCGGCCGGTGTCAAACAGGCAGAGCCCCGCAGGACCATAGCAGAACGGAGAACAGACAATGAGTTCCACATTGCAGTGCCTGGAATTCTGTAAAACACCCACACTTGGGCCGACCGCTCAGGGACAGCTGTGGCTGCTTGAAATGGAATTTTGCCTTTAGGTAGCATCAGTCCTGTACGTGCAAGGCAAAGCATGCGGCTTGAATTGTCACATGAACGTGCGTGTGTGCTGAGGCCGGCTTCCTGTGCAGTGCTCTGCGGGAGGCCGAGGTGTCCCGTGAAAGGCTCAGAGCTGACCCGGCCTCCATGCCCTGACCTCACACTGAGATCAGATGACCACGACGTCCACACCCTGACCTCACACTGAGATCAGATGACCACGGCGTCCACACCCTGACCTCACACTGAGATCAGATCACCACGACCTCCACACCCTGACCTCACACTGAGATCAGATCACCACGACCTCCACACCCTGACCTCACACTGATATCAGAGCTGACCACGGCCTCCACACCCTGACCTCACACTGAGATCAGATGACCACGGCGTCCACACCCTGACCTCACACTGAGATCAGATCACCACGGCGTCCACACCCTGACCTCACACTGATATCAGAGCTGACCCGGCCTCCATGCCCTGACCTCACACTGAGATCAGAGCTGACCACGGCGTCCACACCCTGACCTCACACTGAGATCAGATGACCACGACGTCCACACCCTGACCTCACACTGAGATCAGATGACCACGGCGTCCACACCCTGACCTCACACTGAGATCAGATCACCACGACCTCCACACCCTGACCTCACACTGAGATCAGATCACCACGACCTCCACACCCTAACCTCACACTGATATCAGAGCTGACCACGGCCTCCACACCCTGACCTCACACTGAGATCAGATGACCACGGCGTCCACACCCTGACCTCACACTGAGATCAGATCACCACGACCTCCACACCCTGACCTCACACTGAGATCAGATCACCACGACCTCCACACCCTAACCTCACACTGATATCAGAGCTGACCACGGCGTCCACACCCTGACCTCACACTGAGATCAGAGCTGACCACGGCGTCCACACCCTGACCTCACACTGAGATCAGATCACCACGGCGTCCACACCCTGACCTCACACTGAGATCAGATCACCACGGCGTCCACACCCTGACCTCACACTGAGATCAGAGCTGACCACGGCGTCCACACCCTGACCTCACACTGAGATCAGATCACCACGGCGTCCACATCCTGACCTCACACTGAGATCAGATGACCACGACCTCCACATCCTGACCTCACACTGAGATCAGATGACCACGGCGTCCACACCCTGACCTCACACTGAGATCAGAGCTGACCACGGCGTCCACACCCTGACCTCACACTGAGATCAGATCACCACGGCGTCCACACCCTGACCTCACACTGAGATCAGAGCTGACCACGGCCTCCACACCCTGACCTCACACTGAGATCAGATCACCACGGCGTCCACACCCTGACCTCACACTGAGATCAGAGCTGACCACGGCATCCACACCCTGACCTCACACTGAGATCAGATGACCACGGCGTCCACACCCTGACCTCACACTGAGATCAGATCACCACGGCGTCCACACCCTGACCTCACACTGAGATCAGATGACCACGGCGTCCACACCCTGACCTCACACTGAGATCAGATCACCACGGCGTCCACACCCTGACCTCACACTGAGATCAGATCACCACGACCTCCTCATCCTGACCTCACACTGAGCTCCGGCCTCCTCGCCCTGGCCTCACATGCGGTGTGAGGTGCCAGGCAGAGTGGGGGCAGCACAGAGCCCAGAGGCGCGTCTTGTCTCCCCCCACTCTGCTCTGCTGCTCCGGGCAGCTCGGGGCTCCCAGGGCTGTCCGCCTGTCCCCAGCTCGCTGCTCCGGGCAGCTCGGGGCTCCCAGGGCTGTCCGCCTGTCCCCACTCTGCTCTGCTGCTCCGGGCAGCTCGGGGCTCCCAGGGCTGTCCACCCGTCCCCAGCTCGCTGCTCTGGGCAGCTCGGGGCTCCCAGGGCTGTCCGCCCGTCCCCAGCTCGCTGCTCCGGGCAGCTCGGGGCTCCCAGGGCTGTCCGCCCGTCCCCAGCTCGCTGCTCTGGGCAGCTCGGGGCTCCCAGGGCTGTCCGCCTGTCCCCAGCTAGCTGCTCCGGGCAGCTCGGGGCTCCCAGGGCTGTCTACCCCTCCCCACTCTGCTCTGCTGCTCCGGGCAGCTCGGGGCTCCCAGGGCTGTCCGCCCGTCCCCAGCTCGCTGCTCCGGGCAGCTCGGGGCTCCCAGGGCTGTCCGCCCGTCCCCAGCTCGCTGCTCCGGGCAGCTCGGGGCTCCCAGGGCTGTCCGCCCGTCCCCAGCTCGCTGCTCCGGGCAGCTCGGGGCTCCCAGGGCTGTCCGCCCGTCCCCAGCTCGCTGCTCCGGGCAGCTCGGGGCTCCCAGGGCTGTCCGCCTGTCCCCAGCTCCTCCGCTGACCCTGCCTGTGCCGTCACCCGCCTCTCCTTCCAGACACGGCAGGGCGCTCGGGCCTGGTTCTCCAAGCAGCCTGCCTTCTCCTGGGGGTGCGGAGAGGATGCTTCTGTGTCCTGCAAACGGCCATGGTGGGTATTCGTGACCCCCTGGAACGCCAAGACCTTCGGGGAATGACGCCCAGCACGTTCTGCCGTCCTGATAAACGTGGCATGCAGTGAGGCTCAGGTGGCGTCCGTGAAGCAGCCCTGGAGCCGGTGCCGCCCAAGAGGCCCTGGTGGCCTCGCGGAGCACCCTGCTCCCATTCTCTTTCTTAGGATGGCTGGGAAGTGGTTGTATAGGGGGTGTGAGGGCGGCCTTCGGATCCTTGTCACCTTTCCTCACGTCCCCTTCCCATCTCCACATCGTGACGGGAGGGCGGGGGCAGGGTGGGGGCGGGGTGGGGGCAGGGTGGGGGCGGGGTGGGGGCAGGGTGGGGTGGGGCGGGGGCAGGGTGGGGGCGGGGCAGGGGGGCAGGGTGGGGGCGGGGCAGGGGGGCAGGGTGGGGGCGGGGTGGGGGCGGGGCAGGGGGGCAGGGTGGGGGCGGGGTGGGGGCGGGGTGGGGTGGGGGCGGGGCAGGGGGGCAGGGTGGGGGTGGGGGGGCAGGGTGGGGGCGGGGTGGGGGCGGGGCAGGCGGGGGGGAGGGCAGGGCCGGGGGCGGGGTGGGGCGGGATGGGGCAGGGGGCAGGGTGGGGGCGGGGTGGGGTGGGGGCGGGGCAGGCGGGAGGGAAGGGCGGGGGGGGGAGGACGGGGGGGGGGGGCGGGGGCAGGCCTCACCCCACTTCAAAGGGTGCTGAGATCCCGCAGGCCTGCGGGGCTCCTCTCTGACAGAAGTGGGCAGGGGAGACACTGGACGCCAGGCCTCGGAGTCCCCTGCCCCAGCCTGTGCACACAGCTCCCCCAGCCTGGCAGAACGGAGCCCGGATTCTACCCTCTGACCCAGGGCGCCCTCCCGGGGAGCGCCAGGGTGTGCTGCACCCCCCCTCCACGCCCCCACTGGGTCCCCCCCCCCACCTCCATCTCCAAAAGACTTCTGGATCAACGATGCAAAGATTCAGTATCGGGATGGGGCAACTTTTCCCAGTCCCATGTTTAATGAATTATTTCTTTTTACCTCCTTGGAGGGTAGAATTACAGTTCCTGTTTAATAAAACTGGAAGTAAACGGAATTCTCTTTCCTCATTTTGTAGGATAAAAATAAATCAGATAAAATTTTTAGAAATAGCCGTGAAGAAGAGCAAGGTCCGGCCAGTCCCGGCAGCGCACCCCCCGCCGCGCACCCATGCCGGCTGCGCCCGCGGCCGCGCTGCGAGGCTCCGGACGCTCCCTCCACAGGTGGCTCTCATTTGGAGAAGCTGAGAAGATTCTCTGTTCTCTTCGTGACTACAAATAAAAGCTCTGGGCAGCACTGGGCAGCACAGGAGGCCGTGGCCGGGAGCCTGGGCACCAGAACACAACAAAGGGAGGCATTCATTCACTGCCATTCATTCGTTCATGCTCCACAACTTCCTCTCAGAGCAGCTCAGACCACCTGGAGGTCTACCAATGTCCACCTTGGAGACTCTTGGCTCTGGCCTCGAAGACGAGTATCACTGCCAGGGAGGCCTAGCCAGCCCCAGGACACCGGCCTTGGAGGCCCCACACCTGAGTTCCTGCCATGCACTGGCCGCCAGCCGGGCAGGCATGCGGGGCGAGGCCTGGGACCCATCCCATGCCACAGAGAAGAGAAGAAGGCCCAGACTGGCGTGAACTGACCCCCAGCGGGCCACGCCTCCCTCATGTTTCCTGAAGCAACGCTTTGTGAATACTGTATACCACAAAGAGAAAAGCAGCAGCTTCCCCGGGAGACACGGCTGTCTCCAGAGTGGCCGTCCCCGGGGGGCAGCTGTGGTGGGCCTGGCCCTGGGTCCTGACAGAACCCCCAGACTGTTCCTCCGTGGAGAGGCCCACCTTGGCTTCCCCTGGCTGGTGGACGTGCTGAGGGAAAGACCCTACCTCTCGGCTACGGCCTGACGCCGAGTCACCCCGGCTTCCCGACGGCATGGCGTGGCTCTGGCGAGGGCATGTGCACAGGCGTGGCTCCGGTCTGGTGAGGGCACCATGGGCACGCGCGTGAGCATGGCTTTGGTCTGGGACGACACACGCGTGGGTGTGGCTTGGGTCTGGTGGGGGCACCATGGGCACACGCGTGAGCGTGGCTTTGGTCTGGGAGGGCACTGCGTGGGTGTGGCTCAAGTCTGGTGGGGGCACGCGTGTGGGCGTGGCTCGGGTCTGGTGGGGGCACGTGTGTGGGCGTGGCTCGGGTCTGGTGAGGGCACGCGTGTGGGCGTGGCTCGGGTCTGGTGGGGCACCGTGGGCACGCGTGTGGGCGTGGCTCCGGTCTGGTGTGGGCACACGTGTGGGCGTGGCTCAGGTCTGGTGGGGGCACGCGTGTAGGCGTGGCTCAGGTCTGGTGGGGCACCGTGGGCACGCGTGTGGGCGTGGCCCGGGTCTGGTGGGGGCACGCGTGTGGGCGTGGCTCCGGTCTGGTGGGGGAACCATGGGCACGTGCATGGGCGTGGCCCGGGTCTGGTGGGGACACGCGCATGCCTGCCCCGTCCGGCAGAGGGCCAAGGCAGGGCGAGAGCCTCAGCTGCTCATCTCTGCACGTGTGCGTCCCGACCCCCAGGCCGCCAGGAGAGGTGCACAGCCTCCCGCACTTAAACCTGCGAACCTGTGTGGATCGGGACCTCCCTGCACGCTCGCGGGGTGTGGAGAGTGTGTCTGGGTCCCTGTGACCAGAGGGGAGAGGCCGTGTCCTCAGGAGCCCCGAGGCGAGCAGGTTAGGGGGAGGAGAGGAGGCCGCAGAGCTGGCACCGGGCACGCATGTGTACCTCCGTGCCAGGCCTACTGCAGGAAAAGGAAAAGGAGGTCTTGGGAATACCTGTCCATCTTCTCCCGCACGCCCCTGCTTAGAACGCGATGATTACGGCTTTATCCCAATGTTTATAATGAGACCCTTGGCTTAGCTCAATTAGCTTTTTCAAAATCAAACAAAAAGTGATGGGTCTCAGATGTCCTGTAGGCAGGACATCCGCTTGTAAACCTCCACCCTCAGACCTACGCTGCGTGTCCAGCTAGCCCTCCTGGCCATCTCACTCACCTCCGGAACTTTCCCTGGCACTAGGATGCCATCAGACTCCTGCGTGGGATGATGGCTTTCTCCAAGCAAGCAAGCCGCAGCATCTTGCTACATACAAAGAATATGTGTTTGGAAGAAAATGGAATCACCCAAAGACCTGAATCCGGAACACAATTCCTCCGGCAATGGAACCCTGCGGGCTAGTGACTCCCTGGGGGTCTGGGCCCCTCCAGTGGAAAGGACAGAAGTCAGGCACCCAGGGTGACCGGCATGAGCAACACAAGTGGCCTCAGCAGGGAGCCGGGAGTAAGCCCGGAGTCTGGTTCCATTCACGCAGCGGTGCCCAGGTCACCCAGGCCATGACCTCTTACCACTTTTGACCTCATTGTAGACCTGGGGGCAGTGCACACCGCGTTTCCCCCGATTCCCCAGGAGGGAGGAGCCGTCGTCCATGACCTGGGACCCACCTGGCCGGCCAGCGGGAAACGGCTCCCAGGCAGCAAACTCACCCGGCTTTTTCTGGGGTGCGTGGTGCTCTGTGGTGGGTCACAACACACTCCACAATCAAGATTCATGGCGTCTCCAACCCTACAGAGTGTGACGCAACTTTCCAGCAGGGCTGTGTCTGTGCCACGGGCGGGGCGGGTGGAGGGACGGGCCTGGCGTGACACCGTGCGGTCTCAGTGCGGGACCGGCAGCGTGTTTCTGTGGGAGGGCGCAGAGTGGTCGGGAATGGCTGGCGCTGGCTGGGCCCAGCTGGAGGTTTGTGGTCGTTCAGTTGTTGCTCACTTGGTCTCCCACAGCTTCTAAGTGAACCGAACACCTTGCCCGGCACTTCTTCACAGACCGTGACGGCCTCTTCCAGAACCTTCTCACCACAGACTGGAAAGGATCCTGAGCCGGCCCGGCTGGCGGAGATGCTGGCTGCGTCCAGGGCTGCGCACGCCCAAGCTGAGCGCTCGCAGGGGCACACAGCACCCTGAATCATTTCACTGAGGAAAGCAGGTCCCAGATCACAAGGCACCTTCGGAGAAGAGGTTCCATGAGCCCCACCACGCCTCCGCCTCCCTCGATAGTCCGGGCATGAGGTAAATGCCGCGCAGGAGAGAAAACACAGGATGGAAGGTACTCTTTAAAGTGACTGGATGCAAGCCCATGAAATGATAGCATTTGGAAGTAATAAAGAATTTTTAAAAGACGTGGGGTCTCTGCAATGGCTGGTTCTCTCTCTCATGGAACTTTCTCTGAATCCAGCCCCGCACAACCTTCATCGGTTGGACTTTTCACTTTATTTCTCCCCTTCCTTTCCCAGGCTCACACTGAGGAGGAGGGGTGGAGGCACAGGAGATGCAGAAAGAGCACAGAAAGAGCAGGCCGGAACATTCCAGGCACACCTGGCCTCCTGAAATTCTATCTGGAAGTCGCCCCTTTCTGGGCCCAGCTGGGGGCCGCTCGGCCCTGCCAGGGCTGCAGGGGCCAGGCTGCACCTGCAGGGCCAGCCTGGCACAATGGGGCCATTGATGCCTGGCGTGGTGCCCGCAGGTGCGCTCAGCGGGCCGAAGCCTGGAGGCCTCCCTGGGCGCACCTCACATGAATCCCCAGGAGGCTGTGGGGCTGTGATCCTGCGAGGGTGTGTGCATTTGCTGTGATGACAGTTGCCAGGGACCACATCAGCACGCTCTCCTTCGTTCGTTCAGAGTGCACCTCAAGCCTGCGGTAGAGCCGCAAGGACATGACCCGCCGAACGAAGACCGTGAACAATGAGGAAGGCCGAGGGGAGAAGGCTTCCTGCCTGAGCCAGACCCGCCTACGAGGAGAGCCCCGTCTCCCGCGGTGAGCTGAGCGCCAGGCAGACGCAGACGCAGACGCTGCTTCTCAGCCCCTCACCAGCCGGGCCCCACCAGGGCCAAGCGGTGGGACTCGGTGCCCAAACGTGGAGCAGCCCGGCCTGTTTAGTCTGAGCCCAGACTCCCAGCAGCCTGTCTCTGAAATCCCAGGGCCACTGATCTTAAATGCTGTATAAAATATACAGCCTCGCAGCCCAGGCTCCCCCTGGGCCCAGGCCTTGGCTGCACTCACTGTCAGGGGACCTCGAGGTCCAGGGGCCCATGAGGTCACCACGGAGAGGGGCCTAGGCAAGCTTGCAGCCAGGAAGCTGTGCATCCCACAGGGAAAAGGCCCCCGCGTACCCCGAGGGCAGTACAGATGGCAGCCGGGACTGGAAATGGGGCCAGTAGCACTGACTGCTGGGTCCTTCCGTCTCCCAGGCCCCTTCAGCGGAGACTGGATCTTACTCAAGGGCTCTTCCCAGCTGTAGGGTCTTGGAAGTGCTCTGCAGAAGGTTAGCACACCTGTGAGCACCCTGCAGACTCAGGGAGCAGAGCCTTCTAGATCATGCCGGGGCTGCTGGAGGAGAATGGGATCTTTGCTGACCGGAGGTAGACAGCAATCCCCTGTCTGGAGGAAACGTGGCTTGGTTGGGGTCTTTGTGCTATTTGATGATGTAAGAGACCCCATTCTGGCCTGGACTCATTCTCCATATTCTGGATAACAAGGCTGGTCGTGCTTCTTCTTAATTTGTTTCTATTTGCATCGCTGTTCTAATCGATTTAGCCCCAGCCTATTGTACGGGGAAGACTTTGAAGCTATGCAAGCATTTTCTCGGAAAAAAGAAGCAAAAACAAAAAGGAAATGCCTTTGGCTGAAAGAAAAATGCCCTATAAATATTTATTGCATCTCAGGCGTGTTCGTTTCTCTGTTGGGTCTGCCACCCAGCCCACTCCTGTGCCCGCGCTGTGAGTCCCGCGTCTGAGAACCTTAGACGGTGTCTGTGGGTCTGAAGGCCATCCCACCAGGCACTCACGCATCTGTGCACCACCGTGAGTCACGCTGGCCCGAGGTAAGAGCACCGAGCTGTGGAGACATTTAAGAACTCTCTGACCCCTGCTTGGTGAGCGTGGTCTGAGGAGCTGAGTGCATGCTGTAGCTATGTTCTCCCTAAATGTCTTCATCATGTTTTAAATATTTTGGATTTAGTAAGCTCTTGAACACATTTAGTGGGGCAGTCTCTCTCCGCTCCTTCATCTTTAGCTTCAAGCGGGTTCAAAGGAAATTACGATTCATATGTTTCCAATTCCTTCGCTCTTACTGAAACTTATCTAAATGTAGCTTTGTAATGGCTCTCTTATGTCCCCTGGTTTTTGAACTTTAAGCGTGTCTCCAAAGGCAGGAGCTTACGTTTGGAAAATGTTTACTGTAAACTCTGCATGTATTTCAACTCTGAACTCACAAGTTTAGAAATGTCATTTCCTGCAAATAGCTGAGGGCTAAGTCATAGAATTCCTTCCTACAGGTGGCCTTGGGTAAGGAAGAGAATTCAGAGAGAAGGAGAGAGGGGAAGGGGGAAGGGAGGGAGAGTGGGAGAGAGGGAAGGGGGAAGGGAGGGAGAGTGGGAGAGAGGGAAGGCGGAAGGGAGGGAAGAGGGTAGGGAGGTACGGTTTGGCGAGGAGGCGAAGCGGAGCTGGGTCTGCAATGGCAGTGGTGGGCCCCAGTCTGCCCGCACTGCTCCGCTCGGAGGCTGGAGCGTCCCTGTCCTTTGCCTTTGTCGCTGTGGCCGTGGATGTGGGGGTGCACGTGCCCAGGGAAGCCCCCCCCTTCGTTCTCCTTCCTCTCTCCCCCAGCCCTGAGGAACGGGAAGTGCTGCCGGCTCTTACAAAGCTGCCTTTGCTTACACGTCCCTGGTGTGTGCTGGGTGAGAGGCAGAGACCCAGCGTGTGACCCTGGGTGGGGGACGGCCCTGGCTCCTGTCCGTCTCTTCTGCAGTAAAACACCTTCAGCCCAAAGGAAGGAATTCGGGGTGGGGATGCGCAGGTGTATGCAAGTGAGCCGGGGTGGCTGTGGAGCCTGGAGGCTGCGCCCAGGTGAAACTGGTGGCAGAGGCCCGGCATTAAACCGGAAGCGCACGGAGCGAGGTAACCAATACAGCAGCAGAAAACTGACGTAGCTGGAGGAGCGCCGGCCAGGCCGCGCACGCGAGCGTTTGTTAGCCGCCGGCCAGGCCCCACACCGGAGTGTGTGGGCTGCCGCTGAGCCGAGGGTGGTGGGGAATGGTGGCTGCTGACTTCCAGGAGTCAGAGGGGCCTCGGGAACCAGTGGCTGGTGAAGGGCAGAGGGCAGAAGGCAGGATTTCCACCGCCTCGGGCCACGGACCTGCCGCCTGATCATGGCGAAATGGCGGCCTCTGTCCCTCCCGCGCTCCCCCCTCTGCCTGGGGGCGCAGGGCAGGCAGTCCGCACGCCGAGGCCAGGCGCCTCCCACCAGCCAACCTGGAGCGAGCACCCACGCGGAGAGCTCCAGGCTGGAGGAAGCTGAGGGGAGAGCTCCAGGCTGGACGAGGCTGAGGGGAGAGCTCCAGGCTGGAGGCCAAGGCTGAGGGGAGAGCTCCAGGCTGGAGGAGGCTGAGGGGAGAGCTCCAGGCTGGAGGAGGCTGAGGGGAGAGCTCCAGGCTGGAGGAGGCTGAGGGGAGAGCTCCAGGCTGGAGGAGGCTGAGGGGAGAGCTCCAGGCTGGAGGAGGCTGAGGGGAGAGTTCCAGGCTGGAGGAGGCTGAGGGGAGAGTTCCAGGCTGGAGGCCGAGGCTGAGGGGAGAGCTCCAGGCTGGAGGCCGAGGCTGAGGGGAGAGCTCCAGGCTGGAGGAGGCTGAGGGGAGAGCTCCAGGCTGGAGGCCAAGGCTGAGGGGAGAGCTCCAGGCTGGAGGAGGCTGAGGGGAGAGCTCCAGGCTGGAGGAGGCTGAGGGGAGAGCTCCAGGCTGGACGAGGCTGAGGGGAGAGCTCCAGGCTGGACGAGGCTGAGGGGAGAGCTCCAGGCTGGACGAGGCTGAGGGGAGAGCTCCAGGCTGGACGAGGCTGAGGGGAGAGCTCCAGGCTGGAGGCCAAGGCTGAGGGGAGAGCTCCAGGCTGGAGGAGGCTGAGGGGAGAGCTCCAGGCTGGACGAGGCTGAGGGGAGAGCTCCAGGCTTGATGAGGCTGAGGGGACTGAGGCTGAGGGGAGAGCTCCAGGCTGGACGAGGCTGAGGGGACTGAGGCTGAGGGGAGAGCTCCAGGCTGGAGGCCGAGGCTGAAGGGAGAGCTCCAGGCTGGAGGAGGCTGAGGGGAGAGCTCCAGGCTGGAGGCCAAGGCTGAGGGGAGAGCTCCAGGCTGGAGGAGGCTGAGGGGAGAGCTCCAGGCTGGAGGAGGCTGAGGGGAGAGCTCCAGGCTGGAGGAGGCTGAGGGGACTGAGGCTGAGGGGAGAGCTCCAGGCTGGAGGAGGCTGAGGGGAGAGCTCCAGGCTGGACGAGGCTGAGGGGAGAGCTCCAGGCTGGAGGAGGCTGAGGGGACTGAGGCTGAGGGGAGAGCTCCAGGCTGGACGAGGCTGAGGGGACTGAGGCTGAGGGGAGAGCTCCAGGCTGGACGAGGCTGAGGGAAGTGCCGTGGGCATGCGAGACCCCCAAGCCTGGGAGGTGGAGAGGAACTACTGCCTCTGAGCTCCTGGTGTCTGCACCGCATGGAGCCAAGGCGGCACTGACATTTGACCTTGGAGATGCAGCTGAATTTCCAAACAGAAATGAGCGTTCCGGGAGAGGAAGAAGGGCGACCGGCCCGCACTTGAAGCCAGAGAGGCCAGGAGAGGGCTTCTCCAAACAGTGAGTGCATTTTGTCTTCATGAAATCACATACTTTATTGCTGGTTGGATCAAATAGCTAGCAGTTATAAAGGTTTATTCTAATCCTCCCAAGGCCTCACCCCAGCCATAAATTCCGGGCAGCATTCGATGCTCTTAAAGATCCCCGAGTCCCAGCCAGAAAAGGAAAGACTGGAGGAATCTGGGCGAGGCTCCTGCTCTGAGGACAGCTGTGTCACTGCCAGGATGATCCCATGGGAAGGTTGTCACCGCTCAGATGAGCTCAGCGCCCTCCACAGCCCCAAGAACAGGGTGTGGGCACGAGATGCCGGGAGCCTGGCAGATAAGGCTGGGTGATTCCAGCCGAAGGGGGCGGGGGAGGGGTGTTCGCAAAGCGCCACAGCTCAGCGTTAGTAACACCCTCTTCCCCGAGGTTCCTGCTCATGGAGAGGGAAAACTCTGCAGCCATGTTTCTAAGGTTGGATGTCAAAGAGCTGCTGTGAAAGGCTGAGTGCTTTGTCTTCCCGGGGCTGTGGAGGCAGAGCCCCTGCAGAGCCCGAGCAGAGGGAGCTGTGTCAGCCTGGAAAGCGGCCCTTCCCCACCCTGCATCAGGCTTGCTGTGCTGCTCTGGGGACCCCTGTGTGTCCCTGGAGACAGATCAGGCAGTGATGCTGCCAAGACGTCCGTCCCAGAACCGCTCCAGCTGGGTGGAGCACCCAGTCCCGCCAGAGACAGCCCCCCAGCCCCCAGGAGGCTGCTAGCAGGCTTCCTCAACCTCAAGAGCCTTGTGTGGTCTTCTGTGATGTCGAGGGCTGGGCTGTGTGCAGAGGCTGCAGTCTAGGGCCGGGCTGTGTGCAGAGGCTGCAGTCTGGGCTGGGCCAGGCTGTGTGCAGAGGCTGCAGTCTGGGGAGGGCCAGGCTGTGTGCAGAGGCTGCAGTCTAGGGCCGGGCTGTGTGCAGAGGCTGCAGTCTAGGGCTGGGCTGTGTGCAGAGGCTGCAGTCTGGGCTGGGCCAGGCTGTGTGCAGAGGCTGCAGTCTGGGGAGGGCCAGGCTGTGTGCAGAGGCTGCAGTCTAGGGCCAGGCTGTGTGCAGAGGCTGCAGTCTGGGCTGGGCCAGGCTGTGTACAGAGGCTGCAGTCTGGGGAGGGCCAGGCTGTGTGCAGAGGCTGCAGTCTAGGGCCAGGCTGTGTGCAGAGGCTGCAGTCTAGGGCCAGGCTGTGTGCAGAGGCTACAGTCTGGGCAGGGCCGGGCTGTGTGTGCAGAGGCTGCAGCCTAGGGCCAGGCTGTGTGCAGAGGCTGCAGTCTGGGCCAGGCTGTGTGCAGAGGCTGCAGTCTGGGCCAGGCTGTGTGCAGAGGCTGCAGTCTAGGGCCAGGCTGTGTGCAGAGGCTGCAGTCTAGGGCCGGGCTGTGTGCAGAGGCTGCAGTCTGGCCTGGGCCAGGCTGTGTCAGAAGGCTGCAGTCTAGGGCCAGTCTGTGTCAATAGGCTGCAGTTTGAACAGGGCTGACACTCAGGGATGCACGTTAAATTTGTCACAAAGCCCTGGTAACACTGTCTGGGCAGGGACAGGTCGGTAAAACAATTATGACAACTTTCTCCAAGGGCAGCAGTGGTCTTAAAGAGACACCATCCCAAGTCCAAAAGGGCCACTCATGCCCAGTGCCCAGAAATGAACCCTGCACACCTCGCCTTTCCAGTGTTACAGCCACGTCTGGGTCCCCCCACAGGACACGGGACATGAGGCTTTCTGCACACATTTTCACTCTCATTGACGTTGGAGTCTGAGGCTGACGTTCTGAGGCTTGTCCCCAGAGTTGGACTCAGGTGTGGTTGGTGACAGCAGCGTTAGATAGAGCAAGTGTCGCCTTGTGTCCTTATGGGTTCACAGAGATGGTGTCTAAGGGGTGATGCATTTAGAATTGTGGTTGGTTCTGAGCTGTGCTTCAATCCCAGTGTTTGATCAGCTATAGGTATAATGCCAATTTAAAGGTGTCTTTTGGATAAGTAATTAAATTAGTAAACACTGAGGGAAGGACATGAGACTCCACAGCGTGGTGGCCTCACCCAAGCCGGAAACCACGAAAGGGCGCAGGACAGAGGTCCTGGGCAGAACAGCTGCTGTCTCTGAGCATCTTGAGTCTTCAGTTACAACACCGGCTCTTCCCCGGTTAGCACACCTGCTATGTCCAGACCTGCCAGCTCTACTAATGCATGTGTCTACCTGTGTGCTTGCAAAGATGATCGCTGTCTGTGTAAGTCATGTCGCCTGTGTGTGCAGCAGTGGATGATCGCTGTCTGTGTAAGTCGTGTACACCTGTGTGTACGGCAGTGGATGATCGCTGTCTGTGTAAGTCGTGTCGCCTGTGTGTGCGGCAGTGGATGATCGCTGTCTGTGTAAGTCGTGTACACCTGTGTGTACGGCAGTGGATGATTGCTGTCTGTGTAAGTCGTGTACACCTGTGTGTACGGCAGTGGATGATCGCTGTCTAAGTCATGTACACCTGTGTGTACGGCAGTGGATGATCGCTGTCTGTGTGAGTTGTGTACACCTGTGTGTGCAGCAGTGGATGATCGCTATCTGTGTAAGTCATGTCGCCTGTGTGTATGGCAGTGGATGATCGCTGTCTCTGTAAGTCATGTCGCCTGTGTGTACGGCAGTGGATGATCGCTGTCTGTGTAAGTCATGTCACCTGTGTGTATGGCAGTGGATGATCGCTGTCTGTGTAAGTCGTGTCACCTGTGTGTATGGCAGTGGATGATCGCTGTCTGTGTAAGTCGTGTACACCTGTGTGTACGGCAGTGGATGATCGCTGTCTGTGTAAGTCGTGTACACCTGTGTGTACGGCAGTGGATGATTGCTGTCTGTGTAAGTTGTGTCGCCTGTGTGTACGGCAGTGGATCATCGCTGTCTGTGTAAGTCATGTACACCTGTGTGTACGGCAGTGGATGATCGCTGTCTGTGTAAGTCATGTCGCCTGTGTGTACGGCAGTGGATGATCGCTGTCTGTGTAAGTCATGTCGCCTGTGTGTACGGCAGTGGATGATCGCTGTCTGTGTAAGTCATGTACACCTGTGTGTACGGCAGTGGATGATCGCTGTCTGTGTAAGTCGTGTCGCCTGTGTGTGCGGCAGTGGATGATCGCTGTCTGTGTAAGTCGTGTACACCTGTGTGTGCGGCAGTGGATGATCGCTGTCTGTGTAAGTCGTGTCGCCTGTGTGTGCGGCAGTGGATGATCGCTGTCTGTGTAAGTCATGTACACCTGTGTGTACGGCAGTGGATGATCGCTGTCTGTGTAAGTCGTGTCGCCTGTGTGTACGGCAGTGGATGATCGCTGTCTGTGTAAGTCGTGTACACCTGTGTGTGCGGCAGTGGATGATCGCTGTCTGTGTAAGTCGTGTCGCCTGTGTGTACGGCAGTGGATGATCGCTGTCTGTGTAAGTCGTGTCGCCTGTGTGTACGGCAGTGGATGATCGCTGTCTGTGTAAGTCGTGTACACCTGTGTGTACGGCAGTGGATGATCGCTGTCTGTGTAAGTCGTGTACACCTGTGTGTACGGCAGTGGATGATCGCTGTCTGTGTAAGTCGTGTACACCTGTGTGTACGGCAGTGGATGATCTCTGTCTGTGTAAGTCATGTCGCCTGTGTGTACGGCAGTGGATGATCGCTGTCTGTGTAAGTCGTGTCGCCTGTGTGTGCGGCAGTGGATGATCGCTGTCTGTGTAAGTCGTGTACACCTGTGTGTACAGCAGTGGATGATCGCTGTCTGTGTAAGTCATGTCGCCTGTGTGTGCAGCAGTGGATGATCGCTGTCTGTGTAAGTCGTGTTGCCTGTGTGTACGGCAGTGGATGATCGCTGTCTGTGTAAATCATGTCGTCTGTGTGTACGGCAGTGGATGATCGCTGTCTGTGTAAGTCGTGTCGCCTGTGTGTACGGCAGTGGATGATCGCTGTCTGCGTAAGTCATGTACACCTGTGTGTACGGCAGTGGATGATCGCTGTTTGTGTAAGTCGTGTCGCCTGTGTGTACGGCAGTGGATGATCGCTGTCTGTGTAAGTCGTGTACACCTGTGTGTACGGCAGTGGATGATCGCTGTCTGTGTAAGTCGTGTACGCCTGTGTGTGCGGCAGTGGATGATCGCTGTCTGGGTAAGTCGTGTCGCCTGTGTGTACAGCAGTGGATGATCGCTGTCTGTGTAAGTCGTGTACGCCTGTGTGTGTGGCAGTGGATGATTGCTGTCTGTGTAAGTCGTGTACACCTGTGTGTACGGCAGTGGATGATCGCTGTTTGTGTAAGTCATGTCGCCTGTGTGTACGGCAGTGGATGATCGCTGTCTGTGTAAGTCGTGTACACCTGTGTGTACGGCAGTGGATGATCGCTGTTTGTGTAAGTCATGTCGCCTGTGTGTACGGCAGTGGATGATCGCTGTCTGTGTAAGTCGTGTAAACCTGTGTGTACGGCAGTGGATGATCGCTGTCTGTGTAAGTCGTGTCGCCTGTGTGTACGGCAGTGGATGATCGCTGTCTGTGTAAGTCGTGTAAACCTGTGTGTACGGCAGTGGATGATCGCTGTCTGTGTAAGTCGTGTCGCCTGTATGTACGGCAGTGGATGATCGCTGTCTGTGTAAGTCGTGTAAACCTGTGTGTACGGCAGTGGATGATCGCTGTCTGTGTAAGTCGTGTCGCCTGTGTGTACGGCAGTGGATGATCGCTGTCTGTGTAAGTCGTGTAAACCTGTGTGTACGGCAGTGGATGATCGCTGTCTGTGTAAGTCATGTTGCCTGTGTGTATGGCAGTGGATGATCTCTGTCTGTGTAAGTCGTGTACACCTGTGTGTGCGGCAGTGGATGATCGCTGTCTGTGTAAGTCGTGTACACCTGTGTGTGCGGCAGTGGATGATCGCTGTCTGTGTAAGTCGTGTACACCTGTGTGTGCGGCAGTGGATGATCGCTGTCTGTGTAAGTCGTGTACACCTGTGTGTGCGGCAGTGGATGATCGCTGTCTGTGTAAGTCGTGTACACCTGTGTGTGCGGCAGTGGATGATCGCTGTCTGTGTAAGTCGTGTACACCTGTGTGTGCGGCAGTGGATGATCGCTGTCTGTGTAAGTCGTGTCGCCTGTGTGTATGCCAGTGGATGATCGCTGTCTGTGTAAGTCGTGTACACCTGTGTGTGCGGCAGTGGATGATCGCTGTCTGTGTAAGTCGTGTACACCTGTGTGTACGGCAGTGGATGATCGCTGTCTGTGTAAGTCATGTCGCCTGTGTGTACGGCAGTGGATGATCGCTGTCTGTGTAAGTCGTGTCGCCTGTGTGTACGGCAGTGGATGATCGCTGTCTGTGTAAGTCGTGTACACCTGTGTGTACGGCAGTGGATGATCGCTGTCTGTGTAAGTCATGTCGCCTGTGTGTGCAGCAGTGGATGATCACTGTCTGTGTAAGTCGTGTCGCCTGTGTGTACGGCAGTGGATGTGTGCCGCATCTCAAACCTCCGGCAGATGGCTGTCAGTGGTGTTCCATTGTCACTGTTGGTGCGTGTTGCAGGAGGCACAGTGTCCACCTGGCTGCGCGGTCTGTACCGATTCTGCCCGCTGTCCACCTCCTCACGGGAGGGTGATGAAGCTGGGATCCAGGGCAGCCTTCCATGAACTCACTGCACATGGGAGGGGAGGGCCTGGCAGCCGGAGGGGCCTGGCAGCCGGAGGGGGCTGGCAGCCGGAGGGGGCTGGCAGCCGGAGGGGCCTGGCAGCCGGAGGGGGCTGGCAGCCGGAGGGGGCTGGCAGCTGGGGGGGCTGGCAGCTGAGGGGGGCTGGCAGCCGGAGGGGGCTGGCAGCTGAGGGGGGGCTGGCAGCTGTGGGAGGCCTGGCAGCTGGGGGGGCTGGCAGCTGGGGGGGCCTGGCAGCAGCCAGGGGGGGCTGACAGCCGGGAAGGTGAAGCTGGTGCTGGGGGGACTGGCAGCTGGGGGGGCTGGCAGCTGGGGGGGCCTGGCAGCAGCCAGGGGGGGCTGACAGCCGGGAAGGTGAAGCTGGTGCTGGGGGGACTGGCAGCTGGAGGGGGCTGGCAGCAGCCGGGGGGCTGGCAGCTGAGGGGGCTGGCAGCTGAGGGGGCTGGCAGCTGAGGGGGGGCTGGCAGCTGAGGGGGCTGGCAGCTGAGGGGGCTGGCAGCTGAGGGGGCTGGCAGCTGAGGGGGGGCTGGCAGCTGAGGGGGCTGGCAGCTGAGGGGGGCTGGCAGCTGAGGGGGGGCTGGCAGCTGAGGGGGCTGGCAGCTGAGGGGGCTGGCAGCTGGGGGGGCTGGCAGCTGAGGGGGCTGGCAGCTGAGGGGGCTGGCAGCTGAGGGGGCTGGCAGCTGAGGGGGGGCTGGCAGCTGAGGGGGGGCTGGCAGCTGAGGGGGCTGGCAGCTGGAGGGGACTGGCAGCTGCCGGGGGGCTGGTGGCTGGGGGGAGGGAACTGTGGTCCTCCCCACTCTTGCTCTGGTGGGCACAGGTCCTCTCCCTCAGGACCCAGGCAGAGTGACTGGCCAGGTCTCAGGAGGCGATGTTGGTTGCAGAGGTTTTTGTATTTCCCCTCCTCCTCCTTCTCCCCTTCCCCTCCTCCTCCCCTCTCCCTCCTCCCCCTCCCCTCCCCCTCCCCTCCTCTTCCTCCTCCTCCTCCCCCTCCCCCTCCCCCTCCTCCTCCCTCCTTTTCCCCCTCCTCCTCCCTTCCCCATCCTCCTCCCCCTCCTCCCCTTCCCCTCCTCCTCCTCTCCTCTTCCTCTTCCCCTCCTCCTCCTCCTCCTCCCCCTCCTCCTCCTCCTCCCCCCTCCTCCTCCCCCCCTCCTTTTCCCCCTCCTCCTCCCTTCCCCATCCTCCTCCCCCTCCTCCCTTTCCCCTCCTCCTCCTCCCCTCTTACTCTTCCCCTCCTCCTCCTCCTCCTCCCCCTCCTCCTCCTCCTCCTCCCCCTTCTCCTCCTCCTCCTCCTCCTCCCCCTCCTCCTCCTCCTCCCCTCCTCCTCTCCTCCCCCTCCCCTCCTCCTCCCCCTCCTCCTCCTCCTCCCCTTCCTCCTGCCCTCCCCCTCCCTCTCCTCCCCCTCCTCCCCCTCCCCCTCCTCCTCCCTCCCCTCCGCCTCCTCTCTCCTCCCCCTCCTCCTCCCCCTCCCCTCCCCCTCCTCCTCCCCTTCCTCCCCTCCCCCTCCCTCTCCTCCCCCTCCCTGTCCCCCTCCCTCCCCTCCCCCTCCTCTCCTCCTCCCCCTCCTCCTCCCCCTCCTCCCCCTCCCCTCCCCTCCTCCTCCTCCTCCCCCTCCCCTCCCCTCCTCCTCCCCTCCTCCTCCTCCCCTCCTCCTCCTCCCCTCCTCCTCCTCCTCCTCCTCCTCCCCTCCTCCTCCTCCTCCTCCCCTCCTCTCCTCCTCCCCCTCCTCCTCCCCTCCCCTCCTCCTCTTCCCCCTCCTCCTCCTCCCCTCCCCCTCCTCCTCCTCCCCCTCCTCCTCCTCCCCTCCTCCTCTTCCTCCTCCTCCCCCTCCCCTCCTCCTCTCCTCCCTCCTCCTCCTCCCCTCCTCCTCCTCCTCCCCTCCCCCTCCCCTCCCCCTCCTTCTCCTGCTCCCTCCCCTCCCCCTCCTCCTCCCCCTCCTCCTCCTCCCCCTCCTTCTCCCCTCCCCCTCCTCCTCACCTTCCCCTCCTCCTCCTCCTCCTCCTCCTCCCCTCCTCCTCCCCTCCCCCTCCTCCTCCTCCCCCTCCTCCTCCCTCCCCTCCTCCTCCCCCTCCTCTCCCCCTCCTTCTCCTCCTCCCCTCCTCCTCCCCTCCTCCTCCCCTCCCCCTCCTCCTCCTCCTCCTCCTCCCCCTCCTCCTCCCCTCCTCCTCCTCCTCCTCCCCCTCCTCCTCCCTCCCCTCCTCCTCCCCCTCCTCTCCCCCTCCTTCTCCTCCTCCCCTCCTCCTCCTGCCTTCCTCCCCCTCCTCCTCCCCCTCCTCCCTCCTCCTCCTCCTCCCCTCCTCCTCCTCCTCCCCCTCCTCCTCCCTTCCTCCTCCCCTCCCCTCCCCTCCCCCTCCACCGGGGCAGCTCCTGGAGAAGGCACAGGCTGTGGCTGTGGAAGTTGCTGGCCTCCTGCGGGCCCTCTCGCTGGCCTCCCACCAAGGGCGCTGCCTGTGTCGGCCACGATGCCGATGCCGGGTGGAAGGCCCCTCACCTCGGCCCGAGGGCCTGCGGGGAGAACCGCCTCCTGTCCCTCCCCACCGCAGCCTCCAGGGCTGGAAGCTGAGCCGCCTCCATCCAAACGCATTCAGCAGGGAGGGGGAAAGAGCGGCCCCCAGCACAGCAGAGCCGAGGGCGAGCAGCGGAGGAGGAAGTCAAATTATATACGTATGTGCGTGTGTGTGTGCATGTGTGTGTGCATGTGTGTGCATGTGTGTGCATGTGTGTGTGCATGTGTGTGCATGTGTGTGCATGTGTGTGCATGTGTGTGTGCATTTGTGTGCATCTGTGTGTACATGTCTATGAACTACAAACGACCCACGCCTAAGCAACTGAAGGGCTGAAGAAGATGTGGAGGAGAGGGCACGGTACCGCCAGGGTGCGGGGGATGGGCACGGTACCGCCAGGGTGCGGGGGATGGGCACGGTACCGCCAGGTTGCGGGGGATGGGCACGGTACCGCCAGGGTGCGGGGGATGGGCACGGTACCGCCAGGGTGCGGGGGATGGGCACGGTACCGCCAGGGTGCGGGGGATGGGGGGGACCGTGCACCTGGACCCCTCTGTGGGCCGCCCAGGCCACAGATCACTCTACACCTGTTGGAGGTCTGTGCTCTGATCTAAGTTCCCAGGAAACAAATTCAGCTTCAACCTATAATGAAGCTCCGAGGTGTTGGAAGTGTACTGGAGTTATACTGGACTTACTCCGTTAGCCTGGAAGCCAACAGCCTCAGAATGAGGACCACAGGGACAGACAGGGGCTCCGAGGTAGAGGCTGGACCCACAGAGGTTGCAATGGTGTCTGAGGATGGGGTGTGGGCTCTGGTACAGGGCAACCTGTGTGTCTGCCTCCCCCCCCGCCACCTTCCCTCCAGTTCATGCTAGGCTGTCTGTCTGTCTGTCTGTCTGAAGCTCAGCCTTCTCCCTGGAGAAACCGGGTCTGAACAACCCCTTCTCTTCCTGTCCTCTGGGGCCACCCCCAGTCTCGTTCTTTCTCCCCACAGGGTGCTGACAGCCCTCTGACCTCCTCCAGAAGTGTAGATCAGGCTTTCACCCACCAGATAGAAGACACCTCAAAGATGCCAGGTCCAGCCGTCCAAAGGTTTGAGATCCTCACCAGGTGCTGTGACTTACACTTTTAATCCCAGCTACTCAGGAGGCTGAGATCTGAGGATCATGATTCAAAACCAGTGTGGGCAGGAAAGCCCGTGAGATTCTTTGTCTCCAAGTAACCCCCAGAAATCCAGAAGTGGGGCTGTGGCTGCACTGTGACCACGGCGTGGGGGCAGGGATGTGGGGTGGGAAGCGGAGGTGAGCAGTGAAGCCGGCCTCGGCGTCCGCACTGCCAGCACCCTGGAGAGTCTCCACAAACCACGCTGCCCAGCCACAGATACTTTCCAGTCCAACTTGCATTCACCGAAGACCAAACACCACACCGACGCACAGGAGGAGAGCCATGAGTCTGATTTAGAAAAAACAAAAACATTGAAATTTGCTTTTCCATTTGGAAAAAAAGGCCAAATTAATAGGAATACACCAATCATCACACTTGCTGATGGCACTCTTTGAACAGGGCAGCCTTTGCCATCAGTAGGAAATGTCAGCGTGTCACACACGTCAGAGGCCAGTGACATAGGACCAGTCTGCAGTGGTCCTGAGTGGCGAGGCCTCGGCCCCACAGGATGGACCCCGCAAGCTGAGTGGACGGGTGGCCCGGCTGGGCGGGCGGCCTGGGCGGTAACTCTCAAGCCTCACCTCCGTCTGTGGTTCTAAACATTGCTTCTATTTCCACTTGCTTGTACCCACATTTCCTGGTGCCTTTATTAATGTTTGCACTAATGTAAGTGTTCGGTGTGTGTCACCTGGTAGAAAGCCGTGCCGCTGTCTGTGAAGGGAGGGGAAGCCGAGGCAGGTGGGTCAGGGCCTGGCGGGCACGGGCTGGCGGGCACGGGCTGGCGGGCACGGGCTGGGGGCACGGGCTGGCGGGTCGGGGCCTGGGGGCACGGGCGGCGGGCACGGGCTGGCGGGTCGGGGCCTGGGGGCACGGGCTGGCGGGTCGGGCCTGGGGACACGGGCTGGCGGGTCGGGGCCTGGGGGCACGGGCTGGCGGGTCGGGGCCTCGGGGCACGGGCTGGCGGGCACGGGCTGGCGGGTCGGGGCC
This sequence comes from Dipodomys spectabilis, assembly GCF_019054845.1. Taxonomy (NCBI): domain Eukaryota; kingdom Metazoa; phylum Chordata; class Mammalia; order Rodentia; family Heteromyidae; genus Dipodomys; species Dipodomys spectabilis. The sequence continues at coordinate 458,206 of NW_024871379.1, forward strand.
TGGCGGGTCGGGGCCTGGGGGCACGGGCTGGCGGGTCGGGGCCTGGCGGGCACGGGCTGGCAGGTCGGGGCCTCGGGGCACGGGCTGGCGGGCACGGGCTTGCGGGTCGGGGCCTGGCGGGTCGGGGCCTGGGGGCACGGGCTGGCGGGTCGGGGCCTGGCGGGCACGGGCTGGCGGGTCGGGGCCTGGCGGGCACGGGCTGGCGGGTCGGGGCCTGGCGGGCACGGGCTGGCGGGTCGGGGCCTGGGGGCACGGGCTGGCGGGTCGGGGCCTGGCGGGTCGGGGCCTGGGGGCACAGGCTGGCGGGTCGGGGCCTGGGGGCACGGGCTGGCGGGTGGGGGCCTCGGGGCACGGGCTGGCGGGTCGGGGCCTGGCAGGCACGGGCTGGCGGGCACGGGCTGGCGGGTCGGGGCCTGGCGGGTCGGGGCCTGGGGGCACGGGCTGGCGGGCACGGGCTGGCGGGCACGGGCTGGCGGGTCGGGGCCTGGCGGGTCGGGGCCTGGGGGCACGGGCTGGCGGGTCGGGGCCTGGGGGCACGGGTTGGAGGGCACGGGCTGGCGGACACGGGCTGGCGGGTCGGGGCCTGGCGGGCCGGGGCCTGGGGACACGGGCTGGCGGGCACGGGCTGGCGGGTCAGGGCCTGGGGGCACGGGCTGGCGGGCACGGCCTGGCGGGCACGGGCAGGCGGGGTCGGGGCCTGGCGGGCACGGGCTGGCGGGTCGGGGCCTGGGGGCACGGGCAGGCGGGTCGGGGCATGGCGGGCACGGGCTGGCGGGTCGGGGCCTGGGGGCACGGGCTGGCGGGTCGGGGCCTGGCTGGCACGGGCTGGCGGGTCCGGGCCTGGCGGGCACGGGCTGGCGGGTCGGGGCCTGGTGGCACGGGCTGGCGGGTCGGGGCCTGGGGGCACGGGCTGGCGGGTCGGGGCCTGGCGGGTCGGGGCCTGGGGGCACGGGCTGGCGGGTCGGGGCATCGGGGCACGGGCTGGGGGGCACGGGCTGGCGGGTCGGGGCCTGGGGGCACGGGCTGGCGGGCACGGGCTGGCAGGTCGGGGCCTGGCGGGTCGGGGCCTGGGGGCACGGGCTGGCGGGTCGGGGCCTGGCGGGCACGGGCTGGCGGGTCGGGGCCTGGGGGCACGGGCTGGCGGGGTCGGGGCCTGGCGGGCACGGGCTGGCGGGCACGGGCTGGCGGGTCGGGGCCTGGCGGGCACGGGCTGGCGGGCACGGGCTGGCGGGTCGGGGCCTGGCGGGTCGGGGCCTGGGGGCACGGGCTGGCGGGCACGGGCTGGCGGGCACGGGCTGGCGGGTCGGGGCCTGGCGGGTCGGGGCCTGGCGGGTCGGGGCCTGGGGGCACGGGCTGGCGGGTCGGGGCCTGGGGGCACGGGCTGGAGGGCACGGGCTGGCGGGCACGGGCTGGCGGGTCGGGGCCTGGCGGGTCGGGGCCTGGGGGCACGGGCTGGCGGGTCGGGGCCTGGGGGCATGGGCTGGCGGGTCGGGGCCTGGCGGGTCGGGGCGTGGGGACATGGGCTGGCGGGCACGGGCTGGCGGGTCGGGGCCTGGGGGCACGGGCTGGCGGGCATGGCCTGGCGGGCACGGGCAGGCGGGTCGGGGCCTGGGGGCACGGGCAGGCGGGTCGGGGCCTGGGGGCTCGGGCTGGCGGGCACGGCCTGGTGGGCACGGGCAGGTGGGTCGGGGCCTGGGGGCACGGGCTGGCGGGCACGGCCTGGCGGGCACGGGCAGGTGGGTCGGGGCCTGGCGGGCACGGGCTGGCGGGTCGGGGCCTGGCGGGCACGGGCTGGCGGGTCGGGGCCTGGGGGCATGGGCAGGCGGGTCGGGGCGTGGTGGGCACGGGCTGGCGGGTCGGGGCCTGGCGGGCAAGGGCTGGCGGGTCGGGGCCTGGGGGCACGGGCAGGCGGGTCGGGGCCTGGCGGGCACGGGCTGGCGGGTCGGGGCGTGGCGGCACGGGCTGGCGGGTCGGGGCCTGGGGGCACGGGCTGGCGGGTCGGGGCCTGGCTGGCACGGGCTGGCGGATCGGGGCCTGGGGGCATGGGCAGGCGGGTCGGGGCCTGGCGGGCACGGGCTGGCGGGTCGGGGCCTGGGGGCATGGGCAGGCGGGTCGGGGCCTGGGGGCACGGGCTGGAGGGCACGGGCTGGTGGGCACGGGCTGGCGGGTCGGGGCCTGGGGGCATGGGCTGGCGGGTCGGGGCCTGGGGGCACGGGCTGGCGGGTCGGGGCCTGGGGACACGGGCTGGCGGGCACGGGCTGGCGGGCACGGGCTGGCGGGCACGGGCTGGCGGGTCGGGGCCTGGGGGCATGGGCTGGCGGGTCGGGGCCTGGGGGCACGGGCTGGAGGGCACGGGCTGGCGGGGCACGGGCTGGCGGGTCGGGGGCCTGGCGGGTCGGGGCCTGGGGACACGGGCTGGCGGGCACGGGCTGGCGGGTCGGGGCCTGGGGGCACGGGCTGGCGGGTCGGGGTCTGGGGGCACGGGCAGGCGGGTCGGGGCCTGGCGGGCACGGGCTGGCGGGTCGGGGGCCTGGCGGGCACGGGCTGGCGGGTCGGGGCGTGGCGGGCACGGCCTGGCGGGTCGGGACCTGGGGGCACGGGCTGGCGGGTCGGGGCCTGGCTGGCACGGGCTGGCGGGTCGGGGCCTGGGGGCATGGGCAGGCGGGTCGGGGCCTGGCGGGCACGGGCTGGCGGGTGGGGGCCTGGGGGCATGGGCAGGCGGGTCGGGGCCTGGGGGCACGGGCTGGAGGGCACGGGCTGGCGGGCACGGGCTGGCGGGTCGGGGCCTGGCGGGTCGGGGCCTGGGGGCACGGGCTGGCGGGTCGGGGCCTGGGGACACGGGCTGGCGGGCACGGGCTGGCGGGCACGGGCTGGCGGGCACGGGCTGGCGGGTCGGGGCCTGGGGGCATGGGCTGGCGGGTCGGGGCCTGGGGGCACGGGCTGGAGGGCACGGGCTGGCGGGCACGGGCTGGCGGGTCGGGGCCTGGCGGGTCGGGGCCTGGGGACACGGGCTGGCGGGCACGGGCTGGCGGGTCGGGGCCTGGGGGCACGGGCTGGCGGGCACGGCCTGGCGGGCACGGGCAGGCGGGTCGGGGCCTGGGGTCACGGGCTGGCGGGTCGGGGCCTGGGGGCATGGGCAGGCGGGCACGGGCTGTCGGGCACGGGCTGGCGGGTCGGGGCCTGGGGGCATGGGCAGGCGGGTCGGGGCCTGGGGGCACGGGCTGGAGGGCACGGGCTGGCGGGCACGGGCTGGCGGGTCGGGGCCTGGCGGGTCGGGGCCTGGGGACACGGGCTGGCGGGCACGGGCTGGCGGGTCGGGGCCTGGGGGCATGGGCAGGCGGGTCGGGGCCTGGCGGGCACGGGCTGGCGGGTCGGGGCCTGGGGGAATGGGCAGGCGGGTCGGGGCCTGGGGGCACGGGCTGGAGGGCACGGGCTGGCGGGCATGGGCTGGCGGGTCGGGGCCTGGCGGGTCGGCGCCTGGGGACACGGGCTGGCGGGCACGGGCTGGCGGGTCAGGGCCTGGGGGCACGGGCTGGCGGGCACGGGCTGGCGGGTCGGGGCCTGGGGACACGGGCTGGCGGGCACGGGCTGGCGGGCACGGGCTGGCGGGTCGGGGCCTGGCGGGTCGGGGCCTGGGGGCACGGGCTGGCGGGCATGGGCAGGCGGGTCGGGGCCTGGGGGCACGGGCTGGCGGGTCGGGGCCTGGTGGGCATGGGCTGTTCCTGGCTTCTGAGCAGAACAGCTAGGAAGTGGGTGGTGTCCCACGGAGCAGAACCAGACAACGGTTCCGTGTTCTACAAGAAGCCTAGCGTGTTCTGAGGTGAGAAAATTGTCATCTAGAAACAAGGGTGAGGAACACGAAGACTCGGTCATCTTCCAGCAGTAAGTGCGTTCAGCACTTGCTCCTCTGAGGAGAAGGCAGTCTCCACTCGGCTTCTGGTGTGGGTGTGGTTCCACCCAGAGCACCCTGCTGTCTGTGGTACTCACGGGAATCCTTCCGTTTTCCAGCCTTTCGCAGGCGAGGAGTGGAGTTGGCGTGGTTAAGTTTCTGACTTGCATATAAAGTATGTATGTTTTGTCATTTTGTTACTCAGAGGAAGCAATGGAAGTACTAATGATCACATTCCTACTTTGTTAACTACAAAACTCATAAAGGCACTAAAGATAGAAGATAATGATTCCTTACACATGAGATTTTACAGACATGGAATTTTTTTAGTTGAAGAGATACTTTATAGATATATAATATCCTAAGTGAACATTATGAAAAAAATTACCTCAACCTGTTAACATCATTACCCTAGAGAAGAATGACAGAAGGCTAGATGTGTTCTAGGTAATAATATGTAATGTTCCTATGTATGTCATAGTTGTATTTCTAGGTATGGTATGTCAGGAGTGATCATCTACATTCGTAAACTTAGCATCTTTGCTTTGCTGTTCCACAGACCAGTGAAAATACTATCATGCCTTTGTTCAAGTGAATGGATTCTCATTGGAGCAGCAGCTGTGAACGCTGATGCTGCCAGTTTTGCCTCTTATGATGAGGGTGTGTCATTGAATGTCTCTGAACTTCACTTCCCTCCCAGATAGCCTGGGCCACATATGGCTATGGGCCAGTAGCCCTTAGAATAAGGCCCTGGGAGCCATCCCTGGACTTCTGTCCAATACGTTGTCCTCACAAACTGCAATCAGAGATCTTTGATCAATAAAGTGAACCTCCCTATTAGAAAATAAAATCAGATGTTATACTTCAGATTAGGTATATGATTTTACTCTCCTAATAAGCTTAATATTTTTGAATCAAGAAAGCTCTTGCTATAATCGTGTTGCTGTAAGAAATGTCTGCCGGGTTATAAGGAGCATCAGGTTTTTATAGACCTGGAAAGAATTGCTGTTCTCCTGTTTCTCGTTATGAAGGTGGCCAGGCGGGGACCACACAAGCAGCCAGACCTTCTGTCCAGGACAGACCTTCTGCCCAGTGACATCGGGCGTGTGGGCATGAGGTCCACATCTTGGCTTCGTTATCATTCTTCTTCTTTGGCCTGTTCTTGGGCTGGCTCAGGTCCTAGGGCTCACTGCGTGGTGGCGCAGACAGCACGACCCCAGAACTGAAAGCGTCCTTTCTGGAAGGGAGCTGAGTGGTGCTGGGAGCCAGGGGTCTGAGGGCAAACCACCTGACTCGTTTCCTTTCCTTGTGTCTGCGGACCACAGCGACCACAGCCAGTAACTCACACATTAAGAGAAAGCCCAGGAAAGCCCCGATGAGCTGGGTGGGCCCACAAGGGAACTTTCTAGTTCAAGCATATACTGAGATGAATCCCAGGCTACCCCAAACTTCACAGATGCAAAGTCCCAGAGCTCTGCCGCAAACATCAGGGCACGGAACTGTGAGCAGAGCCAGCCGTGCAGCTTGATGCCAGCCACGCAGCTTGATGCCAGCCGCGCAGCTTGATGCCAGCCGCGCAGCTTGATGCCAGCCGCCGTGGAGACGCCGACAGCCACAAGCAGGAAGGAAAATGGAAGATAATGCAGGAGATGAGAAGAGCCCAACAAGAACAGCAGACTCCTAGAGGAAAGGGAAGGCCACTGGCTCAATAACCCCACGTGTGAAAATAAGCAACAGAAACCCTCATGGATCAAATAAAGCCAGGGAGTTAAAAGCAGGGTTCCAGAGTCTGAAAGTAAAGTGAAGAAATTAGATCCAACAGACAAGGCATGGGAATGCACTAGTGCACACATGAGTCCTCTCAGACCCCATCAGGGACCAACACTAAGATTTATGGACATAGAAAAAGAAGAGACACACTAAAGACGTTGAGAACCTATGGAAAAAACAATCATGGAAAGCTTCCCCAGTCTCTAGACAGAGGAGGTGAAGTAGCTGTAGAAGGCTTACAGACCTCCAAACGGCAAGATAAGAGGATGAAGACCCCTCCCGACAACAGACAGGGTACACGTGAGGGCCCACAGTTCTCAACACAAGCTCTGAGCGGGAGGAGACCAAGGGTACCATCCCAGACCTGAGAGGTAGAAATGCAAACCTAGCCCAAGGGAGGCAGCAGAAGTATAAACTTCTATCATCAATAAAACTTCAGCTCATGACCGCCAAATCAGCACTGCAAACGATATGCAAAGGAATCCTAACCACAAAAGAAAACAGTCAAAAACAGGAAAACGGAGGAAAAATAAAATCCCATTAGATACATAGGTTAGCAAAAGAGAAATAAAAACCAAGTAGAGTGAGAAAAAAAGATAGGAAATACAACATTCCTTTCAATGTTACCACTGGATTTTAATCGCCTCAACTCTCCTAATCAAAAGACTTACAAGGACAATTTAGATTAAAAGGCCAGATCCGTTTCTTTCCTTTTATCTTTTTAGTTTTGGCTGCTCCCGGGGCTTGAACTCTGGGCCTGAGCTGCTTTTGCTGGAGGTGAGCGCCCTACCGTGGAGCCACAGCCACCTCTCGTGGCTGCTTTGAGTAGCTCATTAGAGATAACTCTTGTAGACCTTCCTACCTGGGATGGCTTCGGCCCACCGTCCTCAGATCCCAGCCTCCTGAGTAGCTAGGATTCCAGGTATGAGCCACGGGTGCCTGGCCCACTCATTTTTGCCTACAACAGAAAATACCTGTCATGGACAAACACAAATACAGGCTTAAGGGGAAAGGGCAGAAACAATTCTTCCAAGCAAACAGGTCTCAGAAGCGAGCAGGGTCTGTACCTGATCCCTATCCTGGAAAACACAAGTTTAAAAAACCAGACTTTGAACCAAAATTCAAGAGGGAAAGAATGGTATTTCACATTAATTAAGGGAATTTAGTGACCCAGTATGGTTGTCAACATGTCCGTACCAAACATTGGCACATCCAGGTTTGTTGGAGACCTTTGGACTTGGAACACTGGTGGAACACACACAGTAGTGGAAGACTTCCTCTCACCCACAGAGGAGTCATTAAAACAAACCAAAATCATCAACAACAAAACCCTCAGAAATAAATGATGGCATCAACCAAATGAACTTAACAGACATCTGCACAGAGGAGTCATTAAAACAAATAAACCAAAATCATCAACAACAAAACCCTCAGAAATAAATGATGGCATCAACCAAATGAACTTAACAGACATCTGCAGAGTATCTTACCCGGTAGCCACCCAGTACATATTCCCAACAGCTTATGGAGTTTCTCCAAAATAGATCGTACTATAGGACATAAAGTATGTCTTAGCAAATACCAGAAAATTCAAATCACGCCCTGTATTTTATTAGACCATAATTAAAACTCAACAGGAATAGATAATACAGATATATCCAAATATACAGAGACTAAGCAATACACTGCTGAATGGTCAGTAGATCATAGAAAAAATAGGAGAAGAAATTTAAAGGTTCCTGGAATCTCATGAAAATGATCACACACCCTACCCAGAGCCTTTGGGGTAAAGCAAAGCATCCCAGAGAGGAAAACCTATAACAACGAATACCCACAGCAACAAAAAGACAAAACAACCCCCAAGGAAACAGCCTCCTGATGCCCCTCAAAATTCCAGTATAAAAAGCAGCCAGTGGCCAACGCCAGTGTCAGCAGGCGAACCCACACTCGTGAAGCCAATGGAGAATGAGAGCCTGCGAAGGACGGACAGATGCAACAGCTCAATGGAATCCTTCCGAGGGCTGGGTCGCAGGGCGGACGCCGACTCTGCACTATGACGGCTGAATCACAGTGGATAAGCACAGTGGAACAGAGAACCCCTGGGGCCGTATCGAGAGGTCTCAGTCCCCATGGTGATGCCTGAAGAGAAACGATTTCAAGACATAATGGCCAAACCTTCCCAAATGTGATCCAACCCCAAAATAATGACTGCTCCCAAAGTTCATTGACATAAACAGGCTAAGCTGAAAGAAAACCAAGCCAGACAAATTGCAGCTAAAATACGGAGAGCTAAACACAAAGACATAATTGAGGAAAGGCAGAGAGAACTCAGCCCGAACAAGCAATGCTGTTCTCGTTTTTGGAAGCCCAGTTGTTACCATTTGATATGTGGGAGGCAGTCAAGTCAACAAAGCAGAGGAAGGGCATTTCATCTCCAGAAGAGGATGCGCAAAGCGTGAAGAAAAATAAAAATCAGTGGTAACGTATCTAAATATTTACAACCTCAGACAAATATTTGAGTTGCCTTTGAGGCAAAAAAAGACACCTCTGGTTTGCCAGGTGACCAGGAGGGAAACAGCGCCAGGGCACCGTCTCCTGTGAGCCGTGGCGAGGAAACGGCCGGAAGACCGGGAGGCTCTTCAAGTGACCCAGCATCAGTCTGTCATCTGTCTATTTTAGTTGACAATGATGGCAATCCTCCAGCCAGGTTCTTCTCGTGGCATCCTGACATAAAATTAAGACTTCTATTTAGCCAACCTTGAGCACTGGTATCAGTCTTGGGAGTTGACCTGTCCCTGCCCAGTTCTCTGGCATCTTGGCTACTAATTCTTTTGATTTGGGGCGACAGTGCTGGGAAAGTGCCAGCGTCTTGGAAGCGTGGTCCAGGAGTGAGCGCGGTGGGGACAGCGCCCGGGCCCGCGGTAGCCTGGCTATGTGACGGAGGGAAGCCAAGCCGCCTCGTGACTGGAGGCATCTTAGCCGTGTGCATTCTTTCTCTCTAGCTCCCAACTTCCTAACAGTGACCACCAATGTGACCACCAATGCAGAAAGCATACACGGGGCATTCAGTCCACTTAAGACAGCATAGAGTCTTTAATTGTTAACGTGTAGTTGAAGCGGAGTTTTGTTTTTCCCAGTTGTATTAGATTCAAGTTAAAGTTTTGATGCAAAGCCACTGGATTTCTTCCGATGGTCAGGGTCCTCCACTGCCAGGTCACAGGCACAACTTCCAACGCTCTGAAATCCAGAAGAAATGAAGCCCGGTATAGCTCTGTCCATAAGAATAGCTAACTGGTAGTCTGCAAACTATAAATTGAGAAGAGGAAGAAAACTACCTTTGTTATCAAGATGAGGTTGACATATAGCCCACTTGCATCTCCCTGATAAGTGTACACAGGATATTTAGTATTTTAAAACTTTATTCTGTAAATGTTATTTTTGGTTTTCTGTTTTTGTGCCAGTCCTGAGGCTTGAACCTGGGCTTGGGCACTGTCCCTGAGCTTTTTTTTTTTGTGTGTGTGTTTTTTTTGCTCAAGGCTGGCATTCTACCACATGAGCCACAGCTCCACTTTTGGTTTTCTTAGGGTACCTTAGTGGAAATAAGAGTCTTACAGACTTTCCTGTTTGGGCTGGCTTTGAACTGCAATCCTCAGATCTCAGCCTCCTGAGTAGCTAGGATTACAGCCACCTGTGCCTGGCTTCTGCAGATGTTTTCTGCAGATGTTTTATAATAGTATAATGAAACTACTCAACAGGGCAAGCAATCATATCAAGTATTTTCACACTTCTTTTCTTTTTTATTTTTATTGTGAAAATACTATACAGGGGGTTACAATTACATGGGCAAGATAATGAGTACATTTCTTATCAAGCATTGTTGCCTCCTCCTTTGTTTCCCCTTCCCATCCTTTCCCATTCTCCTTTTCTTATTAATGAGAACATCCAAGAAAAGATTTAGTGTTTACCCAATAAATGAGTTAAGAATAACTATGAATTTTCTGTTTCTTATTTTAGGGAAGAATTATTGGTAAATCTGGGTTTGGGTGTGACTTAATTAGACTCCACCGTGGAAAGAATGAATAGCATTCTCTACTGTGTTTTGCATCATGCTACAAGAAATAACACTATTTTGAAAATATTTATGAATCCATTATGTGACTTTTGGAAACTGTGAATATTATGCCAGTTGGTTAATAAGGAAAGCTTACCTAACTTATTTTCCTCTTTTTTTCCAGTCCCTAACCAATACATGTCCAATTATGCAGTGCCAGAGTTTCTCATAAAAATGATCAAGGCACAAGAGACAGTCATTCACAGGACCTTTCTTTTTATAATTTAAATTTTATAATTGTGAAGGTGATGTACAGAGGGGTTACAGTTACATAAGTAAGGTAATGAGTACATTTCTTTTTGAAATTTTTTCTCATTTTCTCCCACCCCACCCCCAAGTTCTAAAGTTTATTTACAGCATAGTCTAGTGATGTCACTGTTGCATTGGTTCACCCTTTGTCGACTGCTTCTGTGGTGCCCCTTCCCTTCTGCAGATCAGATAGCTTATAAACAAGACAAAGGGCACAGAAATAAAAAAACAGTGGTAACAGGGAATAAACCAAAGGGGAAAGAAAGAAAGAAAAAAGAGCTGCAAACAGTACCTTTTTAAAAAACAAAAAAAACCTCTTGTTTCCATTTCTTGGAGCTTATTTTGATAAGTATCATTTTATATGGTCATATGCACATAGCTATTGAGCCATTGTGATCCTCTCCTAAGAATATCTTCCTTTGTTCTAAGTGTGCAGATGCTTAAAGTGCTGTTTAATTAATCATGTCCAAGTGTAATTATTTGTCTTTTACTATCCATTGGATTAACTTGTAAGTTTATAGACATATTCTAGTTATTTCAAATGAGAGAAACTATGTAGCTTATGTTTCTTTGGGCCTGGCTTACTTCACTTAATATAGTTTTTTTTCCAAGTCTTTCCATTTCCTTATAAATGGGACAATGTCCTTGTTTCTGATGGAAGCATAGAATTCCATTTTGTATTTATACCACATTTTCTTGATCCACTCATCCACTGAGGGGCATCTGGGTTGATTCCATATCTTGACTATGGTAAACAATGCTGCAATGAACATGGTTGTGCTGCTGGCTTTAGTGTAGCCTGGTTTGTGGTCTATTGGATAGATGCCAAGGAGTGGGATTGCTGGGTCATAGGGAAGCTCTATGTTTAATCTTTTGAGGAACCCCCATACTGCTTTCCAAAGTGGCTGAACAAGTTTACATTCCCACCAATAGTGTAGTAGCATTCCCTTTTGGCCACGTGCCCGCCAGTATCTGTTATTGTTAGTTTTCTTGATCATAGCCGTTCTAACTAAGGTGAGGTAGAATCTCAATGTAGTTTTATTTGCATTTCTTTTGTGGCCAGAGATGTTGAACATTTCTTCATGTGTCTATTGGCCATTCTTATTTCTTCTTTGAAGTCTCTCTTTAAGTTTTTTAGCCCACTTATTCATGAGATTGTTGGTTTTTTGAGGATTTGTTTTTGGGGGGTTAATTTTTTGAATTCTAAGTATATTTTAGATATGAAGCCTTTGTCTGATCTATAGCTAGTGAAGATCTTCCATTTGGTGGGCTTTCTATTTATCTTGCTAGCTATGTCCTTTGCCATGCAATCTAATTTACCCAGCCTTTCTTTGATTTGTTGTGTTTCTAGGTCTTTACTTAGGAAGTTTCGAACTGTGCCACACAGCCCTAGTGTTTCCCCTATCCCTTCATGCAATGTCTTAGGGTGTTTTGTCTTACATTGAGGTATTTGATCCATTTGGATTTGATTCTGGTACAGGGTGATATATAAGGATCTAACTTCAGTTTTCTACACATGTATAGCCAATTCTGCCAGCACCCTTTTTTGAAGAGGCTTTCTTCCATCCTGTGTTTTTGGCTCCCCTATCAAAGATTAGTTGGGTATGGGTCTGTTCATTTCTGGGTCTCTGATTCAATTCCATAGGTCTTCAGGCCTGTTCATGTGCCAGTACCAAGATTTTTTTTTATATAACTACAGCTTTGTAATAGAATTTCAAGTATGGTATTGTTGTTCCTCCGGGGTTATCATTATATTATTCTTCCTGCTGGGTATTATTTTTGCTGTTGGGGTCTTCTATTATTCCATATGAATTTTTGGGTGCTTCTTCTATATCATTGAAGAATGTTGTTGAGATTTTACTGGGTATTGCTTTGAATTTGTAGATAGCTTTGGGCAGTATTGCCATTTTCATGATGTTAATTCTCCCAATCCAGGAGCATCGGAGGTTTTTACACTTCCTTAAATCTGCTTTAATTTCCTTTTCAGGTTTTTAAAGTTTTCATCAAAGAGGTCCTTCATGTCTCTAGTTAATTCCTAGGTTTTTTTTGAGGCTATTATAAAAGGAATTACTTTCCTGATTTCAGCCTTGCTCTTCTCATGGTTAGTATAGAGAAAAGCTATTGATTTTTGTGGGTTAATTTTAAACCCTGCTACTTTGCCACAGTTTTGGATCAGCTCAAGGAACTTAGGAGAGGAATCTATGGGATTCTTTAAATACAGGATCATATCATCTGCAAAGAGGGAGAGTTTTACTTCATTTTTCCCTATTTGGATCCCCTTTATGTTTGTCTCTTGCCTTATTGCCCTAGCTAGGAATTCTAATACTGTATTGAAGAGGAGTGTCATCCTTGTCTCATTCCTCACAGGAGTTTTTCCAAGTCTGTAAAAACACTTCAAATACTTTAGTTATGTTTGTTACTTGTGAAAGAATTTTAATTCTGAAAGTCACCTGAGACCTAGAGTGGACTGCTGACAGCAGATAAATTATAAAGGCAAATGAATATCTTAAGCTTCAACATACTAAAAAAATATATGGCAAAACCTGACCAGCCTGGTACTGTATAGCAATTGATGGTGATTTTGGAAATAGCAAATTGTAATAGAAATCAGTGGATTTTTATGTTCACCATTAGGCTAACCCATGAATCTATATATCTTCACTTTTCATAATGCTGGAGTCAACATCATTGCCTGTGCTAAGCAAAGCTTTTAGTGGAGAACTGTAGAACCATCACGGCAGGCTCTCAGTAGAAAGCAGGATACAGGGCTGGGAAGGTGGCTCAGTGGTAGAGCGCTTGCCTCGCATGCATGAGGCCTTGGGTTCCATTCCTCAGCATCACATAAGCAGAAAAGGCTGGAAGTGGTGCTATGGCTCAAGTGGTAGAGCGCTCACCTTGAGCTGAAGAGCTGAGGGACAGCGCCCAGGCCCAGAGTTCAGGCCCCACGACCAGCAGAGAAAACAAAACAAAACAAAACAAAAAAACAACCCAGAAAGCAGGACACATATGGATAAGCCTGGAGCAGAAGCAGCCATTTGGTCTGAGGAAGCTGTATTGCCTTATGACTGGCAGCTGCTTTAGCAAAATTTCAGTGCCAAACACGTGCCCTAACATGTTTCCATTCCTTAGAGACCTTTCCTATGTGATTTGGGGTTCGGAGCTCTCCTGTCCTGAGGGGGCCCCGTCAGCTAGGCTCCCATGACCGACAGGGGGAGCCCCCGATTCTCATGGTTGGGACCCCTGCACTCACAGAACAGTTGTTGGGTCTGCAGATACTTCCAGTCCGATCCCCAGACCTCACCTGAGCTCCGTCACGAGCTCCTGCCAGGCCACCAGCCAGCCACCTCCTTGGGGCCTGTTTGTCCCAAATGCCCTTCATTCTTCTCTTTCCTCCACTCCAGGCAGAGAGCAAGGGTTCTTCCTTTAACCTCTAACACGAACATGTTTAGGTTATTTCCTAATTGCTGCTTCACACAGAAATTGTTAACAATCACAGCAAAGCAGAGATAAAGGCTCCAGAAGACTCTAAAGCGTCTCTAACAATTCTACAGTTGGCCCCAAGGGTATTGGGACTGCGCGTGTTCTCAGAACAAAGATAGTGCCCAGGCTGGAAATCTGTCCGCTTGCTCCATGCTCAGCCCTGAAACTCACTGAGAACTGGGAGCTCCAGTGGGCAGATCTCAGCCTCGCCCATCTGGGCATGTCCAGAGAGCAGCTCCGGCAGTCACCTCCTCCCAGTGAGCAGTGAGCACGGCCTGGTCTCACTACCGACCCTGCACACAGTCTTCCAACTGCACGTCTACAGTTTTATGCCACTGATACTCTTTATTTCCTGAAATGTCTTTGTCATGTGTCAAGTTGCTCTCTACATCGCTTTTGCTTTGTCTCAGGGCAGTGGGAAAAAAGAGAACATCCACACAGGTGAGCACAAGGTCGAACAACTTGATCGTTGAGTTTCTCAGGTCTTTTGGGCCTGGATTCTCACAAAGGGGCCCCAGCAATGGCTCCCATCTTTCCAGCCGCCCTTCACCCTCTGCCAGCCTCGGCCACTGCAGTTTCTACTCATTTCTAACTGCCAATAAGACATGAAGTCTCTGTAGCACTACCAGTGTCTGTGCTGACCTCGGGACACACTGTGGCTGTGGCTACGAAGGGCTAACCGTTCCCACACTGGGGACACTGCATTCTCATCGCCTGCTGTGCCCAGCCCTGCCAGGTGCAGCATGCTGTTCACAGACCTGGTGACCCTGGGCACAGCTGAAGACACAAGCCAGCCAGGGAGCCGAGCAGCCCAGTCCTGCACGCATGTGTGCACGTGTGTGCTTATATGCATGCACGTACATGTATGAGCATACGTGTGTTTGTGCATGCATGTATGGGCATGTGCTTGTTTGTATGCAACTATAGTGCACTTGTGTGCTTGTGTGTATGTATATCTGCATGCATGTGTGTGTTTGCATGCTTGTGCTGGATGTTATGTGTGTTTGCATGTGTGTTCCTGCCTACATATGTATATTTTTATGTGTGTCCTTGCTTGTGTGTGTGTGTGTGATACCTGTGTGTGGGAATGTGCTGGTCTATGTCTGGGACATACAACGCCTGGTAGGAAGAACAGCCACCAGGAGAAGGAACGGAAGGACAAGCTTTGGAGAAGGTCGCCGTGTTGGGCTGAAGGTCAACTCAGTCTGTGCTAAATCTGGGGAGGAACCTGAGTCAGTCTGTGGCGAGCAGGGAAGTGTGCAGGACAGAGCACCCCGGCCCGCGGGGCGCGCACTGTTGGCACACAGTTCCCGAGCTAAAGCTGTGTCGGCATCCAGATCCCACAGAGGCTGAGCAAACCAGGGCTGCTGGCGAGCAGGGAAAGAAATGCGGTGAGGAACGAGCAGCAGGATGGACGCTCTGGTTGCCTTGTTTACCAGGTGGCCACCGAGCGCCTGTGTGCTCCTGAGCTGTGGCCCGGTGCAGCCGCGCAGCCCGGCCCGGCACGGCCCTCCGTGGGTCTGCTGTGCGCGTGAAGGAACGCTGTGTCTCACTTCCTCTGACACTGAAGCACGGCAGTAACGTCCCCATTTCTAAAAATGAAACCATGAGTCACTGAACAATTATTTTTTCCTACAAAATAAGTTTCCCAAATTGTTCTGGCAAATCCTGGATGTTTTCCTTCTTTTTTAATAGGCCGTCTGCTTCTCGGCCTGGTGTTTTTCCACGGCAGGTCACTGTAGACATTGTTCCCTTGGTTCGATACAAAGTCTGTCAATTTTCTGGTCTTTCACTTAGCCTTTAGTCTCCTTTTTCCGTCTTTATTTTTCCTGAGAGGAAGTTTACATTTAGTGAAGTGCCAAGGTCCTGAAACACAATGAAATAATGACCCGAGTGAGCAGCCACCCCGGAAAACGTGCGGTCCCACCTGCATGCATGCTCCGACCCGGCCTCGCGGCTCTTCCCCACGTTCTGCTCCTGACCTGCGCTGTGTGGAAGATTCCAGGCTGATGCCTTCCATCTCCTGCTCTTCCCCTCAGCACAATTCCAGAGCCAACAAGTCAGCGCCGAATCCTGTCTCTGTGCAGCTGTGCTGTCTCCCGTGCCACGGACATTTTGTTTTTCTCTGGTCCTTAGCCATAATGAGTAGGGTTTTGTGGATGGACAGATTCATTTCACATGGATAAAAAGATAAGAATAAAATTTCTGCCAGAGTGGTTAAATCATGCTAGAATCCCACCCGCCGTATGAGAACCTGGAAGATGCTCATCACCAGCCAGCCTCTGTGTGGCCAGCTTGCAGCTCTCGCCACTAGGAGATTGGTGAGGCCCCTTCCACTACTTCCTGGGATTAATTTGGTGATAAGTTTAAAGGCGCTTTCTAGTATTTATTTACAAGCTGGGCATCTTTCATTGTGAGGCGAGCAAGTCCTTTGCCCACTTTACTGGAGTTCTGCCTGTCTTGCAGCCACCCTGCAAAACTCAGTCCTTACTCATGGGAGCTTGTTACGTGTTATGGATGCAAGGCTTTGATCAGGTGTGTCTTTGTAATATAGTAATCTGTGTTTGCATTTTTCTTTGCTCTCTCTCAGCCTCCTCTCTCATTTCCTTCTTCCCTTCCTTACTTTTCTTTTTAAAAATTATTTTTCTATGTGGTAATATCTGCATAATTAAGATCTTAAGGAAATAGTAACATTTTAAAATAAGTTGGGAAGTATCCTCTTGCACTTTATTTCCCCAAACCAACTTTGAGTATCGGAATGACTAGACAGACTCCAGGCAAGGTAGAATTAGGATGTGTCTGAAATGGCCATCCGAGTATCTGAATACAATTTTATGATACTGGATCTCATACCAAGAAAGACGGTGAGTGATGGAAGATGGAAAGCAGCACAGTGGGGCTGCGGTTGCGTCACTGCCTTGAGAAGACTTCCAAGCTGTGGCACGGAGGGCAAGCGGCAGAAGCTAGAAGACCCCAAGGGGAAGGGCAGAGCGGCAGCCTGCGACATGCAGACATGGTGCACAGAGCTGCTGTCGGAGGGGAAAAGCTGTCCCGAGTAAGGGGGGGTTCCGCTGAGGACGCCGCTGGCATTCACACAGTCCACACGGTGAAAGTAGAGGGCAGCCCCCAGAGGGCAGGGACAGGGCCCCCACTCCCCAGAATGACCCCAGAGAACAGGGACAGGACCCCCACTCCCCAGACTGACCCCAGAGAGCAGGGACAGGACCCCCACTCCCCAGACTGACCCCAGAGAACAGAGACAGGGCCCCCACTCCCCAGACCAGCCCCCAGAGAGCAGAGGACAGGACCCCCACTCCCCAGACTGACCCCAGAGAACAGGGACAGGGCCCCCACTCCACAGACTGACCCCAGAGAACAGGGACAGGACCCCCACTCCCCATACCAGCCCCCAGAGAGCAGAGGACAGGACCCCCACTCCCCAGACTGACCCCAGAGAACAGGGACAGGGCCCCCACTCCCCAGACCAGCCCCCAGAGGGCAGAGGACAGGACCCCCACTCCCCAGACTGACCCCAGAGAACAGGGACAGGGCCCCCACTCCCCAGACCAGCCCCCAGAGGGCAGGGACAGGGCCCCCACTCCCCAGACCAGCCCCAGAGAACAGAGACACGGCCCCCACTCCCCAGACCAGCCCCAGAGAACAGAGACACGGCCCCCACTCCCCAGACTGACCCCAGAGAACAGGGACAGGGCCCCCACTCCCCAGACCAGCCCCAGAGAACAGAGACACGGCCCCCACTCCCCAGACTGACCCCAGAGAACAGGGACACGGCCCCCACTCCCCAGACCAGCCCCAGAGAACAGAGACACGGCCCCCACTCCCCAGACCAGCCCCCAGAGAGCAGAGACAGGGCCTCCACTCCCCAGACTGACCCCAGAGAACAGGGACAGGGCCTCCACTCCTCAGACTGACCCCAGAGAACAGAGACACGGCCCCCACTCCCCAGACCAGCCCCCAGAGAGCAGGGACAGGACCCCCACTCCCCAGACCAGCCCCCAGAGAGCAGAGGACAGGGCCCCCACTCCCCAGACCAGCCCCCAGAGAGCAGAGGACAGGGCCCCCACTCCCCAGACTGACCCCAGAGGGCAGGGACAGGGCCCCCACTCCCCAGACTGACCCCCAGAGAGCAGAGGACAGGGCCCCCACTCCCCAGACCGGCCCCCAGAGAGCAGAGGACAGGGCCCCACTCCCCAGACCGGCCCCCAGAGAGCAGAGGACAGGGCCCCCACTCCCCAGACCGGCCCCCAGAGAGCAGAGGACAGGGCCCCACTCCCCAGACCGGCCCCCAGAGAGCAGAGGACAGGGCCCCCACTCCCCAGACCGGCCTCCAGAGAGCAGAGGACAGGGCCCCCACTCCCCAGACCGGCCCCCAGAGAGCAGAGGACAGGGCCCCCACTCCCCAGACCAGCCCCCAGAGACCAGGGACAGGACCCCCACTCCCCAGACTGACCCCCAGAGAGCAGAGGACAGGGCCCCCACTCCCCAGACCGGCCTCCAGAGAGCAGAGGACAGGACCCCCACTCCCCAGACCAGCCCCCAGAGACCAGGGACAGGACCCCCACTCCCCAGACTGACCCCCAGAGGGCAGAGGACAGGGCCCCCACTCCCCAGACCGGTCCTAGAGAGCAGGGACAGGGCCCCCACTCCCCAGACCAGCCCCAGAGAACAGAGGACAGGGCCCCCACTCCCCAGACTGACCCCAGAGAACAGGGACACGGCCCCCACTCCCCAGACTGACCCCAGAGAACAGGGACAGGGCCCCCACTCCCCAGACTGACCCCAGAGAGCAGAGGACAGGGGCCCCACTCCCCAGACTGACCCCAGAGAACAGAGACACGGCCCCCACTCCCCAGACCAGCCCCCAGAGAGCAGAGACAGGGCCCCCACTCCCCAGACCGGCCCCCAGAGAGCAGAGGACAGGACCCCCACTCCCCAGACCGGCCCCCAGAGAGCAGAGGACAGGGCCCCCACTCCCCAGACCTGCCCTAGAGAGCAGGGACAGGGCCCCCACTCCCCAGACCAGCCCCAGAGAACAGAGGACAGGACCCCCACTCCCCAGACCAGCCCCAGAGAGCAGAGGACAGGGCCCCCACTCCCCAGACCGGCCCTAGAGAGCAGAGGACAGGACCCCCACTCTCCAGACCAGCCCTAGAGAGCAGGGGACAGGACCCCCACTCCCCAGAACAGCCCCCTGAGGGCAGAGGACAGGGCCCCCACTCCCCAGACTGACCCCCAGAGAGCAGAGGACAGGGCCCCCACTCCCCAGACCAGCCCCAGAGAGCAGAGGACAGGGCCCCCACTCCCCAGACTGACCCCCAGAGGGCAGGGACAGGGCCCCCACTCCCCAGACCGGCCCCCAGAGAGCAGGGACACGGCCCCTACTCCCCAGACTGACCCCAGAGGGCAGGGACAGGGCCCCCACTCCCCAGACCAGCCCTCAGAGAGCAGAGACAGGGCCCCCACTCCCTAGACCAGCCCCCAGAGAGCAGAGGACAGGGCCCCTACTCCCCAGACCAGCCCCCAGAGAGCAGAGGACAGGACCCCCACTCCCCAGACCAGCCCCCAGAGAGCAGAGACACGGCCCCCACTCCCCAGACTGACCCCAGAGAACAGGGACAGGACCCCCACTCCCCAGACTGACCCCCAGAGGGCAGAGGACAGGGCCCCCACTCCCCAGACTGACCCCAGAGAACAGAGACACGGCCCCCACTCCCCAGACCAGCCCCCAGAGAACAGGGACAGGGCCCCCACTCCCCAGACCGGCCCCCAGAGAGCAGAGGACAGGACCCCCACTCCCCAGACCAGCCCCCAGAGAACAGAGACAGGGCCCCCACTCCCCAGACCAGCCCCAGAGAGCAGAGGACAGGGCCCCCACTCCCCAGACTGACCCCAGAAAACAGGGACAGGGCCCCCACTCCCCAGACCAGCCCCCAGAGAACAGGGACAGGGCCCCCACTCCCCAGACCAGCCCCAGAGAGCAGAGGACAGGGCCCCCACTCCCCAGACTGACCCCAGAGAACAGAGACAGGGCCCCCACTCCCCAGACCAGCCCCCAGAGAGCAGGGGACAGGACCCCCACTCCCCAGACCTGCCCCCAGAGAGCAGAGGATAAGGCCCCCACTCCCCAGACCAGCCCCCAGAGAGCAGAGGACAGGGCCCCCACTCCCCAGACCAGCCCCCAGAGAGCAGAGGACAGGACCCCCACTCCCCAGACCAGCCCCCAGAGAACAGGGACAGGGCCCCCACTCCCCAGACCAGCCCCAGAGAGCAGAGGACAGGACCCCCACTCCCCAGACTGACCCCAGAGAACAGGGACAGGGCCCCCACTCCCCAGACTGACCCCAGAGAACAGGGACAGGGCCCCCACTCCCCAGACCAGCCCCAGAGAGCAGAGGACAGGGCCCCCACTCCCCAGACTGACCCCAGAGAACAGAGACAGGGCCCCCACTCCCCAGACCAGCCCCAGAGAGCAGAGGACAGGGCCCCCACTCCCCAGACTGACCCCAGAGAACAGAGACAGGGCCCCCACTCCCCAGACCAGCCCCCAGAGAGCAGGGGACAGGACCCCCACTCCCCAGACCTGCCCCCAGAGAGCAGAGGATAAGGCCCCCACTCCCCAGACCAGCCCCCAGAGAGCAGGGACAGGGCCCCCACTCCCCAGACTGACCCCAGAGAACAGGGACAGGGCCCCCACTCCCCAGACCAGCCCCCAGAGAGCAGAGGACAGGGCCCCCACTCCCCAGACTGACCCCAGAGAGCAGAGACAGGGCCCCCACTCCCCAGACTGACCCCAGAGAACAGAGACAGGGCCCCCACTCCCCAGACTGACCCCAGAGAGCAGAGGACAGGGCCCCCACTCCCCAGACCAGCCCCCAGAGAGCAGAGGACAGGGCCCCCACTCCCCAGACTGAATGTCTCACTGGCACCCTGGAAACCTTGTAAGTCATGGATCATTGCTTAACACAGACAGACAATGTTTGCTTCGATGGTAGGAAATAATTGCTCCTAGAATAAACATTGTTCTGGTTTTAATGAGTCAAACAGTAAGTACAGAAAGCAGCAACCAGCTAGCAAGTAAATCAGCTTCAATAAAGAACAAAGATGGACAATATCCATAAGAAGTAAAAAGTAATGCAGGTCCTAGAAAGGAAAAATAGAAACAACATTCTGAGAAATGGTGACATAATTAACGGATTAAACCTAGTCCAGAATAGTAGGCCACAGTGAAATGAACAGAAAACCACATTGAAACACAGGAACAAAATTTAAATGTTCAGAAATTTAATAAGAAATGTGGAAGAATAAGAAAGAGAAAATTCATATTCTAGGAGTTGACAGATATGTCTTAAGTAAAAAATTAGATGTATGGAAAATGTGAAAATGACATAAAAACACTAAATTTAAAGAGCTAGAAGCAGAAACTACCTGAGAAAATCACAGAAGAAAGAATTAAACAGATGGAAGACCCCTGGGTGAGCATGGGAAAATTCCAGTTGACTCACATAGACTTGAGAAGAGAAGAAAACTCTCCCAGACATCTGCGACGTGAACCTAAGTGATGGCCAGATTCGGTGAAAACTGCCCCTTTACAGACCCGGGAGACCCAGCGACCCGGAAGTAACGAAGACAGCGATATGAAGGCATCCCATCAAAACCTTCTCAAGATCACAGAAAAAGAGGAAGACTTGCTAGCAGCCGCGGAGTATTACCGAGGAAGGGAGAGGTGGAGCTAGCAGATTCCTCATTAGAGATCATTCTAATGGCAACATCGGGGAAGGAGGGTTGAGACTTCCAAAAGTTACTTCTAAGTAAAAGCAACAAAACTTTGAAAGATAGATCAGGACTAATCTTTTTCAGGATTCTGAAAATAAAGCCAAATTTTTCCGTAGCCTATGGTCGGTTTGCTCAGTGAGAGTCAGCGTCCGAGAGAACCGCTCACTTTGATGTTTCAAGACTTCCACCAGACTTCTCGCGCCCAACTCAGCTCAGCCCTGGAAGCAAGCGAAGGTATCTCTGACTGGGTGTGGAATGCATCCAGTACTTTACTTCCAGAGGATTTAGTCAAACACTTAGTATTTAGGCAAGTGTTTAAAGGACGCGCCGGCCTCAGGCTATGGATGAACGCCCGGGAAGACAATTCTGCAGCCAACGAGCTTCAAAGGGTACGCTAAAGAAGGCCAGCATCACCCCACTTAGAAAATCTCTGACAGGTTTCTGGAAGTCCAGAAGCCGGGCACAGGTGTTCACTGTGTGCTTGCTGGGGGATGGCTGAGGGGCACTAGGCTCTCCCCTGTGATCCATACCAGGTTTTTCATGGTCAAAAAGTGGCGCTAGCCCAGGGTCCTAGATTAGCTTGCTGAGACTGAAACACGCTCCAGCACGTTCAGTGTCTCAGCAAATACTGGGAGATTTATTCGTTTCCTCATATGCAAACATCTTTCATCAGTAGCCGCCTAGAAATCAGTAGATGCTCTCAGGGCATGTCGCAAAAAGAATACAAAGGCAAACTTTGAAGGAAGAGCTCTGCTACACAGGACCAGAGCCCTCAGAAGGCGAGAACTTGACACCTAAGCCGGTCACTACATCATTTCAAGTTGAGAATCATGGGAAACATCAGAGTGTATGACCATTCACAACAAAAGGCAAGCACAAAACCTCTCTGGGGAAATCGGGGATTTGGAAGACCCACTCTTTAACTTAGCTGTTTAACATATGCACAAATGGTTACAGAAAACCACATCTAAACTTAAATAACACTTGAGAACAAAGTCTCACAAAATGGAGAATATCAAGTAGAAACTTTTCTAGTGATATAGATATTCTGCAGTTAAAAAAAAGTAAGATCTTCACTAGAGTGACTCAATAGATTTGAGCAATTAAAAAAAAACAAAACAGTGCCGGGCACCGGTGGCTCACGCCTGTAATCCTAGCTACTCAGGAGGGTGAGATCTGAGGATCGTGGTTCAAAGCCAGACCGGGCAGGAACGTCTTGGAGACTCTTATCTCCAATAAACCACCAGATATCCGGAAGTGGTGCTGTGGCTCAAGTGGTAGAGCGCTAGCCTTGAGCTGAAGAGCTGAGGGACAGCGTCCAGGCCCAGAGTTCAGGCCCCACGACCGACAAAAAGAAAAAGAAAAAGAAAAAAAGAGATAAATCCAAAGTTGGTTCAAAAGCTGAAAAATAATACAACATATCATAGTAGAATCAGCTTGTCAAAGTATTACTCTGTTTATTCAACAAACTAGAAGAGAGCTGCTAAATCCTATGAGAACCTTATGACTTATTAGAAAAAGACTGCATGTTTTTCCCATAAGACAAGAAGAAAAATATGTTCAATCTTGCCACCTCTATCAACCCAAATTAGGTATTATAGCCAAGACAATGACACAGGAAAAAAATTAATACATTGATAATGGCAACGAAGAAAATCTATCTCTATTTGCAGATTATAGGAGCTTGTATGTATAAAATACTCAGGAATAGTCACAGACACAATTAGAACTAGAGTAACTTAAGTAAAGTTGTAGGATACAGCATAAATATACAAAGACAATTCTCTTGATATATACTAACAGTGAAAAATCAGAATATGGGTTAAGATTATGGATTAAGATATGGATTATAGTTGATATAGCATGAACAACATAAATAACAAATAACATGAATACATTTAACCAAAGCAAAATACGGCCTGTACACTGAAGCCATCCAAATATATTTTGAAAGAAATGAAGTAAGACTTAATGAATAGAAAGTCTATGTTCATGAATTGGAAGATCTGATGTTTTGAATATGACAATATCCTCTACATTTTCTACAGATTTCATATAGTACTTACCAAAATTTGATCCATTTTTACAGAAATTAACAAATTACTCAAGTTAAAAGACTCGGGATGGCCAAAGCAGCCATTGAATAGAAATGGCTTGTTCACATTTCCAATTCCAAAACGTAGTGTAAATCTACAATAATCCAGATGGTGTGGGCTTAGCATTAATGGGCAGGCTAATCAATGAGACAGAATCAAGAAACCAGGAATGAATCTGTAGCCAACTTATTTTCTGCCACAATATCTAGTACGTTAGTGAAAAAAATGAATCTTTTTGGGAATATTGTCTATACAATTGTAAATCCACTTGTGTACAACTGAGTTTAGCACCTTCTGAAACCATGTATAAAGTTAACTACAAAATGGCCAAAATCTAAAATAAATAGACTGACTCTAACAATAGAAGGCAAAGCAGATTCGGAACAAGGAATGAGACCAAGGGCAGAGAAGCTGTGAGAAACTGTCGGCAATTCAATGAGCCAGGGACACGGTCATGTTCACACACGTTGGAACATGTGTGTGTGCATGCACGTGCATCAACCATCCAGCTTCGCTCTGCCATCTATAAGGATGTGGTAACCTGAGAGGTCTTCTGCTTTGCTGATGTGGCTATGAATTGGTTTATTTCCTGTGGGTTTTATTTATCAGGAAACTTTGAAATACCAGCGGTGAGTGATGGAAGGGGTGGCCCTGATCAAGCTTTTCTTTTAAACCATTTGTTGCGTTGAAACTCCTCTGTGCAGCTGCTTACAGATGATAACAAACGTTTTTAAAATGCCGGCTGCGGCCCTCGAGGGCCGGGTGAGTCACGGGACGGTGTGTGTGCCTGGTGGCTGGGACCGGAGCTCTGCCCCACTGGAGAGGCTTGTGGGCTTTGGCTTGGCCTCCTCCATCTGTCCAACAGCCCCGCTGCAGCCTGCCTGCCTCCACGCATCCTGCGTGTGTCCCGTGTGCATCCTGCGCGTCCACGCTCCTGTTCAGCGGGAGGAGGGCAGTCTGGAGCTAGAGGCCAGTGACCCGGCTTCCGTCTTGACGCAGACTTGGAGTGGCTTCTGACTGGCTCGGCCTCCCGTCGTACCCCTGTGCCCCGCTCCCCGGGCTCTGTGGGAGCTGCTTTTCTTGTCTTCCTCTTTCAATAAGTCTGGTCCCCGGCCCAGCGCGGTCTGGGGAGGCCGCGCTGCCCTCGGCTCCTCTCTGTACCCTTTTCTGACGGGAGCCCTGCCGGACGGCAGACGGGGTAGGGGCGGCGGCCCCTGGACAAGCTGGCGCTGCTGGGCAGCCGTTTCTAGGCATTGCCCTGTTGCCACACGCATGTGCACACGCTCATGTGCACGCACACACACACAGGATCTGTGAGCTTCACTCAGCCCAGCAAGCTCAGCGGGGCAAACCGTGGCAATTTGAAGCTCCCTCTCGTGGTTGATTGCTCTAGTTCCCAGGTCGAGTGAGCATTTATTTCATAACCAGGAATCATGGCAGTGGCCTCTGCTGCAATGGGAGCACTCCTGGGAGAGAGCCCTGGACGCCGCGGGGGTGCCAGGAGCTCCAACGCTGTGCTCAGATCCACACCTGCTGGCTGACTCCCTGCAGGAAGGCCGAGACGGGGAGGGGGCTGGCCAGGCTGGGGGCGCACGCTCTGGGCTCCCGGGGAGGCTGCAGCGTGGGCTGCTGACCTTGGGCTGGGGGGGGCGCCCTGGTCTCTGGAGCTGGGCCCGGGGGGGGGGGGGGCGACCTGGTCTCCGGAGCCGGGCTGGGTGGGGGGGCACCCTGGTCTCTGGAGCTGGGCCCGGGGGAGGGGGCGCCCTGGTCTCTGGAGCAGCACCCTTTCATGAGTGCAGAGAGACCCGAGCCAGGGACGCGGCCCCTGGAGACTGGGCCGTGGTTGGACGGGACAGACACACCGCACGCATGTGCAGGTAAACCAGGGTGCTGATTTAGCCACACTCACAGTAAGCGTGCAAGGGAGCTTTAGGAAGCCTGCCGGTGACTGCAGACTGGATCAGAAGCCTGGCGCATTCCCCTCCTGGCTCCTTCAGAAGTGACCCGGGCCTCGGCCTCCGGACCCCTGCGAGGAGGACATGCTCCTTCTGGGCTTTTGAGCTTAAAACCCAGCAAGATGGCAGCAATGAGCACGTGGAGCAGCAATGAGCCGCAAAGGAGCAAATCGCGTCCTCACTTCCTGCCCTCGCAGAGCCTGAGGCTCTGGCCTGAGGGGGTGAAGTTTAGATGGAGACTGACAGCCGGCTGTCAGGAGCAGGCGCTGCAGGTTTGGCTAACCTGCCTTCTCTTTCCTGGAGATGTAAAGGTTAAACCCAAGGGCGGCGGAGGACCTCGCGGCAGAGGCCCGCCGTGCCAGGCCTGTGTGCAGCCAGGGCCTCATCCAGGAAGCCTGTCGCGCTCCAGGCCGGTCTGTGGTCGCGGCTCAGCTGGACAGCGTGTTTGCAAACGTCACTCTGTCGGTGGGTGCACGTCCTCCGGATGGAGCACGTCCCCGGGATGCTCACAGCTCATGGGGGCTGCGGGGGAGAAGGCGCTGTCCAGCCACAAGGCAAGCAGGGACTTGGTGCTGAGCCCCCTGGTCCTGGGGCTCGTCGCCAGGCCGCAGAAAGGCTCGAAGCACGGCCAAACTTTCATGGAGCTAAGCAGACCCGCAGCCATGCCTGTCCACACACCTCATCTTGAGCCTTGGGATGCTTTTATCTGAAGCCTTCCCAGAGCTGTGGAAAGAGCAGCTGCGGAGGCCGGCCGTGTCTGTGACTCAGCGTGGATTGCTTTCTCTGGGGTGTGTTTGTACAATTCCACTCCTCTTAATACCCAGCAAAATAGTTCTCAAGTTCATTTTGTTTCTGAAAACACTTGATATTACGTGTGCTTACGCTCAAAATTTTTAATACTGCTTAATATTTAGTTTGAATAAACTACAAAGGAGACTTGAGCAAACAAAACTTTAACACTCTCCACGTGGCACTCCTGGTTTCCTCGCCCTTTCACAACGTGGGCGCACGGATTTCCGGCATTAGGAGATGAGTATTCCATTCTTTCGGATTGGATCTACTTAAGACCATGTGGTTTCTTAGATGAAAGGAAATCCTAGGACCTTTTGTTACCACCATGACTGGAGAGGGAAAAAAAGACTGAAGCGATTTCCTAGATGCCAAATGGTCCTAATAAAACATTCCCAACAAGCCAGCACAGCCGCGTCTGCACACGCGGCGCAGAGGCTCACTGCGAGGGGTGAGCTTGCCCAAGTGAGGAGGAAATGCCGAATAAGACGGCCTGGGTCAACCTAGCTGAAATGTGTGTGTGTGGACACGCATGCACACGTGTGTGCACATGCTAAATAATTCTTGGGGCCTGCCTTGACTCGGACTGTGACCTTTCTCATCAAGCCGTTTTGCTGTGGATAATCCTCTCGGTTTTCAAACCGTCTGTGAGTGGTTTTGTTCCCTCACCGTCCGTGTGGGGTGTTAGTTTTGCCGGATGTGGCTTCTCAGTTCCTCGGGACCTCCTTTCCTGCTCTGCTCTCGGGAGGAGCCGTGCTGCCGCCTGCGGGTGAGGGGCCGTGGGCCGCTCTGTACCGCCTTCCCGCTCCTCCCGTGTTCATGGTGAAGTGTGTCCTCAGACAGCAGGCGTGAGATGTGTTCAGGCCTCGGTTCTGTGAACACGTCTGCTCTGACCTGTCCTCTCTGTCATCCTGTTTGGCATTATTTGTTCCTCCCCCAGGAAGGACCTGGGCGCTGGGGTCGCTGGGAGATGAGCCCTACGTCTGGCATGCCAGTGCCAGCAGGCCAGTGCCCCAGAGGAGAAGCCCTGCTGTCCATTGTGCTCCAAGTTCTGAAAGAAAGAGAGGCAAAGCTGCGCGCCAGAGCCCTGCGTGCAGCCACGCTGCGGACGCTGCGGGACGCAGTCATGCAGAGACAAGCCGGTGGGCACACTTCACGCACACGTATCCTGAGAGCTGTCCCCCGCGGTGGTGCGCCCACACTTCACGCACACGTATCCTGAGAGCTGTCCCCCGCGGCTGGGCGCCCACACTTCACGCACACTGGTGTCCTGAGAGCTGTCCCCCGCGGTGGTGCGCCCACACTTCACGCACACTGGGGTCCTGAGAGCTGTCCCCCGCGGATGGGCACCCACACTTCACGCACACTGGTGTCCTGAGAGCTGTCCCCCACGGCTGGGCGCCCACACTTCACGCACACGTATCCTGAGAGCTGTCCCCCGCGGTGGTGCGCCCACACTTCACGCACACTGGGGTCCTGAGAGCTGTCCCCCGCGGTGGTGTGCCCACACTTCACGCACACTGGTGTCCTGAGAGCTGTCCCCCGCAGATGGGCACCCACACTTCACGCACACTGGTGTCCTGAGAGCTGTCCTCTGCGGTGGTGCGCCCACACTTCACGCACACGTATCCTGAGAGCTGTCCCCCGCGGCTGGGCGCCCACACTTCACGCACACGTATCCTGAGAGCTGTCCCCCGCGGCTGGGCGCCCACACTTCACGCACACGTATCCTGAGAGCTGTCCCCCGCGGCTGGGCGCCCACACTTCACGCACACGTATCCTGAGAGCTGTCCCCCGCGGCTGGGCGCCCACACTTCACGCACACGTATCCTGAGAGCTGTCCCCCGCGGTGGTGCGCCCACACTTCACGCACACATATCCTGAGAGCTGTCCCCCGTGGCTGGGCGCCCACACTTCACGCACACGTATCCTGAGAGCTGTCCCCCGCGGCTGGGCGCCCACACTTCACGCACACGTATCCTGAGAGCTGTCCCCCGCGGCTGGGCGCCCACACTTCACACACACGTATCCTGAGAGCTGTCCCCCGCGGCTGGGCACCCACACTTCACGCACACGTATCCTGAGAGCTGTCCCCCGCGGCTGGGCACCCACACTTCATGCACACTGGTGTCCTGAGAGCTGTCCCCCGCGGCTGGGCGCCCACACTTCACGCACACTGGTGTCCTGAGAGCTGTCCCCGCGGCTGGGCGCCCACAGCAGCTTCTGGATGGCTGTGACTCACCCTGCCTGTGATCCTCCTGTTTATACCTCAGTGTAGCTAGAATGAGAGATCAGTTTTTGTTGGGATGCAGTCTTGATAAATTCTTGCCCAGCGGACCTCAAATCACGGTTCCCCCGATCTCTGCTTCTAGTGTGGCTGGCATAAGGACACGGTCTGCTCTCTCCTGCCAGCGATCATATTACTGATACATGACGAAGCCATGTCCTGTCTCCAGTTACCCCTTGCAAATGATGAGAATAACCACCTCCAAACCAAAGGACTATGAAATCCATACCCTGTTGTCTGCTTTCTCTAAGATTGGACACATCTTTACTTCTAGAGGACTCACAGAGGGTGCAGCATTTGATTTTCCTCAGGGTGGTTTCCCACGAAGTTCCTGTGTGTCTGTGGGCCAGGTACCATGGCTTGGATGTGATCATGAGCAGAATCATGACCCCTGACCCACGTACCGCATGTAACACAGCAGAGCATTGTGCAGGATGACACAGGAATCGCATCAACCAAGGACCGTGTGCTTGAGAATCACTGTTTCCATGGAAATGCAGGGAGTCCGGTGTAAGGAATCACGGCCAGTTGTATTTTAGATCACACATCCCTGTGTGAGGGAAAACCTGTGCCATTTGTGTTTCTGAGCTTGGCTTGCCACACTCAACACAAGTCGCTCTGGGTCCATCCATTCCCTGCAAGCAACATTATTTTATTCTTTCCAGTGGCTGTGTAAAGTTCCTTCCTGGAGACACCACGGCATCTGCGCTGTTCCATAACTTGGCTACCGTGAACCGTGGTGAGGATTCTGTGGTGCTCTGCACACTGCTGTGAACAGTGGTGACGAGTCTGTGGTGCTCTGCACACTGCTGTGAACAGTGGTGAGCAGTCTGTGGTGCTCTGCACACGGCTGTGAACCGTGGTGAGGATTCTGTGGTGCTCTGCACACTGCTGTGAACAGTGGTGAGGAGTCTGTGGTGCTCTGCACACTGCTGTGAACAGTGGTGAGGAGTCTGTGGTGCTCTGCACACTGTTGTGAACAGTGGTGAGGAGTCTGTGGTGCTCTGCACACTGTCGTGAACAGTGCTGAGGAGTCTGTGGTGCTCTGCACACGGCTGTGAACAGTGGTGAGGGGTCTGTGGTGCTCTGCACACTGCTGTGAACAGTGGTGAGGAGTCTGTGGTGCTCTGCACACTGTCGTGAACAGTGCTGAGGAGTCTGTGGTGCTCTGCACACGGCTGTGAACAGTGGTGAGGAGTCTGTGGTGCTCTGCACACTGCTGTGAACAGTGGTGAGGAGTCTGTGGTGCTCTGCACACTGCTGTGAACAGTGGTGAGGGGTCTGTGGTGCTCTGCACACGGCTGTGAACAGTGGTGAGGAGTCTGTGGTGCTCTGCACACTGCTGTGAACAGTGGTGAGGAGTCTGTGGTGCTCTGCACACTGTTGTGAACAGTGGTGAGGAGTCTGTGGTGCTCTGCACACTGTCGTGAACAGTGGTGAGGAGTCTGTGGTGCTCTGCACACTGTCGTGAACAGTGGTGAGGAGTCTGTGGTGCTCTGCACACTGTCGTGAACAGTGGTGAGGAGTCTGTGGTGCTCTGCACACGGCTGTGAACAGTGGTGAGGGGTCTGTGGTGCTCTGCACACTGTCGTGAACAGTGGTGAGGAGTCTGTGGTGCTCTGCACACTGTCGTGAACAGTGGTGAGGAGTCTGTGGTGCTCTGCACACTGTCGTGAACAGTGGTGAGGACTCTGTGGTGCTCTGCACACTGTCGTGAACAGTGGTGAGGAGTCTGTGGTGCTCCGCACACTGCTGTGAACCGTGGTGAGGAGTCTGTGGTGCTCCGCACACTGCTGTGAACAGTGGTGAGGAGTCTGTGGTGCTCTGCACACTGTTGTGAACAGTGGTGAGGAGTCTGTGGTGCTCCGCACACTGCTGTGAACAGTGGTGAGGAGTCTGTGGTGCTCTGCACACTGCTGTGAACAGTGCTGAGGAGTCTGTGGTGCTCTGCACACTGCTGTGAACAGTGGTGAGGAGTCTGTGGTGCTCTGCACACTGCTGTGAACAGTGGTGAGGAGTCTGTGGTGCTCTGCACACTGTTGTGAACAGTGCTGAGGGGTCTGTGGTGCTCTGCACACTCCTGTGAACAGTGCTGAGGATTCTGTGGTGCTCTGCACACTGTTGTGAACAGTGCTGAGGAGTCTGTGGTGCTCTGCACACGGCTGTGAACAGTGGTGAGGGGTCTGTGGTGCTCTGCACACTGCTGTGAACAGTGCTGAGGGGTCTGTGGTGCTCTGCACACTGTCGTGAACAGTGGTGAGGAGTCTGTGGTGCTCTGCACACTGCTGTGAACCGTGGTGAGGAGTCTGTGGTGCTCTGCACACTGTTGTGAACAGTGGTGAGGAGTCTGTGGTGCTCTGCACACTGTCGTGAACAGTGGTGAGGAGTCTGTGGTGCTCTGCACACTGTCGTGAACAGTGGTGAGGAGTCTGTGGTGCTCTGCACACTGCTGTGAACAGTGGTGAGGAGTCTGTGGTGCTCTGCACACTGTCGTGAACCGTGGTGAGGAGTCTGTGGTGCTCTGCACACTGCTGTGAACAGTGGTGAGGAGTCTGTGGTGCTCTGCACACTGCTGTGAACCGTGGTGAGGAGTCTGTGGTGCTCTGCACACTGTCATGAACAGTGCTGAGGAGTCTGTGGTGCTCTGCACACGGCTGTGAACAGTGGTGAGGGGTCTGTGGTGCTCTGCACACGGCTGTGAACAGTGGTGAGGAGTCTGTGGTGCTCTGCACACTGCTGTGAACAGTGGTGAGGAGTCTGTGGTGCTCTGCACACTGTCGTGAACAGTGGTGAGGGGTCTGTGGTGCTCTGCGCACTGCTGTGAACAGTGGTGAGGGGTCTGTGGTGCTCTGCACACTGCTGTGAACAGTGGTGAGGGGTCTGTGGTGCTCTGCACACTACTGTGAACAGTGGTGAGGAGTCTGGGGTGCTCTGCACACTGCTGTGAACAGTTGTGAGGAGTCTGGGGTGCTCTGCACACTGCTGTGAACAGTGGTGAGGGGTCTGTGGTGCTCTGCACACTGCTGTGAACAGTGGTGAGGAGTCTGTGGTGCTCTGCACACTGCTGTGAACAGTGGTGAGGAGTCTGTGGTGCTCTGCACACTGCTGTGAACAGTGGTGAGGGGTCTGTGGTGCTCTGCACACTGCTGTGAACAGTGGTGAGGAGTCTGTGGTGCTCTGCGCACTGCTGTGAACAGTGGTGAGGAGTCTGTGGTGCTCTGCACACTGCTGTGAACCGTGGTGAGGGGTCTGTGGTGCTCTGCGCACTGCTGTGAAAAGTGGTGAGGAGTCTGTGGTGCTCTGCACACTGTTGTGAACAGTGGTGAGGAGTCTGTGGTGCTCTGCACACTGCTGTAAACAGTGGTGAGGAGTCTGTGGTGTTCTGCACACGGCTGTGAACAGTCGTGAGGAGTCTGTGGTGTTCTGCACACTGTTGTGAACAGTGGTGAGGAGTCTGTGGTGCTCTGCACACTGTCGTGAACAGTGGTGAGGAGTCTGTGGTGCTCTGCACACTGCTGTGAACAGTGGTGAGGAGTCTGTGGTGTTCTGCACACGGCTGTGAACAGTGGTGAGGAGTCTGTGGTGCTCTGCACACTGTCGTGAACAGTGGTGAGGAGTCTGTGGTGCTCTGCACACTGCTGTGAACAGTGGTGAGGATTCTGTGTTGGTCTGCACACTGCTGTGAACGGTGGTGAGGAGTCTGGGGTGCTCTGCACACTACTGTGAACAGTGGTGAGGAGTCTGTGGTGCTCTGCACACTGTCGTGAACAGTGGTGAGGAGTCTGTGGTGCTCTGCACACTGCTGTGAACAGTGGTGAGGATTCTGTGGTGCTCCGCACACTGCTGTGAACAGGGGTGAGGAGTCTGTGGTGCTCTGCACACTGCTGTGAACAGTGGTGAGGAGTCTGTGGTGCTCTGCACACTGCTGTGAACAGTGGTGAGGAGTCTGTGGTGCTCTGCACACTGCTGTGAACAGTGGTGAGGAGTCTGTGGTGCTCTGCACACTGCTGTGAACAGGGGTGAGGAGTCTGTGGTGCTCCGCACACTGCTCTGAACAGGGGTGAGGAGTCTGTGGTGCTCTGCACACTGTCGTGAACAGTGCTGAGGAGTCTGTGGTGCTCTGCTGGCTCACTGTGAGTCGGTGTTGTAGATTCTGCGTTTGGTGGCTGGAATCTGCTCTGAGCGGCGAGGTAACCATGCAGGGCTGCATCTCAAGTCCCGTCGGCACAGCCACCTCATCCACACAGCCTGGTGCATGGTGCCGGGACTTTGGCTGGAGGTGAGTAGAAAGCGTGATTTCCACACATGAAGTAATTATGTCAGATAACAAGGAAGAGCAGACAGGGCCCTCCCAGGGCCAGACACTCCACAGCCAGCCAGGGCCAGGCCGCCTGCGGTCCCACGCCCCCTCCCCGACTCTCACCTGCTGGGTGGTCCTGGGCTTGTCTGGGCCCTGTCTGGGCTTGTGGTCAATGCTTGCTCACCTGGCCCACAGCCCTGCCTGGATGAGCACTCCCCTGGGGCAGCTCTGCATCTCGGGCTAGGTCTGACATGCTGCTGGGCTAGGCGGAGGAGGCGCCAAGGTCATTGGGATGGGGTGCTGAGAGCTGGGCCAAGACTGGAGTCGGTCCTGCGGGCAAAGCAGAGCGCTGGAGCACTTCCCGTGTGCTCAGGGGACACAGGAAAGCCGTGGGCTAGCGGGATGAGGGATGAGAGCCCAGACCCTGCCCTGCACGCTTTGAGTGCTCCAAGAAACACATGGCCTGGGCTCAAGGTGTTCGGAGCAGAGACCCGTGACTAGCACTAGAATGCCAGGCAGAGGACGAGCCAGAGCCCCTGGGCCCGGGCTCGGAGTTGCCAGGGGGCTGATGGTGAGCAGCTGGAGGAAGGGGTCACTGTGGGGGAGGGAGGGGAGGAGGGGTTAGTGGGGAGGGGAGGAGGGGTCCCTGGGAAGCAGAACCATCCAGGGCGGGCCGGTGGCCAGCCCTGGCCACTGTCCTGGGGAGGCAGAACTGCACGAGGCTCCCTGACTGCCGAACCGCCCCCCCCCCCCCCCCGCCAGGGCACTGCAGCGTCAGAAAGAGGCGCCAGCAGGGGTCAAGGTAACCGGAAACCCCAGCCCCTGCTGCGCGGACCTCCTCTGTCCAGCTGCCACCCAGCCCCTGCTGCGCGGACCTCCTCTGTCCAGCTGCCACCCAGCCCCTGCTGCGCGGACCTCCTCTGTCCAGCTACCACCCAGCCCCTGCTGCGCGGACCTCCTCTGTCCAGCTACCACCCAGCCCCTGCTGCGCGGACCTCCTCTGTCCAGCTACCACCCAGCCCCTGCTGCGCGGACCTCCTCTGTCCAGCTACCACCCAGCCCCTGCTGCGCGGACCTCCTCTGTCCAGCTACCACCCAGCCCCTGCTGCGCGGACCTCCTCTGTCCAGCTACCACCCAGCCCCTGCTGCGCGGACCTCCTCTGTCCAGCTACCACCCAGCCCCTGCTGCGCGGACCTCCTCTGTCCAGCTGCCACCCAGCCCCTGCTGCGCGGACCTCCTCTGTCCAGCTGCCACCCAGCCCCTGCTGCGCGGACCTCCTCTGTCCAGCTGCCACCCAGCCCCTGCTGCGCGGACCTCCTCTGTCCAGCTGCCACCCAGCCCCTGCTGCGCGGACCTCCTCTGTCCAGCTGCCACCCAGCCCCTGCTGCGCGGACCTCCTCTGTCCAGCTGCCACCCAGCCCCTGCTGCGCGGACCTCCTCTCTCCAGCTGCCACCCAGCCCCTGCTGCGCGGACCTCCTCTCTCCAGCTGCCACCCAGCCCCTGCTGCGCGGACCTCCTCTGTCCAGCTGCCACCCAGCCCCTGCTGCGCGGACCTCCTCTGTCCAGCTGCCACCCAGCCCCTGCTGCGCGGACCTCCTCTGTCCAGCTGCCACCCAGCCCCTGCTGCGCGGACCTCCTCTGTCCAGCTGCCACCCAGCCCCTGCTGCGCGGACCTCCTCTGTCCAGCTGCCACCCAGCCCCTGCTGCGCGGACCTCCTCTGTCCAGCTGCCACCCAGCCCCTGCTGCGCGGACCTCCTCTGTCCAGCTGCCACCCAGCCCCTGCTGCGCGGACCTCCTCTGTCCAGCTACCACCCAGCCCCTGCTGCGCGGGCCTCCTCTGTCCAGCTACCACCCAGCCCCTGCTGCGCGGGCCTCCTCTGTCCAGCTACCACCCAGCCCCTGCTGCGCGGGCCTCCTCTGTCCAGCTACCACCCAGCCCCTGCTGCGCGGGCCTCCTCTGTCCAGCTACCACCCAGCCCCTGCTGCGCGGGCCTCCTCTGTCCAGCTACCACCCAGCCCCTGCTGCGCGGGCCTCCTCTGTCCAGCTACCACCCAGCCCCTGCTGCGCGGGCCTCCTCTGTCCAGCTACCACCCAGCCCCTGCTGCGCGGGCCTCCTCTGTCCAGCTACCACCCAGCCCCTGCTGCGCGGGCCTCCTCTGTCCAGCTACCACCCAGCCCCTGCTGCGCGGGCCTCCTCTGTCCAGCTACCACCCAGCCCCTGCTGCGCGGGCCTCCTCTGTCCAGCTACCACCCAGCCACTGCTGCGCGGGCCTCCTCTGTCCAGCTACCACCCAGCCCATGCGTGCGGACCTCCTCTGTCCAGCTACCACCCAGCCCCTGCTGCGCGGACCTCCTCTGTCCAGCTACCACCCAGCCCCTGCTGCGCGGGCCTCCTCTGTCCAGCTACCACCCAGCCCCTGCTGCGCGGACCTCCTCTGTCCAGCTACCACCCAGCCACTGCTGCGCGGACCTCCTCTCCCCTCTGCAGCTACCACCCAGCCCCTGCTGCGCGGACCTCCCCTCCTCTCTGCAGCTACCACCGCCTTCCCCGTGTCTCCTAATCACAGTCAGGAGAGCAGTCTGTCTTCTGTGAGAAGACAGGCAGCGGGTTCTGCCTGTGTGTTTTAAGCTCACTTGGTATAACACCCCCCGTTGTCATCCATTTTGCTGCAAATGACGCGATGGCTGAGTCATACCCCTTGTGCACCTGCACCACGCCTTGCCCGTGGTGAGTGTCAAGGCTTGGACTTGGATGCGTGCTGCAGGTGTGCAGGCATCTCTGGGTTGGATACATGTGGAGGGTTTTGCAGCAGCTTGGTTTTGTGTAAACTTACTGGGACCAAATGGATGCGTGATGAAAGCGACACTAGAGGGTGAGACACACACTTGTGTGGCCACAGCGGCAGCTCGCCACCTTGCGAGTGCTACACCAAAGGAAAGAACAGTGCGGCGGAGCAGACCGCGCTTCTGCCCAGGCGCGGGCAAAGAAGGCAGCTCTTCTA
This sequence comes from Dipodomys spectabilis, assembly GCF_019054845.1. NCBI lineage: Eukaryota > Metazoa > Chordata > Mammalia > Rodentia > Heteromyidae > Dipodomys > Dipodomys spectabilis. The sequence goes on from NW_024871379.1 coordinate 493,932, forward strand.
TACGAGTCTCCAAAAATGCAGTCATGAGCTACTAAAGAATTCAGGTGCTAAATAAACGCCGGCTCTATTCCCTGCACCGTCCTGAGGTGTCCTCGGCAGCCGGCGTCTTAAGAGCAGCGAAGACACGGGGGCAGCAGCGGGGTCGTGGGGGGGATGCGGGGAGCAGCGGGGTCGTGGGGGGACGCGGGCAGCAGCGGGGTCGTGGGGGGACGCGGGGAGCAGCGGGGTCGTGGGGGGGACACGGGCAGCAGCGGGGTCGTGGGGGGACGCGGGGAGCAGCGGGGTCGTGGGGGGGTCACGGGCAGCAGCGGGGTCGTGGGGGGAGGGACACGGGCAGCAGCGGGGTCGTGGGGGGACGCGGGGAGCAGCGGGGTCGTGGGGGGAGGGACACGGGCAGCAGCGGGGTCGTGGGGGGACGCGGCCAGCAGCGGGGTCGTGGGGGGGTCACGGGCAGCAGCGGGGTCGTGGGGGGAGGGACACGGGCAGCAGCGGGGTCGTGGGGGGAGGGACACGGGCAGCAGCGGGGTCGTGGGGGGAGGGACACGGGCAGCAGCGGGGTCGTGGGGGGACGCGGGCAGTGGGGTCGTGGGGGCGGCCTTGGCAGCAGCGGGGTCGTGGCAGCAGCGGGGTCGTGGCAGCAGCGGGGTCGTGGCAGCAGCGGGGTCGTGGGGGGCGGCTCTGGCAGCAGCGGGGTCGTGGGGGGCGGCTCTGGCAGCAGCGGGGTCGTTGCAGCAGCGGGGTCGTGGGGGCGGCTCTGGCAGCAGCGGGGTCGTGGGGGCGGCTCTGGCAGCAGCGGGGTCGTGGGGGCGGCTCTGGCGGTAGCCTGTGTCCCTGTTTGGAAGGTTCTCTTCTCCCCCTGCTCCCTACAGCCACAGCATGGCTGTGCTCCGTGGCCCTTCAAGCCGCCCGTAAGCCAGAGTCCAGCACCAACGAGGACTTCTGGAAGGCAGGTCCTCCAGGCGGAGGCGTGGGGCAGGAACCTTCCGCGTGGCTCCGGGGCCGCGGCGCATCCCGGTGGTCTTCCTGACCGGACCGGAGCCTGGTGTCTGATGACTGCAGAGACTCAGAACCCAGGCTGCGCTCTCTCAAGCTCTGCCCACCCCAAGGAACCAAGTCCCTCTGAGGATCTGCCCTGGGGACACGGGCTCAGAAACCCACACTGGACCCTCAGCCTGCCGGGGGACAAGCTGGAGTCGGGGCTTTCCCCACAGAGGCTTTCCGTGGGTCAGGGACCTGGCTTTTCCATGCAAGTCTCAGGAGAGACGCCCCGACGGCCTGCCCTGCCTGCACTCCTGGCCAGGTAACCCGTTTTTAGGGACTACATTCCGGGATGACTTGTCGCGCAGTAATCTATAACTACCAGTGTTTTAAGTTTTAGGGCTTGGTTAGATTTGACCTTCTCTGCAGGACTCGCCAGCCTTTCAATCTGTAGTGTCCTCTAACAGCCGTTCCCTCCTGCTTAGATTGATGATTTAATGACAGGTTTTCAGGGCACATTAATAACACTCGTGCTCGCCTTAGGTCTCTTCCATCCCATCCCCCGCTTCAATGCCAGTGGCCAGCTCGCACTCGGAATGCGAGAGTGGCGGATGGGAGGGAGAGGATCCTGTCTGAACCTTCCATGCTCGCCTCTCCTCATCTACTTACCAAACATCTCTCTCCCCGCTCATCTGCCCCTGTTCATCCCCCACCCGCTCACCGACCTGTCCACCGGGCCATCCCTCCACCCACCCATCCCCTACCCACCATCTACTCCCTCCACCCACCCGCCCATCCCTCCACCCACCCATCCCCTACCCACCATCTACTCCCTCCACCCACCCGCCCATCTATCTACCCACCCATCCCCTACCCACCCATCTACTCTCTACCCACCCGCCCATCTATCCACCCACCCATCCCCTACCCACCATCTACTCCCTCCACCCACCCGCCCATCTATCTACCCACCCATCCCCTACCCACCCATCTACTCTCTACCCACCCGCCCATCTATCCACCCACCCATCCCCTACCCACCATCTACTCCCTCCACCCACCCATCCCCTACCCACCATCTACTCCCTCCACCCACCCGCCCATCTATCCACCCGCCCATCCCCTACCCACCATCTACTCCCTCCACCCACCCGCCCATCTATCCACCCACCCATCCCCTACCCACCATCTCCTCTCTACCCACCCGCCCATCTATCCACCCACCCATCCCCTACCCACCATCTCCTCTCCACCCGCCCATCTACCCACCCGCCTCCTCTCCCATCCCCTCCTCCTTCATCACCTGCTCTCTCACCTGAACTAGGCTAAGAGGCACTTTGGAACTGTATGGGATTAGAATCTAGACATTCTATGATAATGGATTTTTTCACTCAAGAGTGCTAATTAGACAGGCTACCTTGCGTATCTGGCCTCAAAACCTCAGAGCTCAAGGTTACAGTTTCTTCCTAAGAAGTCCAAAGCCTTCGGGCCGACCAAAGGAGGCAGGAAAATGCTCCCAGGAGCAGACTCGCTCCACTCCAGGGGGACGCTCCCAGGGCGGCAGGCGCAGCCGCCAGGACCCTGGGCACGGCAGGGGCAGGCTGGGAGCTGGGAGCCGTGAAGTGATGGACACAGAACTCGCTGCCACGGACACCTCCTGTCTCTCCCAGCCAAGTGTCACCCATTGTGACAGTCATGAAGTTACTTATTAACGAACTGGACTTACATCATATAAAATGTACGTATCACAAAAACTTCTTAAAATCATGACTTGGCTTAAATTATGGGAACTTGAAAAACATTTTGCTACCAAAGCGGTCCCAATTAAGACGTTTTTATTCAATATGCTTTTGCTTTTACTTTCTGAACCTTTATAGTTCTCCTTCTTAAAAATAAAAATGATACACTAGGGAAAGACCCTTGCCCTCCAGGTTTGAGACCAGCGTGGTAGACCCAGTGCGGCCCCGCCTCACAAACGCCCTCCAGGTTTGAGACCAGCGTGGTAGACACAGTGCACCCCGCTTCAGACAAACGCGCTACCAGAGCAACGAAGTCCCACCTGTTGTCTAGCCAGGGGCAGCTCACGGCCTGGTGCTCATTGCCTTGGTAAGCGTGAGGCCTAGACTCAGAGTCAGAACCTACACAGGCCAAGGACAAAGCAAAGCCAATGAGAGGACTTCAGAAAGTACCACTAAAGGATTAAAGTTCTGTTAGTATCACGTGTAGTCTTAGTTTACGAACCCTTCCCAGAAAACTGAATGTGGTAAAGAGCAGGAAAAACAAGAGCACGCCTTCACCCCCAGGATCTCAAGTTCCCCGGAGAGCTAGTTTCACCCAGGCAAAGCACAAAGCGGTCAAGCTGCAGCTGGGCTGAGGGTTAAGGTGACGGCGGCCAATCCGGCACGATGACCAAACCCCGCGTGGCCTGTGCCCACGGCCGAGCCACCTGCTGCCGCCCGGGGCACACGGGCGCGGTGACCCCGCGTGCCTCCCGCAGCCAGGCCTCCCGACGCTCTGCCTGGGCCTTGCTTGCTTCTGGGGAGGCTGAGGGGCAGGCAGCACAGGCCTGGGCACCGGCCGCTCCGGGCTGCCCGCCCTGCAGCTCTGCCCACAGCCTCAGCATAGACGTCCTGGGACATTTGTTCTCCAACCCCTGGACGGAGCCAGGGAGCTTGGACGGGATTTCTGGGCTTCAGCTATGTTTGCCCTGGCAGGATCTGCCCTGCTCGGAGGAGTCCGCAAGGGGTAATTAATCATCTTACCCGGCCTGGGTTTTGGAAGAGCTCACCATCTTCTACCACAGGAGCAATTTCTAAATACCTAGTGAAGGCCGCATATTTTTAAAGCCATTTAACAAGGGCCGTTTCTTCAGAAAATGTTTTCTATCTGATGCTCTGACGGCTGGACTTCAGGAAATGATTTAGGAGTGTTTTTCTGAAACGCAGGGCAGGTATTTTTCAATGCAGCTGTGTTCAGGACGAGCACACTGAGCGTCTGTGGACTGTCTTGATACTTACAGAGATGTTAAAAGGAAATATTTGGGCTGTGGTTTAGGAATCAAACAGTCTTAAGTATGTAAATAATGACAGGCTGTTAAACAACATATACCAACCGTTAGACCTGTGGCTGGCTTCTGGAGGCCTAGAGAGCTAAGGGAGGGGGGCAGCTTCTGGAGGCCTGGAGAGCTAAGGGGGGGGGCAGCTTCTGGAGGCAGGGAGGGCTAAGGGGGGGCAGCTTCTGGAGGCAGGGAGGGCTAAGGGGGGGCGGCAGCTTCTGGAGGTGGGGAGGGCTAAGGGGGGGCAGCTTCTGGAGGTGGGGAGGGCTAAGGGGGGGAGGCAGCTTCTGGAGGTGGGGAGGGCTAAGGGGGGGCAGCTTCTGGAGGTGGGGAGGGCTAAGGGGGGGCAGCTTCTGGAGGTGGGGAGGGCTAAGGGGGGGCAGCTTCTGGAGGCCTGGAGAGCTAAGGGGGGGCAGCTTCTGGAGGCAGGGAGGGCGGGGGGAGGGGCTTGCAAGCAGGTTCGTTTCTCGGTGCTTGGCCAGAGGCCCTGGCAGGTCGCAGCATCTTGCATGCAGCACAAACGCAGCTGCTTTTTGGTGTCCTGGTGCTCAAGGATAGCACAGAAACACAGTCTCCCTCACAAGCTCAGAAGCCCACTGGCTGAGCTCTGGGCTGGGAGTCTTCTGAAGTGCCCTCTGGACCATGGCAGTGGCTTTCTCCTTCCCGCCACAGGCCGGGCTGGCCTCTCCGCTGGCCCCCGCCTTCTGGGGGAGTGGGGGCTGCAGTGCTCCGTGCACGGCCTGGGACTGTAGGACGCACAGACACAGCTTTCCCGGCAGGCAGGGGCATGGGGCTCGGGGGCACTGCCTCACGCCAGGCAGGAGAGGCAGGCGGGGGTTCTAAACCCGCAGCATCTTCAGCTTAGCTGGCACGTTGTGATACAGAGATATCCATACGTAATGCTAAAACCAGAGCCGTCCTCATCCCCAAGGGACTGAATGGTGCCTGCAACTGGCCTGAGGAGAGGCCCGGGGCAGGGCCAGGCAGAGGGGGAGGGGATCTCAGGAGACAGCGGGGGGGGGGGGGATCTCAGGAGACAGCGGGGGAGGGGGTCTCAGGAGACAGCGGGGGGGGGATCTCAGGAGACAGCGGGGGAGGGGGTCTCAGGAGACAGCGGGGGGGGGATCTCAGGAGACAGCGGGGGAGGGGGATCTCAGGAGATAGCGGGGGAGGGGGATCTCAGGAGACAGCGGGGGGGGGATCTCAGGAGACAGTGGGGGAGGGGGATCTCAGGAGACAGCGGGGGAGGGGGAGATCTCAGGAGATAGCGGGGGAGGGGGATCTCAGGAGACAGCGGGGGAGGGGGATCTCAGGAGAAGGTGGGGGAGGGGGATCTGAGGAGACAGCGGGGGAGGGGGATCTCAGGAGAAGGTGGGGGAGGGGGATCTCAGGAGAAGGTGGGGGAGGGGGATCTCAGGAGAAGGTGGGGGAGGGGGATCTCAGGAGACAGCCCACCTGCGCTGGAGAGCGTCAGGTGCATGTCGGTGAAGGACAGACACCGCTTCTTGGCATGTGTGGTCAGGTAATGCCCTCTGAGCATCCTTTGTAAGACGTCAGACACACACCTGGTGTTAGTCAAGGTCTCTCGTGATTTCCAAGGGCTGGGCCTGGCTGATAGTGCCTCCCATAGCTGCCTTCACTGACCAGGTCTCCGTTCACTGACCAGGGTCTCCGTTCACCTGACAGGGGTCTCCGTTGATTGACTGGGGTCTCTGTTCGCTGACCAGGGTCTCCATTGCTGGGCAGCCAGATGCTGGGAGGACTTCCTCGTGGTCTGCCTACCCAGCTTCCTACACAAAGCCAGGCTCGTTGGGGGACTGAGTGCTGCGTTGCCACCCTGGGGCTCTGGGGACCATGGAAAGCTCATGTGAGTTGGACCCCAGGAGGCCTGTGGCCGATCTCACACGGCTCCCGCTGGGCTGGGCCAGGCGGGCGGCGCGGGGAGCCCTGGCCTCTGCGGGGAGCCCTGGCCTCTGCAGGGAGCCCTGGCCTCTGCGGGGAGCCCTGGCCTCTGCGGGGAGCCCTGGCCTCTGCGGGGAGCCCTGCCCCCGCCTCCGGGGGGCCCAGCTGTGCTCAGACGCTGGGCATGTTAGCGACCACTAGCTCTCACATGTATGCTGGGCTCTTCTCCCTTTCCTCCATTTTCAGTCAAGGTATGGGACACACATTGGTTGGGCCTTTTTTTCCTTCCTCGTCTCACTTTCTGGTCAAATGCCGAGATACTGACAGATGTCTTCGGTAGTGTGCTTGAGTAGGGCGTGCCGCCGGCAATGGGCCCAGGGGTCTGCGGGCATGGGGTACAGGACACAGAAATTGCAGGGACATGCAGAACACCCTAGAAGGGCTACAGGCTGGAGGCCAAGACCTGAGGCAGGAGCCAGAGAATAAAGCAGCCATGCTGAGCGCCGGGCAGTGAGCCGCGCGGCCGCCGGGAGGCAGGAGGCGGGCAGGCGCTCCGCTCAGCCTGTTCCGTGTAGGCTGTCCAGCGCTGCTGGCGATTACAGAAAAGAATGGCATCCATCCCCCACCGGCCGGGGGTGAGGGTGGGCATCCCCTGGACCGCGACAGATTGAGATAATTACGCAAACAAGTGCGCCGCGCCTCGCCCCTCCACGGGAGTGTTTTGGAATATATAATAGACCAAATGACTCAATTTTCCACTTCAGCTTTATTTGTAGATGATTTTTGAGATAGGTTTAGAGTTTATATAAAATTCTCCTTGGAGAAGAGACAAAAAGCGAAATGCTTTAGGAACAGTGCTGATTCCTGAGGACTTCAGTTCTTCCAGAGAGCACTTTTCATCCACCCTTTGAGGAAGAAACAAAATCGACGTCCAAGATGAGTAAACCATGAAGCGATGCGCAGGCTGAGCCTGCTTCTTCCGGACAGGCTGGCACAGGCAGAGGCGGCGGCGCGGGGTAGAGAAAGGCCGGCCACGCGCAGCACCCTCCAACCGCTCCCTGCGCGCTCCCCACAGCAGTCTGAGGACGTCTCTGGCTTGCGGTGTGGACAGGCCCTCTGGAAAAGCACATTTTTTTCCTAGCACAACGCTATGGCTCAGGATTTCTATGGAACTCAAGTGCTACTCTTCTCTGCCTCACCATGGAAATTCATCAATAAATGTTCACTTAGGAGGTTGATTAGGACTTTCATGAAAGGCATTTTCAAACATGTGGGCAACGATCTCACAGATACATCCATATCACTAAATCTCTCATTAAGCCTCGGTATGTGCCAGCGGAGAGTGGAGAATCAACGCTGCTGGAAAAGGCAAGCAGAGCTAGTTATACAGCGACCAGAAGCACTGGAGAGGGCGGGGGGGGGGGGGCTGGTGACTGGGGGTCTCCTCTCTGACCCCTGGTCTTCCCGCGCCGCAGGCCGTCTCCGCCCGAGCCGGACCTCAGCCTGGCCCAACGCTTGCTCAGCGCCACACACAGCGCGCCTGCTCGGCTGACTGCTCACAGCGCGGGGAGGCTGCGGACAGACCGACGAGCTGGAGAGCACACGAGAACACCAGCATGTTTTCTAAACAAAACCCGAAGGACTTGCGTGGAGCACACACATCCGTGAAGGACAGCAGCCCCTGGGGAAGGAGCTGGCACGATGCTGCCGCGAACCCGCGACCTGAGGAGGTCCCCTGGGCCGGGAGGGCGGGCGGCAGCCCTCCCCACGCACCCTGCCGGCACCGGCTGGCGTGAACAGTGGTTTTGGACTTGACACTTCCAGCTGTGCATGCAGTCCGTGGTGACCGGCCCCAGCTGCACTGGGGAGGGGACGCAGCCCCCCCCCCCCCGGCCAGTGCCTCCTGGTCACTCTGCATGGACCGTGAAGAACCCTGTCCTTTGCGAAGTACTGTGACTGCCTGAATTCGTGCCTCTTGCTCATGTCTTTATCCAAGAGTGCTCCTCTATTCTCTTGGCTCGTCGATATAAATGGCTCCAAAAACAAATTCAACTAATAAATCGGCAAACCAATGCAATGGTTTCCAAAGAAGTACAAATGGCTATCAGACCCACGAAGAAATGTTTAATGCTCTCAGCTATGCAGCAAATGTGCGCCAGGACACCAGCCCCAGTCACCATGCTGCCACGGGAAGACAAAGGCTCGCCTTGCGTACTGTTGGTGGGAGCGAAAGTAGAGAGCATTCTGGAAATCAGTGTGGAAGAGCCACAGAAAGCTAAGGCCTGAACTACCACCCGATGCTGCTCCACTGGCACATACCCACAGAAATGCCAGCCGGCCGTGTTCAGAGCAGCAACAGCCAAACGGCGGGGGCCCGTCAGCTGACGAAGAAAACACGATCGCGGTTCAAGTCAACTAGAAAGAGTGAGGTTATGTCATTTGCTGGGAGATTGAAGGAAGCAGGGACCGTCCTAAAACAAATCATACTAAGAGAGGGAAATGCCACCTGTTCTCTGTCATGTGTAGAATCTAGTCCTTTAAAATGAACTCTAGAGCTGGGCCTTGGTGGCTCACACCTATAGTCCTAATGGCTCAGAAAACAGAGATCTGTAGATCATGGTTCAAAACCAGCCTGGAAAGGGAAGTCTCATCACCAATTAACCACCCAAAAGCCAGAAGTGGAGCTGTGATTCAAGGGGTAGAAAAAAGCTCAGCAATAGTATTCAAGACTGGCACCCCCTCCAGAAAGAAAGAGAGAGAGAGAAAGAAAGAGAGAGAGAGAAAGAAAGAGAGGAGGAGAGAGAGAGAGAAAGAAAGAGGAGGAGAGAGAGAGAGATTGGTGTGAATGTTGTCTAAGTAACTTATGCACGCGTGTGAACACAGAGCAGTGAATCCTGCTGAGGTTGTTCCAGATGAGGAAGCAGGCGTCTTCGAAGGTTGTTTTGATTGGAGCGCAGGACACACGCAGGGAAACATTGTATTGAAACCTTGTGGTACAAATAGCTAACTACGCCAACAAGAAATGTAAAATAGGGTACAAAGGCTCCACATAAAGAGATTTTCCTTGTGAAATATGCGAGCCACAATCACGTAGCATATTAATCTTGTATTACTAGCTGTTGATATCCATTAAATGTGCCTCCAGCATTACTGTTCTCACAAGCGTCAGTGTGGCCTCTGAAGCATTCACGGGACACATGTGTGATTATTTGCACAGCCCGTGTCTGGGTGGGGGCCGCGGCGGCCCTGCGGGGCGCGGACAGAGGCTGCCCTGTCTGCAGCTGCCGGGCGGGGAGCCGCCGGCTTCCCACACAAGAGCGCACTGTGGTGGAGCTGGAGGCAGCCAGGTTGCTTCTGCTTCTTAGGCTGTCCAGCTCCGCTAGCCTGGCTGAAACCACAAACATTCAATTTCAGAAGCCTCTGTCAACCGCTGTGAATGTTACCTGCTCAGTCCCAACCTCTGAGAAACTCATGAAGGTGCCTCCTGACCTGTGCCTCGTCCCGAGCGTGAACTTCCATCAGGGCGCCGGCAGGAGCCCGGCCTTCCGCAGGGCCACCACCTCAGACAGGCCCGCCCTGCTGTCCTGGGTAAGGGGTGCAATGGAACCCAGCCCCTCACCAGGGTGTTCCGACCCAGGGGTGTCAGAAGCACAGCACACGCACACACACACACACACACACACACACACACACACGCTGTGGGCGGGAGGGCCTAACCTCACGTCAGTTCAGCTCCAGTCAAAGTACCTTCACACACCATTGTCCATGTGTCAGCTGTGGGAACTTGGATAGTGAGTGCCAAGCCAACCATGCCTACATAGGCACCCTGTTCCCAAAACAAAGGACTTAACTAGCTCAGCAGTAGAGTGGTTGCCTAGCATGCCTTCAGCACCCAAGAGAGAGAGAAAGAGAGAAAAAGAGAGAGAGCCAACAAGAAAGTAAGCAGCAGCGAGCTAGCTAGATGATTGACACATAGATGAGGGATAGATACATAGATGGATGGATAGATAGATGGATGGATAGATGATAGATAGGTAGATGAAGGAAGGAATGAGCGGGAGGGAGGGAGAGGAAGAGAAGAGGGCAGACAAGGAAGGGTGGGAGGACCACAGGGATGCGTTTGGGGCAGCTCTGGGTGGGGCTGTCCCCCGGAAGGGAGGGTGGTCACAGCGGCGGGCATCAGACTCCCTGGGGCCTGGCCCCCTGTGCTCCAGCTCCTGGGAACTCTTCCCTTAGATTTCTCACCCCCCCAGCACCGAGGAGCAGATCTTCACGTCAGAAGATGGTGAGCAGACCTCCACGTCACAGCGTGCACAGACCTCCACGTCACAGCGTGCACAGACCTCCACGTCACAGCGTGCACAGACCTCCACGTCACAGCGTGCACAGACCTCCACGTCACAGCGTGCACAGACCTCCACGTCACAGGATGCACAGACCTCCACGTCACAGGATGCACAGACCTCCACGTCACAGCGTGCACAGACCTCCACGTCACAGCGTGCGCAGACCTCCACGTCACAGGATGCACAGACCTCCACGTCACAGCGTGCACAGACCTCCACGTCACAGGATGCACAGACCTCCACGTCACAGCGTGCGCAGACCTCCACGTCACAGGATGCGCAGACCTCCACGTCACAGCGTGCACAGACCTCCACGTCACAGCGTGCACAGACCTCCACGTCACAGGATGCACAGACCTCCACGTCACAGCGTGCACAGACCTCCACGTCACAGCGTGCACAGACCTCCACGTCACAGCGTGCACAGACCTCCACGTCACAGCGTGCACAGACCTCCACGTCACAGCGTGCACAGACCTCCACGTCACAGCGTGCACAGACCTCCACGTCACAGCGTGCGCAGACCTCCACGTCACAGCGTGCACAGACCTCCACGTCACAGGATGCACAGACCTCCACGTCACAGCGTGCACAGACCTCCACGTCACAGCGTGCGCAGACCTCCACGTCACAGGATGCACAGACCTCCACGTCACAGCGTGCACAGACCTCCACGTCACAGCGTGCGCAGACCTCCACGTCACAGCGTGCACAGACCTCCACGTCACAGCGTGCACAGACCTCCACGTCACAGCGTGCGCAGACCTCCACGTCACAGCGTGCACAGACCTCCACGTCACAGCGTGCACAGACCTCCACGTCACAGCGTGCACAGACCTCCACGTCACAGCGTGCGCAGACCTCCACGTCACAGCGTGCGCAGACCTCCACGTCACAGCGTGCACAGACCTCCACGTCACAGGATGCACAGACCTCCACGTCACAGGATGCACAGACCTCCACGTCACAGCGTGCACAGACCTCCACGTCACAGCGTGCACAGACCTCCACGTCACAGGATGCACAGACCTCCACGTCACAGGATGCACAGACCTCCACGTCACAGGATGCACAGACCTCCACGTCACAGGATGCACAGACCTCCACGTCACAGCGTGCACAGACCTCCACGTCACAGGATGCACAGACCTCCACGTCACAGCGTGCACAGACCTCCACGTCACAGCGTGCACAGACCTCCACGTCACAGCGTGGGCAGACCTCCACGTCACAGGAAGCACAGACCTCCACGTCACAGCGTGCACAGACCTCCACGTCACAGCGTGCACAGACCTCCACGTCACAGGATGCACAGACCTCCACGTCACAGCGTGCACAGACCTCCACGTCACAGGATGCACAGACCTCCACGTCACAGGATGCACAGACCTCCACGTCACAGCGTGCACAGACCTCCACGTCACAGCGTGCACAGACCTCCACGTCACAGCGTGCACAGACCTCCACGTCACAGGATGCACAGACCTCCACGTCACAGCGTGCACAGACCTCCACGTCACAGCGTGCACAGACCTCCACGTCACAGCGTGCACAGACCTCCACGTCACAGCGTGCACAGACCTCCACGTCACAGCGTGCACAGACCTCCACGTCACAGCGTGCACAGACCTCCACGTCACAGGATGCACAGACCTCCACGTCACAGCGTGCACAGACCTCCACGTCACAGCGTGCACAGACCTCCACGTCACAGGGTGTGCAGACCTCCACGTCACAGGATGCACAGACCTCCACGTCACAGGATGCACAGACCTCCACGTCACAGGATGCACAGACCTCCACGTCACAGCGTGCACAGACCTCCACGTCACAGCGTGCACAGACCTCCACGTCACAGCGTGCACAGACCTCCACGTCACAGGATGCACAGACCTCCACGTCACAGCGTGCACAGACCTCCACGTCACAGCGTGCACAGACCTCCACGTCACAGCGTGCACAGACCTCCACGTCACAGCGTGCACAGACCTCCACGTCACAGCGTGCACAGACCTCCACGTCACAGCGTGCACAGACCTCCACGTCACAGGGTGCACAGACCTCCACGTCACAGCGTGCACAGACCTCCACGTCACAGGGTGCGCAGACCTTCATGTCAGAGAGGAGTAGAGGTACAGCTGTCTGTGGAAAGTGGTTTCTCATCACCCAGACTTCACAGCTGAAATGGGGGGGGGGGAGAGAAGGAGAGGGATCTGCCTGTTAGCATGCCTGCCACCTCAGGATTCAGGCAACGTCCCTCTGCAGGACTGACCCTCAGCTCGGTGGGGGTCTGGGAATGGACGTGCGGTGTCACTGGGTCACTCGAGTCTGGTTGGATTCCCATGGCAGCTGCTCACTGACTCTGGAGTCCTGGCGTTGGATTCTGGCCACAGGAGCCAGACGTCGAAGCTCCCGTGCTTTTGTGAAGCAGTCTTCAAAAGCACGTCCCACTGCGTGCTCTAGGTGGGAACAGACTCGGCGTGGTGGGCAGCACTGCCGGGAGTGTGTTCTGTGTTGGAAGACATGGGTCTCCGGCTGTCTGGGATTTTAAGTGACACAGAGCCGCCCCATAGCTCCATCCTCAGGAGAGCAGTGACAACCCAGGTCCACGGAGCCCACAGAGCCCTCCTCACCCGGGGCCTGCTCCTCCCACAGAGCCCACAGAGCCCTCCTCACCCTGGCCCTGCTCCTCCCGCTCGGCTCCCCGGCTCCCCTGGGGCCTGCCCTTCCCCTGCTCCCCCTTGTCTGTGTGTCCCATCCCTCCTGTGGTGGGTCCAGACACCCCAAGGCACAGTGCTGGTCCCTCCTCCCTCCTCCCTCGGCCGCTTCCTGCCTCCACATCCAGCATCAGGGCCCGCTGCAAACCCAGCTCTGTGTCCCTCAGAAATGAAGAGAAAGCTGAAGCTCTGACTCCTGGTGCGGCACACGCAGGCCCACCTCGGCCAGTTCACCAGTCCACCGTCCAGCCCGCGCCGGAGCCGGGTGCTGCGCTGCCGGCCACGCCATGACGCTTCTCGCTGAGATGTGGCACACATTCTGCGTGGGAAGCCTGGAAGCAGGTATCTTTGTCTGTTATTCACAGCAGTATCTTGCTCAGCATTCCTGGATAAAACATGGAAGAATGCAAAGAATGAAGCCCTGGGTAAATACTTCCTGGAGAGGCTGGGCCTGCCGACCCACGGGGGACCAGCGGCCCGCGGGGGACCAGCAGCATCCATGTCTCTTCCCTTAACCAGGAGGACAAGGAGGAGACAAAGGTGTCTGCTCACATCCATCACATCCATGGTGCTGGTGAAATACAACAGTGGATGTACCAAGGAATTACACCCATCACCGGGAAAGGGCAAAGGGAAAGGTTACCTTATTGGCACATTTCAGCTTGACATGGCGTCCTTGAGTTTTACCGCTGGGCTAGTGCTTCTGATAATTCAGAGGTCTACTTTATCTTGGAACAGAAATCAACAGAAAAAATAATAGCTCTTCATACAGACAATTTTCATACACTTTATGTGAAAAATGGGCTACGTCATACTTGGAAGTCAGCAAAGCACAAAACTGGCTATCCAAAAATAGAATTAAATATTTATTTAGTGCCATTCTTCAGAAATAAATCCCAGACCAAGATGAGAAAGAATAATGTTCAGGAAATAGACACATATATAGGAGAAAAATCATCTTCACATTAAAGAGATTCCCAAGAATTAACTCAAGAAATGGTGACAGATGTTAACCAATTTTATATGTAAATAAGGAATGAGATGTTACACGAAGAAAAGCAAGTCAAACTGCAAATAATAAACATTAAATAAACTGGATACAATGCACGGCCGAGCCAGTAAAAAGAGTAAAATGGCATTGAAATGGTGAAATCAGTAGTTACAGATGTGAATAAAATATTCACACAAAATGAGTGAGTGGCTTAAATAATAAATCCGTGTCAGGGTACGCAGAATGGCTGCGCAGTGCTGCTCGCCCCGTTCAAGCTAGCAGGGAATTTTAGGTACTGTTGATCCTTGTGTGTCGCCCGTCTGGGCGGGCCGGGAGGCGCTCCTGCCGGCCTCCCGCGGCAGAGATTAGAGGCCTACTCCACTCTGTCTCTGGTGTAACCATACACTGTAACCATACACTGCAATTTTTCTGCTGTTGTTGAAAATGGAACGCCTCAAATAGTATGTTCCAACAATCCTAGCTTCAAATTCTGGCCGCCGAGTTTGTTTCTCTTACAGATTTCGGATGGGATTATTCTGTATCTGTTGCTTCCTATTTGTTCAGCTGCTTTTCTTAACCACGTCTATGGACTTTCTATTGCCCTCAGAATGTGGACGCCGAACTGTCTCATCATTTTTTTCGAGTTTCTGATTTCTGACGTGGCTTCCCGAGCCTCACCTTTTCAGTTTTGTTAGTGGTAAGTAAAGGTTTAGCAGGCTTTTCCTTCCACGCCTCCCTTGGTGAATCTGGCCTTTAGCTAACGAGGGAAGACAAGCTTTCTTCCCCTACCCAGAATCCCTTGGACACCGGCAGCACAGTGGCACTTTTAACCATCCCTGTGTCCATCCAACCCTGCAGGGTTTGCCTCTCATCCCCTCCCAGGCACCCCTGACCTGCCACCCCCGACCTGCCACCCAACGTGGGCTCGAGCAGAACCCATGTCAGCGCACTCTGAATGGATTCTCAGAAGCCGCAGGTCGTGCGGAAGAGTTGCTGGCTCTGGGACGTTGCTGTTCAGCAGAATTGCAGCAATGGTTGACTTTCTTCATCGTTGGCAAAGCTTCCAGATTTGCCCACCAAAATGGGCTCGAGTCAGGTTAACTTAGAGTGTTCATTTACTGAACTGTCTCACCAAGTCTCCAAAGTTGCTCTTGGATGGGCCATTGTTCAGCTCATGCTGTTGGGTTGGTATGTAGCCAGAACTCGGAAGGGCTGACCTGAGCAGCGTTGGCAGTGCTCTTGTTGCTCTAGAAAGTGAACTCCTCAAGGTCTCCGCTCTGGTCATCCAGAAGACTTCTGTTTCTGTGGCGTCGTGATTGTTGATCCAGAGGTGGTCATTAGAAACAAACAAACAAACATGTCATACTAAAAAAAAAAAAAAAAAGGGAAAAAAAATCCCCGCATTTCGTCGCTTGAATAAAATCATGCCGTTGTAAAGGCTCACTTACTTTTCTTTCTTCCAGGTGAAAGTTTTGTCATTTGTGATGCAATAGGAAAGCATGAGAAACTGAGATGGTTTAACCGTGGGAATTGTACAGCGGAGCAAACGACGCAGGCAAGTCAAACTAGCTCCATAAAGGTTTGAAAAGCTGTGGAAAACATCTGGGCATCTACTGACCCAAAACTTTGAATCAAATATGACTCACAGGTCATGCTTTTCACATCTCTCAGGTTCTTCCCTTTCAGATAGACGACCCAACCTCTGGCCATCCTTTGTTACAATATCAGAGAAATGCTGCAGAACTTCAAAAGGAAACCTGGTTCGTCTCTGAATCAGCACGAGTCCTTGTTTGCCTGCCATCGTCTTGTCCTTATTTTATAGGGATTGGCTTCTAGGATCCATTGCACGGAAGCATGTCTCAGCTAGACTGACATCCAAAGGTTGTCTAGTCTGTATGCTTTGGGCGGTTTCTCATGGTAGGCCTTGGAGGACAAGCTTCTGGGTTCTACTTTGTACTGCTGGCCAGCTCTTCGCCTTATGTTGATTAAAGAAAACCTGGGAGGCTTTGTGAGCAATGTTACCCTCTAAAAATGTTATCTGAGGTCCCTAGAAGCTGGGAGAGGAAAATAAATGTAATGCAGCCAAGGTACAACTGCAAGTGATGCTAGGATCGTTTGCTGGTGCAGGGCCTTCTTGGAGAAGCCAGGGTGCTTTGCAGGGGTGCTGCAGCAAACACAGAAGCAGGGAGGGGATGTGTGTGAGGGTGTGTCCCAGAATTTAAATGCAGGACTGACCTGTGATCTCTCCTCTTACAGAAACAGTAGCTTTTTATGATTCCCTTGGTAATTCACATGTTCAGAATGTCACACCTAAAGTGGGTTTCTTTCTGTTTTTTTTTTTTATTGTGAAGACACCATACAGAGGGGTTACAATTACATGAGCAAGGTAATGAATACATTGCTTATCAAGCATTGTTGCCTCCTCCTTTGTTTCCCCTTCCCATCCCTTCTTATATCCCCCCCATGCTCCCCCTCTCCAAAGTTGTAAAGTCCAACATCAATTATACTGTGGGGGGAGGGACATACAAAGCAACAAAGAAATCATCTTATAAATGTGTTAGAAACAATCGCATGAAAGAAAAAAGCATTTGAATACATATCTTAGGGTTCATTTCTCTAACATCAACTTATCTGACCTTTTCTGCTTGACTCAGACATAGACTAGTTATTGCAAATAAGGGAAACCATGGGACCTATGTTTCTTTGGGCCTGGCTTACTTCACAATATAATTTTTTCCAAGTTTTTCCATTTCCTAACAAATGGGCAATGCCATTCTTTCTGATGGAGGCATAGAATTCCATTGTGTATATATACCACATTTTCCTGATCCATTCGTCTACTGAGGGGCATCTGGTTGGTTCCATACCTTAGCTATGGTGAATAATGCTGCAGTGAACATGGTTGTGCTGGTAGCTGCTTCCCATTTCCCTGACAGGACGACGGTGGCTCGTGTTCACATTGGGGCTGGGTAGTGAGCCCTGCATGCTTAGGACGGCGAGTGACCTCATGCGGCAGGGAGGCTCCAGGGGCCAGGCCTGTGAGCACACCGCCACACACAGATGCGGCAGCCCCAGGACGCAGAACGGACCTGCTCCCAGCGAAGCAGCCTCCACCTTCCTCTTCATGTTTCAGTGAAACCCACAGTTGGATCTGCTTCCTTTGGGCACATATGCACCATCAGAAGCTTGTACAGCCGTGCGGCCGGCGCCTCAGGGCTTAGGAATATGACAAACAATCCTTCTGGAGCTGGGCCCTCAGGCCCAGCTACTGAGTGCGATTGCCTCAGGAAAATCCTGGCTCCCGTGGCTGAGAGCTGCCCTTGGTGGGCATCTCCACAGAGCCCAGCTGCAGGGTGCTGGCGTTTCCCAGCGACCGAGGCTCAGCTCAGTCTCTCTGGGTGAGTAGTGATACGTTAAGACCCAGTGAACGTCCCAGCTTTCCTGTATTATTCCTGGAAGACCCTCCCGTGGGAGGCTTCAGAGGAAGACATGGAGACGCATAACTGAGACTTGCTCCCCAGCACAGAGGCGGTCAGAGTCTAGGGCTCCTTCTCCAGTCCTCTCCCCGGGCCTCCACTTCCCCCCGCCACGCCCGGCTGTGCCTCTGAGGTCAGGTGCCTGTTCCGGGAGCTTCCCTCCTCAGAGCAGTTTGAGAAGATGTCGGCTCCTTTTTGCTGTATATCCCCACATAATACTGGTGCACTTAAAAATGCATAATATTCTCTGTTCAGCTAAAAATTTAAGTTGCTTTGTTTTATATCTCATAATGTGTTAACACAGGGCCTTCTGTCCAGAATACGTTAGCAAATCACCCGAGTCAAGACTAAGACTGAACAATTCGCTCAAGGATGGATGTGGTTCAGACCTAGAAAGAGGAAGTAAGCACGTGCAAAGTGCCAGCGCCAGTATGTGCCAGAGCCATGCCAATGGGAGTAGGAGGGGGCCACCGGGGCCCACCGACCACAACGGCGGGTGAACCGGCACAGGCCCAGCTGGCAGCGTCAGCCAGAAGCTTCCATTGAACAGGCAGAATTTTCACCCCACCCGAGGATAACACAAATGGGGACAGCCACCTTGGGAATCGGCGTGGCAGTTTCTTCCAGTTAAGATGCAGACGGTCCCCGAGGAGGGAGAGTGCACCACGGCACCGGTCAGCGGGACTGCGGCCTCTGCGTCCGGCAGGCACCTGCTCAGTCTGGGTAAGGAGAGCCGAGCCCTGCGGCGGCGGCAGGCCCCAGCGCGGGGTGCCCCTGCTCCCCAGGACAGGTGGCTCGTCATCCGCCATGCCCTGGCGCCCAGGTGCTCCGTGGCTTGTGAGATCCTCAACGTCA
Source organism: Dipodomys spectabilis (assembly GCF_019054845.1). NCBI lineage: Eukaryota > Metazoa > Chordata > Mammalia > Rodentia > Heteromyidae > Dipodomys > Dipodomys spectabilis. Next base: position 512,252 of record NW_024871379.1, read on the forward strand.
TGCTGTAAATACGGCTTGTGTTCGATGATTGTGCCTAACTGTGGCCTCCTGTAAGCCTTCTGAACACATCAGTGGGAGGCCAGGCTAAGCTACGGTTTGGGGTAGGTTGCATTTTAAATGCATTTTAAACTTAGGGTTGTCCTAATTTACCATGGGTCTGTTTGAACATAATCCCAGTGTAAGACAAGAAGCATCCGCATACCTGAAATACAGCTGCGTAGCTAGGCATGGTTGCACGGGAATGGCTGC